>NW_028322254.1:6250059-6577152 GCF_059928025.1 Delphinapterus leucas | reverse complement strand
GAAACGGGTGAGGGTAAGGCTTCGGGTAAGGGTTAGGGTTAGGGTTAGGGGACGGGGACGGTTTAGGGTACAGGTTAGGGTACGACAAAGCTTTAGGGTGAGCGTACGTGTTAGGGTACGGGTTAGTGTTAGCGTACGGTTTAGGATTAGCGGACGGGTGAGGGTAAGGCTTCGGGTAAGGGTTAGGGTTAGGGTTAGGGCTAGGGTTAGGGTTAGGGGACGGGGACAGGGACGGTTTAGGGTACAGGTTAGGGTACGACAACGGTTTAGGGTGAGCGTACATGTTAGGGTATGGGTTAGTGTTAGCGTATGGGTTAGGATTAGGGGACGGGTGAGGGTAAGGCTTCGGGTAAGGGTTAGGATTAGGGTTAGGGTACGGGGACGGGAACGGGGACGGGGATGGTTTAGGGTACAGGTTAGGGTACGACAAAGATTTAGGGTGAGCGTACGTGTTAGGGTACGGGTTAGTGTTAGCGTACGGGTTACGATTAGAGGACGGCTGAGGGTAAGGCTTCGGGTAAAGGTTAGGGTTAGGGTTAGGGTTAGGGTTAGGGGACGGGGACGGGGACGGTTTAGGGTACAGGTTAGGGTACGACAACGGTTTAGGGTGAGCGTACGTGTTAGGGTACGGGTTAGTGTTAGCGTACGGGTTAGGATTAGGGGACGGGTGAGTGTAAGGCTTCGGGTAAGGGTTAGGGTTAGGGTTAGGGTTAGGGTTAGGGGACGGGGACGTTATAGGGTACAGGTTAGGGTACGTCAATGGTTTAGGGTGAGCGTACGTGTTAGGGTACGGGTTAGTGTTAGTGTACGGGTTAGGATTAGGGGACGGGTGAGGGTAAGGCTTCGGGTAAGGGTTAGGGTTAGGGTTAGGGTTAGGGTTAGGGGACGGGGACGGTTTAGGGTACAAGTTAGGGTACGACAACGGTTTAGGGTGAGCGTACGTGTTAGGGTATGGGTTAGTGTTAGCGTACGGGTTAGGATTAGGGGACGGGTGAGTATAAGGCTTCGGGTAAGGGTTAGGGTTAGGGTTAGGGTTAGGGTTAGGGGACGGGGACGGTATAGGGTACAGGTTAGGGTACGTCAATGGTATAGGGTGAGCGTACGTGTTAGGGTACGGGTTAGTGTTAGTGTACGGGTTAGGGTTAGGGGACGGGTGAGGGTAAGGCTTCGGTAAGGGTTAGGGTTAGGGTTAGGGTTAGGGTTAGGGTTAGGGTTAGGGGACGGGGACGGTTTAGGGTACAAGTTAGGGTACGACAACGGTTTAGGGTGAGCGTACGTGTTAGGGTATGGGTTAGTGTTAGCGTACGGGTTAGGATTAGGGGACGGGTGACGGTAAGGCTTCGGGTAAGGGTTAGGGTTAGGGTTAGGGTTAGGGTTAGGGTTAGGGGATGGGGATGGTTTAGGGTACAGGTTAGTGTACGACAAAAGTTTAGGTGAGCGTACGTGTTAGGGTACGGGTTAGTGTTAGCGTACGAGTGAGGATTAGGGGACGGGTGAGTGTAAGGCTTCGGGTAAGGGTTAGGGTTAGGGTTAGGGTTTGGGGACGGGGACGGTTTAGGGTACAGGTTAGGGTACGACAACGGTTTAGGGTGAGCGTACGTGTTAGGGTATGGGTTAGTGTTAGCGTACGGGTTAGGATTAGGGGACCGGTGAGGGTAAGGCTTCGGGAAAGGGTTAGGGTTAGGGTTAGAGTTAGGGTTAGGGGACGGGCACGGGGACGGTTTAGGGTACAAGTTAGGGTACGACAACGGTTTAGGGTGAGGGTACGTGTTAGGGTACGGGTTAGTGTTAACGTACGGGTTAGGATTAGGGGACGGGTTAGGGTAAGGCTTCGGGTAAGTGTTAGGGTTAGGGTTAGGGTTAAGGTTAGGGGACGTGGACGGTTTAGGGTACAGGTTAGGGTACGACAACCGTTTAGGGGGAGCGTACGTGTTAGGGTACGGGTTAGTGTTAGCGTACGGGTTAGGATTAGGGGACGGGTGAGGGTAAGGCTTCGGTAAGGGTTAGGGTTAGGGTTAGGGTTAGGGGACGGGGACGGGGACGGTTTAGGGTACAGGTTATGGTACGACAACGGTTTAGGGTGAGCGTACGTGTTAGGGTACGGGTTAGTGTTAGCGTACAGGTTAGGATTAGGGGACGGGTGAGTGTAAGGCTTCGGGTAAGGGTTATGGTTAGGGTTAGGGTTAGGGTTAGGGGACGGGGACGGTTTAGGGTACAGATTAGGGTATGACAACGGTTTAGGGTGAGCGTACGTGTTAGGGTACGGGTTAGTGTTAGCGTACGGATTAGGATTAGGGGACGGGTGAGGGTAAGGCTTCGGGTAAGGGTTAGTGTTAGGGTTAGGGTTAGGGTTAGGGGACGGGGACGGGGACGGTTTAGGGTACAGGTTAGGTTACGACAACGGTTTAGGGTGAGCGTACGTGTTAGGGTACGGGTTAGTGTTAGCGTACGGTTTAGGATTCGAGGACGGGTGAGGGTAAGGCTTCGGGTAAGGGTTAGGGTTAGGGTTAGGGTTACGGTTAGGGGATGGGGACGGTTTAGGGTACAGGTTAGTGTACGACAACGGTTTAGGGTGAGCGTACGTGTTAGGGTACGGGTTAGTGTTGGCGTACGGGTTAGGATTAGGGGACGGGTGAGGGTAAGGCTTCGGGTAAGGGTTAGGGTTTGGGTTAGGGTTAGGGGATCGGGACGGGGACGGTTTAGGGTACAGGTTAGGGTACGACAACGGTTTAGGGTGAGCGTACGTGTTAGGGTACGGGTTAGTGTTAGCGTACGGGTGAGTATTAGGTGACGGGTGAGTGTAAGGCTTCGGGTAAGGGTTAGGGTTAGGGTTAGGGTTAGGGTTAGGGTTAGGGGACCCAGACGGTTTAGGGTACAGGTTAGTGTACGACAAAGGTTTAGGGTGAGCGTACGTGTTAAGGTACGGGTTAGTGTTAGCGTACGGGTTAGGATTAGGGGACGGGTGAGGGTAAGGCTTCGGGTAAGGGTTAGGATTAGGGTTAGGGTACGGGGACGGGGACGGGGACGGGGATGATTTAGGGTACAGGTTAGAGTACGACAAAGATTTAGGGTGAGCGTACGTGTTAGGGTACGGGTTAGTGTTAGCGTACGGGTTAGGATTAGAGGACGGCTGAGGGTAAGGCTTCGGGTAAAGGTTAGGGTTAGGGTTAGGGTTAGGGTTAGGGGACGGGGACGGGGACGGTTTAGGGTACAGGTTAGGGTACGACAAAAGTTTAGGGTGAGCGTATGTGTTAGGGTACGGGTTAGTGTTAGCGTACGAGTGAGGTTTAGGGGACGGGTGAGTGTAAGGCTTCGGGTAAGGGTTAGGGTTAGGGTTAGGGTTAGGGTTAGGGTTAGGGGACGGGGACAGGGACGGTTTAGGGTACAGGTTAGGGTAGGACAACGGTTTAGGGTAAGCGTACATGTTAGTGTATGGTTTAGTGTTATCGTACGGGTTAGGATTATGGGACGGGTGAGGGTAAGGCTTCGGGTAAGGGTTAGGGTTAGGGTTAGGGTTAGGGTTAGGGGACGGGGACGGTTTAGGGTACAGGTTAGTGTACGACAACGGTTTAGGGTGAGCGTACGTGTTAGGGTACGGGTTAGTGTTAGCGTACGGTTTAGGATTAGGGGACGGGTGAGGGTAAGGCTTCGGGTAAGGGTTAGGTATAGGGTTAGTGTTAGGGGACGGGGACGGTTTAGGGTACAAGTTAGGGTACGACAACGGTTTAGGGTGAGCGTACGTGTTAGGGTACGGGTTAGTGTTAGCGTACGGGTGAGGATTAGGTGACGGGTGAGTGTAAGGCTTCGGGTAAGGGTTAGGGTTAGGGTTAGGGGACGGGGACGGTTTAGGGTACAGGTTACGGTACGACAACGGTTTAGGGTGAGCGTACGTGTTAGGGTACGGGTCAGTGTTAGCGTACGGGTTAGGATTAGGGGACGGGTGAGGGTAAGGCTTCCGGTAAGGGTTAGGTTTAGGGTTAGGGTTAGGGTTAGGGTTAGGGGACGGGGACGGTTTAGGGTACAGGTTAGGGTACGACAACGGTTTAGGGTGAGCGTACGTGTTAGGGTACGGGTTAGTGTTAGCGTATGGGTTAGGATTAGGGGACGGGTGAGGGTAAGGCTTCAGTTAAGGGTTAGGATTAGGGTTAGGGTTAGGGTTAGGGTTAGGGGATGGAGACGGTGTAGGGTACAGTTTAGGGTACGACAACGGTTTAGGGTGAGCGTACGTGTTAGGGTACGGGTTAGTGTTAGCGTACGGGTTAGGATTAGGGGACGGGTGAGGGTAAGGATTCGGGTAAGTGTTAGGGTTAGGGATAGGTTTCGGGTTAGGGTTAGGGGATGGGGACGGTTTAGGGTACATCTTAGGGTTCGACAACGATTTAGGGTGAGCGTAGGTGTTAGGGTACGGATTAGTGTTAGCGTACGGGTTAGGATTAGGGGACGGGTGAGGTTAAGGCTTCGGGTAAGGGTTATGGTTAGGGTTAGGGTTAGGGGACGGGGACGGGGACGGTTTAGGGTACAGGTTACTGTACGACAACGGTTTATGGTGAGCGTACGTGTTAGGGTACGGGTTAGTGTTAGCGTACGGGTTAGGATTAGGGGACGGGTAAGGGTAAGGCTTCGGGTAAGGGTTAGGTTTAGGGTTAGGGTTAGGGGACGGGGACGGGGACGGTTTAGGGTACAGGTAAGCGTACGACAATGGTTTAGGGTGAGCGTACGTGTTAGGGTACTGGTTAGTGTTAGCGTACGGGTTAGGATTAGGGGATGGGTGAGGGTAAGGCTTCGGGTAAAGGTTAGGGTTAGGGTTAGGGTTAGGGTTAGGGTTAGGGTTAGGGGACGGGGACGGTTTAGGGTACAGGTTAGGGTACGACAACGGTTTAGGGTGAGCGTACGTGTTAGGGTACGGGTTAGTGTTAGCGTACGGGT
Source organism: Delphinapterus leucas (assembly GCF_059928025.1). Classification (NCBI taxonomy): domain Eukaryota; kingdom Metazoa; phylum Chordata; class Mammalia; order Artiodactyla; family Monodontidae; genus Delphinapterus; species Delphinapterus leucas. The sequence continues at coordinate 6,572,226 of NW_028322254.1, read as the reverse complement.
TAGGATTAGGGGACGGGTGAGGGGAAGGCTTCGGGTAAGGGTTAGGGTTAGGGTTAGGGTTAGGGGTAGGATTAGGGGACAGGGACATTTTAGGGTACAGGTTAGTGTACGTCAACGGTTTAGGGTGAGCGTACATGTTAGGGTATGGGTTAGTGTTAGTGTAGGGGTTAGGATTAGGGGACGGGTGAGGGTAAGGCTTCGGGTAAGGGTTAGGGTTAGGGTTAGGGTTAGGGTTAGGGTTAGGGGACGGGGACGGATTAGGGTACAGGTTAGGGTACGACAACGATTTAGGGTGAGCATACGTGTTAGGGTACGGGTTAGTGTTAGCGTACGGGTGATGATTAGGGGACGGGTGAGTGTAAGGCTTCGGGTAAGGGTTACGGTTAGGATTAGGGTTAGGTTTAGGGTTAGGGGACGGGGACGGTTTAGGGTACATGTTAGGGTACGACAACGGTTTAGGGTGAGCGTACGTGTTAGGTTACGGGTTAGTGTTAGCGTACGGGTTAGGATTAGGCGACGGGTGAGGGTAAGGCTTCGGGAAAGGGTTAGGGTTAGGGTTAGGTTTAGGGTTAGGGGACGGGCACGGGGACGTTTTAGGGTACAGGTTAGGGTACGACAACGGTTTAGGGTGAGGGTACGTGTTAGGGTACGGGTTAGTGTTAGCGTACGGGTTAGGATTAGAGGACGGGTGAGGGTAAGGCTTCGGGTAAGGGTTAGGGTTAGGGTTAGGGTTAGGGTTAGGGTTAGGGGACGGGGACGGCTTAGGGTACAGGTTAGGGTACGACAACGGTTTAGAGTGAGCGTAAGTGTTAGGGTACGGATTAGTGTTAGCGTTCGGGTTAGGATTAGGGGACGGGTGAGTGTAAGGCTTCGGGTAAGGGTTAGGGTTAGGGTTAGGGTTAGGGTTAGGGTTAGGGGACGGGGACGGTTTAGGGTACAGTTTAGGGTACGACAACGGTTTAGGGTGAGCGTACGTGTTAGGGTACCGGTTAGTGTTAGCATACGGGTTAGGATTAGGGTACGGGTGAGGGTAAGGCTACAGGTAAGGGTTAGGGTTAGGGTTAGGGTTAGGGTTAGGGTTAGGGTTAGGGGACGGGGACGGTTTAGGGTACAGGTTAGGGTACGACAACGATTTAGGGTGAGCGTACGTGTTAGGTTACGGGTTAGTGTTAGCGTACGGGTTAGGATTAGGGAACGGGTGAGGGTAAGGCTTCGGGTAAGGGTTACGGTTATGGTTAGGGTTAGGGTTAGGGGACGGGGACAGTTTAGAGTACAGGTTAGGCTACGACAACGGTTTAGGGTGAGCGCACGTGTTAGGGTACGGGTTAGTGTTAGCGTACGGGTTAGAATTAGGGGACGGGTGAGGGTAGGGCTTCGGGTAAGGTTTAGGGTTAGTGTTAGGGTTAGGGGATGGGGACGGTTTAGGGTACAGGTTAGGGTACGACAACGGTTTAGGGTGAGCGTACGTGTTAGGGTACGGGTTAGTGTTAGCGTACGGGTTAGGATTAGGGGACGGGTGAAGGTAAGGCTTCGAGTAAGGGTTAGGGTTAGGGTTAGGTTTAGGCTTAGGGGACGGGGACGGTTTAGGGTACAGGTTAGTGTACGACAACGGTTTAGGGTGAGCGTACGTGTTAGGGTACGGGTTAGTGTTAGCGTACGGGTTAGGATTAGGGTACGGGTGAGGGTAATGCTTCGGGTAAGGGTTAGGGTTAGGGTTAGGGTTAGGGTTAGGGGACGGGGACGGTTTAGGGTACAGGTTACGGTACGACAACGGTTTAGGCTGAGCGTACGTGTTAGGGTATGGGTTTGTGTTAGCGTACGGGTTCGGATTAGGGGACGGGTGATGTTAAGGCTTCGGGTAAGGGTTAGGGTTTGGGTTAGAGTTAGGTTTAGGGTTATGGTTAGGGGACGGGGACGGTTTAGGGTACAGGTTAGGGTACGACAACGGTTTTGGGTGATCGTACGTGTTAGGGTACGGGTTAGTGTTAGCGTACGGGTTAGGATTAGGGGACGGTTGAGGGTAAGACTTCGGGTAAGGTTTAGGGTTAGGGTTAGGGTTAGGGTTAGGGTTAGGGGCCGGGGACAGTTATGATTTAGGGTACAGGTTAGGGTACGACCACTGTATAGGGTGAGCGTACGTGTTAGGGTATGGGTTAGTGTTAGCGTACGGTTTAGGATTAGGGGACGGTTGAGGGTAAGGCTTCGGGTAAGGGTTAGGGTTAGGGTTAGGGTTAGGGTTAGGGGACGGGGACGGTTTAGGGTACAGGTTAGGGTACGACAATGGTTTAGGGTGAGCATACGTGTTAGGGTACGTGTTAGTGTTAGCGTACGGGTTAGGATTAGGGGACGGGTGAGGGTAAGGCTTCGGGTAAGGGTTAGGGTTAAGGTTAGGGTTAGGGTTTGGGGACGTGGACGGTTTAGGGTACAGGTTAGGGTACGACAACGGTTTAGGGTGAGCGTACGTGTTAGGGTACGGGTTAGTGTTAGCGTACGGTTTAGGATTAGGTGACGGGTGAGGGTAAGGCTTCGGGTAAGGGTTAGGGTTAGGGTTAGAGTTAGGGGACGGGGACGGTTTAGGGTACAAGTTAGGGTACGACAACGGTTTAGGGTGAGCGTACGTGTTAGGGTATGGGTTAGAGTTAGCGTACGGGTTAGGATTAGGGGACGGGTGAGGGTAAGGCTTCGGGTAAGGGTTAGGGTTAGGGTTAGGTTTAGGGTTAGGGGACGGGGACGGTTTAGGGTACAGGTTAGTGTACGACAACGGTTTACGGTGAGCGTACGTGTTAGGGTACGGGTTAGTGTTAGCGTACGGGTTAGGATTAGGGGACGGGTGAGGGTAAGGCTTCGGGTAAGGGTTATGGTTAGGGTTAGGGTTAGGGTTAGGGGACGGGTACAGGGACGGTTTAGGGTACAGGTTAGGGTACGACAACGGTTTAGGGTGAGCGTACATGTTAGGGTATGTGTTAGTGTTAGCGTACGGGTTAGGATTAGAGGACGGGTGAGGGTAAGGCTTTGGGTAAGGGTTAGGTTTAGGGTTAGGGTTAGGGGATGGGGACGGGGACGGGGACGGTTTAGGGTACAGGTAAGGGTACGACAATGGTTTAGGGTGAGCGTACGTGTTAGGGTACTGGTTAGTGTTAGCGTACGGGTTAGGATTAGGGGATGGGTGAGGGTAAGGCTTCGGGTAAAGGTTAGGGTTAGGGTTAGGGTTAGGGTTAGGGTTAGGGGACGGGGACGGTTTAGGGTACAGGTTAGTGTACGACAACGGTTTAGGGTGAGCGTACGTGTTAGGGTACGGGTTAGTGTTAGCGTACGGGTTAGGATTAGGGGACGGGTGAGGGTAAGGCTTCGGGTAAGGGTTAGGGTTAGGGTTAGGGTTAGGGTTAGGGGACAGGGACGTTTTAGGGTACAGGTTACTGTACGTCAACGGTTTAGGGTGAGCCTACGTGTTAGGGTACGGTTTAGTGTTAGTGTACGGGTTAGGATTAGGGGACGGGTGAGGGTAAGGCTTCGGGTAAGGGTTAGGGTTAGGGTTAGGGTTAGGGTTAGGGGACGCGGACGGGGACGGTTTAGGGTACAGGTAAGGGTACGACAATGGTTTAGGGTGAGCGTACGTGTTAGGGTACGGATTAGTGTTAGCGTACGGGTTAGGATTAGGGGACGGGTGAGTGTAAGGCTTCGGGTTAGGGTTACGGTTAGGATTAGGGTTAGGGTTAGGGTTAGGGGACGGGGACGGTTTAGGGTACAGGTTAGGGTACGACAATGGTTTAGGGTGAGCGTACGTGTTAGGGTACGTGTTAGTGTTAGCGTACGGGTTAGGATTAGGAGACGGGTGAGGGTAAGGCTTCGGGTAAGGGTTAGGGTTAAGGTTAGGGTTAGGGGACGGGGACGGGGACGGTTTGGGGTACAGGTTAGGGTACGACAACGGTTTAGGGTGAGCGTACGTGTTAGGGTACGGGTTAGTGTTGCGTACGGGTTAGGATTAGGGGACGGGTGAGGGTAAGGCTTCGGGTAAAGGTTAGGGTTAGGGTTAGGGTTAGGGTTAGGGGACGGGGAAGGGGACGGGGACGGTTTAGGGTACAGGTTAGGGTACGACAACGGTTTAGGGTGAGCGTACGTGTTAGGGTACGGGTTAGTGTTAGCGTACGGGTTAAGATTAGGGGAAGGGTGAGGGTAAGGCTTCGGGTAAGGTTTAGTGTTAGGGTTAGGGTTAGGGTTAGGGTTAGAGGACGGGGACGGTTTAGGGTACATGTTAGGGTACGACAACGGTTTAGGGTGATCGTACGTGTTAGGGTACGGGTTAGTGTTAGCGTACGGGTTAGGATTAGGGGACGGGTGAGGGTAAGGTTTCGGGTAAGGGTTAGGGTTAGGGTTAGGGTTAGGGTTAAGGGACGGGGACGGGGACGGTTTAGGGTACAGGTTAGGGTACGACAACGGTTTAGGGTGAGCGTACGTGTTAGGGTATGGGTTAGTGTTAGCGTACGGGTTAGGATTAGGGGACGGGTGAGGGTAAGGCTTCGGGTAAGGGTTAGGGTTAGGGTTAGGGCTGGTTTAGGGTTAGGGGACGGGGACGGTGACGGTTTAGGGTACAGGTTAGGGTACGACAACGGTTTAGGGTGAGCGTACGTGTTAGGGTACGGGTTAGTGTTAGCGTACGGGTTAGGAATAGGGGACGGGTGAGGGTACGGCTTCGGGTAAGGGTTAGGGTTAGGGTTAGGGTTAGGGTTAGGGTTAGGTGACGGGGACGGGGACGATTTAGGGTACAGTTTAGGGTACAACAACGGTTTAGGGTGAGCGTACGTGTTAGGGTACGGGTTAGTGTTAGGGTACGGGTTAGGATTAGGGGACGTGTGTGGGTAAGGATTCGGGTAAGGGTTAGGGTTAGGCTTAGGGTTAGGTTTAAGGGACGGAGACGGTTTTGCATACAGGTTAGGGTACGACAATGGTTTAGTGTGAGCGTACATGTTAGGGCATGGGTTAGTGTTAGAGTACGGGTTAGGATTAGGGGACGGGTGAGGGTAAGGCTTCGGGTAAGTGTTACGGTTAGGGTTAGGGTTAGGGTTAGGGGATGGTGACGGTATAGGGTACAGGTTAGGGTACGACAACGGTATAGGGTGAGCGTATGTGTTAGGGTACGGCTTAGTGTTAGCGTACGGGTTAGGATTAGGGGACGGGTGAGGGTAAGGTTTCGGGTAAGGGTTAGGGTTAGGGTTAGGGTTAGGGTTAGGGGGCGGGGACGGTTTAGGGTACAGGTTAGGGTACGACAACGGTTTACGGTGAGCGTACGTTTTGGGTACGGGTTAGTGTTAGCGTACGGTTTAGGATTAGGGGACGGGTGAGGTTAAGGCTTCGGGTAAGGGTTAGGGTTAGGGTTAGGGTTAGGGTTAGGGGATGGGGACGGGGACGGTTTAGGGTACAGGTTAGGGTACGACAACGGTTTAGGGTTAGCGTACGTGTTAGGGTACGGGTTAGTGTTAGCGTACGGGTTAGGATTGGGGACGGGTGAGGGTAAGGCTTCGGGTAAGGGTTAGGGTTAAGGTTAGGGTTAGGGTTAGGGTTAGGGTTAGGGGACGGTTTAGGGTACATGTTAGGGTACGACAACGGTTTAGGGTGAGCGTAGGTGTTAGGGTACGGGTTATTGTTAGCGTACAGGTTAGGATTAGGGGACGGGTGGGGTAAGGCTTCGGGTAAGGGTTAGGGTTAGGGTTAGGGTTAGGGTTAGGGGACGGGCACGGGGACGGTTTAGGGTACAGGTTAGTGTACGACAACAGTTTAGGGTGAGCGTACGTGTTAGGGTACGGGTTAGTGTTAGCGTACGGGTTAGGATTAGGGGACGGGTGAGGGTAAGGCTTCGGGTAAGGGTTAGGGTTAGGTTTAGGGTTAGGGGACGGGGACGGGGACGGTTTAGGGTACAGGTTAGGGTACAAAAACCGTTTAGGGTGAGCGTACGTTTTAGGGTACGGGTTAGTGTTAGCGTACGGGTTAGGATTAGGGGACGGGTGAGGGTAAGGCTTCGGGTAAGGGTTAGGGTTAGGGTTAGGGTTAGGGGACGGGGATGGTTTAGGGTACAAGTTATGGTACGACAACGGTTTAGGGTGAGCGTACGTGTTAGGGTACGGGTTAGTGTTAGCGTACGGGTTAGGATTATGGAACGGGTGAGGGTAAGGCTTCGGGTAAGGGTTAGGGTTAGGGTTAGGGGACGGGGACGGTTTAGGGTACAGGTTAGGGTACGACAACGGTTTAGGGTGAGCGTACGTGTTAGGGTACGGGTTAGTGTTCACGTACGGGTTAGGATTAGGGGACGGGTAAGGGTAAGGCTACGCGTAAGGGTTAGGGTTAGGGTTAGGGTTAGGGTTAGGGTTAGGGGACGGTTTAGGGTACAGGTTAGGGTACGACAACGGTTTAGGGTGAGCGTACGTGTTAGGGTACGGGTTAGTGTTAGCGTACGGGTTAGGATAAGGGGACGGGTGAGCGTAAGGCTTCGGGTAAGGGTTAGGTTTAGGATTAGGTTTAGGGGACGGGGACGGTTTAGGGTACAGGTTAGGGTACGACAACGGTTTAAGGTGAGCGTACGTGTTAGGGTACGGGTTAGTGTTAGCGTACGGGTTACGATTAGGGGACGGGTGAGGGTAAGGCTTCGGGTAAGTTTTAGTGTTAGGGTTAGGGTTAGGGTTAGGGTTAGGGTACGGGGACGGTTTAGGGTAGAGGTTAGGGTACGACAACGATTTAGGGTGAGCGTACGTGTTAGGGTACGGGTTAGTGTTAGCGTACGGGTTAGGATTAGGGTAAGGGTGAGGGTAAGACTTCGGGTAAGGGTTAGGGTTAGGGTTAGGGTTAGGGGACTGGACGGTTTAGGGTACAGGTTAGGCTACGACAACGGTTTAGGGTGAGCGTACGTGTTAGGGTACGGGTTAGTGTTAGCGTACGGGTTAGGATTAGGGGACGGGTGAGGGTAAGGCTTCGGGTAAGGGTTAGGGTTAGGGTTAGGGTTAGGGTTAGGGGACGGGGACGGTTTAGGGTACAGGTTAGGGTACGACAACGGTTTAGGGTGAGCGTACGTGTTAGGGTACGGGTTAGTGTTAGCGTACGGGTTAGGATTAGGGGACGGGTGAGGGTAAAGCTTCGGGTAAGTGTTAGGGTTAGGGTTAGGGTTAGGGTAAGGGTTAGTGTTCGGGGACGGTTGAGGGTACAGGTTAGGGTACGACAACGATTTAGGGTGAGCGTACGTGTTAGGGTACGGGTTAGTGTTAGCGTACGAGTTAGGATTAGGGGACGGGTGAGGGTAAGGCTTCGGATAAGGGTTAGGGTTAGGGTTAGGGTTAGGGTTAGGGTTAGGGGACGGGGACGGTTTAGGGTACAGGTTAGGCTGCGACAACGGTTTAGGGTGAGCGTACGTGTTAGGGTACGGGTTAGTGTTTGCGTACGGGTGAGGATTAGAGGACGGATGAGTGTAAGGCTTCGGGTAAGGGTTAGGGTTAGGGGACGGGGACGGTTTAGGGTACAGGTTAGGGTACGACAACGGTTTAGGGTGAGCGTACGTGTTTGGGTACGGGTTAGTGTTAGCGTACGGTTTACGATTAGGGGACGGGTGAGGGTAAGACTTCGGGTAAGGGTTAGGGTTAGGGTTAGGGGACGGGGACGGTTTAGGGTACAGGTTAGGGTACGACAACGGTTTAGGGTGAGCGTATGTGTTAGGGTACGGGTTAGTGTTAGCGTACGGGTTAGGATAAGGGGACGGGTGAGGGTAAGGCTTCGGGTAAGGGTTAGGGTTAGGGTTAGGGTTAGGGTTAGGGTACGGGGATGGTTTAGCGTACAGGTTAGGTTAGGACAACGGTTTAGGGTGAGCGTACATGTTAGGGTACGCGTTAGTGTTATAGTACGGGTGAGGATTAGGGGACGGGTGAGGGTAAGGCTTCGGGTAAGGGTTAGGGTTAGGGTTAGGGGACGGGGACGGTTTAGGGTACAGGTTAGGGTACGACAACGGTTTAAGTTGAGCGTACGTGTTAGGGTACGGGTTAGTGTTAGCGTACGGGTTAGGATTAGGGGACGGGTGAGGGTAAGGCTTCGGGTAAGTTTTAGGGTTAGGGTTAGGGTTAGGGTACGGGGACGGCTTAGGGTACAGGTTAGGGTACGACAACGATTTAGGGTGAGCGTACGTGTTAGGGTACGGGTTAGTGATAGCAAACGGGTTAGGATTAGGGGACGGGTGAGGGTAAGGCTTCGGGTAAGGGTTAGGGTTAGGGTTAGTTGACGGGACGGTTTAGGGTACAGGTTAGGCTACGACAACGGTTTAGGGTGAGCGTACGTGTTAGGTTACGGGTTAGTGTTAGCGTACAGGTTAGGATTAGGGGACGGGTGAGGGTAAGGCTTCGGGTAAGTGTTAGGGTTTGGGTTTGGGTTAGGGTTAGGGTTAGGGTTCAGGGACGGTTTAGGGTACAGGTTAGGGTACGACAACAATTTAGGGTGAGCGTACGTGTTAGGGTACGGGTTAGTGTTAGCGTACGAGTTAGGATTAGGGGACGGGTGAGGGTAAGGCTTCGTGTAAGGGTTAGGGTTAGGGTTAGGGTTAAGGGACGGGGATGGTTTAGGGTACAGGTTAGGCTGCGTCAACGGTTTAGGGTGTGCGTACGTGTTAGGGTACGGGTTAGTGTTAGCGTACGGGTTAGGATTAGGGGACGGGTGAGGGTAAGGCTTTGGGTAAGGGTTAGGGTTAGGGTTAGGGTTAGGGTTAGGGGACGGGGACAGGGACGGTTTAGGGTACATTTTAGTGTATGACAACGGTTTAGGGTGAGCGTACATGTTAGGGTATGGGTTAGTGTTAGCGTATGGGTTAGGATTAGGGGACGGGTGAGGATAAGGCTTCGGGTAAGTGTTAGGGTTAGGGTTAGGGTTAGGGATAGGGTTAGGGGAAGGGGACGGTTTAGGGTACAGGTTAGGGTACGACAACGGTTTAGGGTGAGCGTACGTGTTAGGGTACGGGTTAGTGTTATCGTACGGGTGAGGATTAGGGGACGGGTGAGGGTAAGGCTTCGGGTAAGGGTTACGGTTAGGGTTAGGTGACGGGGACGGTTTAGGGTACAGGTTAGGATACGACAACGGTTTAGGGTGAGCGTACGTGTTAGGGTACGGGTTAGTGTTAGCCCACGGGTTAGGATAAGGGGACGGGTGAGGTTAAGGCTTCGGGTAAGGGTTAGTGTTAGGGTTAGGGTTAGGGGACGGGGACGGTTTAGGGTACAGGTTAGGGTACGACAACGGTTTAGGGTGAGCGTACGTGTTAGGGTACGTGTTAGTGTTAGCGTACGGATTAGGATTAGGGGACGGGTGAGGGTAAGGCTTCGGGTAAGTGTTAGGGTTAGCTTTAGGGTTAGGGTTAGGGTACGGGGACGGTTTAGGGTACAGGTTAGGGTACGACAACGATTTAGGGTGAGCGTACGTGTTAGGGTAGGGGTTAGTGTTAGCGTACGGGTTAGGATTAGGGGACGGGTGAGGGTAAGGCTTCGGGTAAGGGATAGGGTTAGGGTTAGGGTTAGGGGACGGGGACGGTTTAGGGTACAGGTTAGGATATGACAACGGTTTAGGGTGAGCGTACGTGTTAGGGTACGGGTTAGTGTTAGCGTACGGGTTAGGTTAGGGGACGGGTGAGGGTAAGGCTTCGGGTAAGGGTTAGGGTTAGGGTTAGGGTTAGGGTTAGGGGACAGGGACGGGGACGGTTTAGGGTACAGGTTAGGGTACGACCACGGTTTAGGGTGAGCGTACGTGTTAGGGTACGGGTTAGTGTTAGCGTACGGTTTAGGATTAGGGGACGGGTAAGAGTAAGGCTTCGGGTAAGGGTTAGTGTTAGGGTTAGGGTTAGGGGACGGGGACGGGGACGGTTTAGGGTACAGGTTAGGGTACGAAGACAGTTTAGGGTGAGCTTACGTGTTAGGGTACGATTTAGTGTTAGCGTAAGTGTTAGGATTAGGGGACGGGTGAGGGTAAGTCTTCGGGTAAGGGTTAGGGTTAGGCTTAGGGTTAGGGTTAGGGTTAGGGGACGGGGACGGTTTAGGGTACAGGTTAGTGTACGACAACGGTTTAGGGTGAGCGTACGTGTTAGGGTACGGGTTAGTGTTAGCGTACGTGTTAGGATTAGGGGACGGGTGAGTGTAAGGCTTCGGGTAAGGGTTAGGGTTAGTGTTAGTGTTAGGGTTAGGGTTACGGGACGGGAACAGGGACGGTTTAGGGTACAGGTTAGGGTACGACAACAGTTTAGGGTGAGCGTACGTGTTAGGGTACGGGTTAGTGTTAGCGTACGGGTTAGGATTAGGGGACGGGTGAGGGTAAGGCTTCGGGTAAGGGTTAGGGTTAGGGTTAGGGGACGGGGACGGGGACGGCGCCGGTTTAGGGTACAGGTTAGTGTACGACAACGGTTTAGGGTGAGCGTACGTGTTAGGGTACGGTTTAGTGTTAGCGTACGGGTTAGGATTAGGGGACGGGTGAGGGTAAGGCTTCGGGTAAGCGTTAGGGTTAGGGTTAGGGTTAGGGGACGGGGACGGTTTAGGGTACAGGTTAGTGTACGACAACGGTTTAGGTTTAGCGTACGTTTTAGGGTACGGGTTAGTGTTAGCGTACGGGTTAGGATTAGGGGACGGGTGAGGGTAAGGCTTCGGGTAAGGGTTAGGGTTAGGGTTAGGGTTAGGGGACGGGGATGGTTTAGGGTACAAGTTATGGTACGACAACGGTTTAGGGTGAGCGTACGTGTTAGGGTACGGGTTAGTGTTCGCGTACGGGTTAGGATTAGGGGACGGGTAAGGGTAAGGCTACGGGTAAGGGTTAGGGTTAGGGTTAGGGTTAGGGTTAGGGTTAGGGGACGGTTTAGGGTACAGGTTAGGGTACGACAACGGTTTAGGGTGAGCGTACGTGTTAGGGTACGGGTTAGTGTTAGCGTACGGGTTAGGATAAGGGGACGGGTGAGCGTAAGGCTTCGGGTAAGGGTTAGGGTAAGGATTAGGGTTAGGGGACAGGGATGGTTTAGGGTACAGGTTAGGGTACGACAACGGTTTAAGGTGAGCGTACGTGTTAGGGTACGGGTTAGTGTTAGCGTACGGGTTACGATTAGGGGACGGGTGAGGGTAAGGCTTCGGGTAAGTTTTAGTGTTAGGGTTAGGGGTAGGGTTAGGGTTAGGGTACGGGGACGGTTTAGGGTAGAGGTTAGGGTACGACAACGATTTAGGGTGAGCGTACGTGTTAGGTTACGGGTTAGTGTTAGCGTACGGGTTAGGATTAGGGTAAGGGTGAGGGTAAGACTTCGGGTAAGGGTTAGGGTTAGGGTTAGGGTTAGGGGACTGGACGGTTTAGGGTACAGGTTAGGCTACGACAACGGTTTAGGGTGAGCGTACGTGTTAGGGTACGGGTTAGTGTTAGCGTACAGGTTAGGATTAGGGGACGGGTGAGGGTAAGGCTTCGGGTAAGGGTTAGGGTTAGGGTTAGGGTTAGGGTTAGGGGACGGGGACGGTTTAGGGTACAGGTTAGGGTACGACAACGGTTTAGGGTGAGCGTACGTGTTAGGGTACGGGTTAGTGTTAGCGTACGGGTTAGGATTAGGGGACGGGTGAGGGTAAGGCTTCGGGTAAGTGTTAGGGTTAGGGTTAGGGTTAGGGTAAGGGTTAGTGTTCGGGGACGGTTGAGGGTACAGGTTAGGGTACGACAACGATTTAGGGTGAGCGTACGTGTTAGGGTACGGGTTAGTGTTAGCATACGAGTTAGGATTAGGGGACGGGTGAGGGTAAGGCTTCGGATAAGGGTTAGGGTTAGGGTTAGGGTTAGGGTTAGGGTTAGGGGACGGGGACGGTTTAGGGTACAGGTTAGGCTGCGACAACGGTTTAGGGTGAGCGTACGTGTTAGGGTACGGGTTAGTGTTAGCGTACGGGTTAGGATTAGTGGACGGGTGAGGGTAAGGCTTCGGGTAAGGGATAGGGTTAGGGTTAGCGTTAGGGGACGGGGACGGGGACGGCTTAGGGTACAGGTTATGGTATGACAACGGTTTAGGGTGAGCGTACGTGTTAGGGTACGGGTTAGTGTTAGCGTACGGGTTAGGATTAGGGGACGGGTGAGGGTAAGGCTTCGGGTAAGTGTTAGGGTTAGGGTTAGGGTTAGGGTTAGGGGACGGGGACGGGGACGGTTTAGGGTACAGGTTAGGGTACGACAACGGTTTAGGGTGAGCGTACGTGTTAGGGTCCGGGTTAGTGTTAGCGTACGGTTTAGGATTAGGGGACGGGTAAGGGTAAGGCTTCGGGTAAGGGTTAGGGTTAGGGTTAGGGTTAGGGGATGGGGACGGTTTAGGGTACAGGTTAGTGTACGACAACGGTTTAGGGTGAGCGTACGTGTTAGGGTACGGGTTAGTGTTGGCGTACGGGTTAGGATTAGGGGACGGGTGAGGGTAAGGCTTCGGGTAAGGGTTAGGGTTAGGGTTAGGGTTAGGGGACGGGGACGGGGACGGTTTAGGGTACAGGTTAGGGTACGAAAACCGTTTAGGGTGAGCTTACGTGTTAGGGTACGGGTTAGTGTTAGCGTAAGGGTTAGGATTAGGGGACGGGTGAGGGTAAGTCTTCGGGTAAGGGTTAGGGTTAGGGTTAGTGTTAGGGTTAGGGTTAGGGGACGGGGACGGTTTAGGGTACAGGTTAGGGTACGACAACGGTTTAGGGTGAGCGTACGTGTTAGGGTACGGGTTAGTGTTAGCGTACGGGTTAGGATTAGGGGACGGGTGAGGGTAAGGCTTCGGGTAAGGGTTAGGGTTAGGGTTAGGGTTAGGTTTAGGGTTAGGGTTAGGGGACGGTTTAGGGTACAGGTTAGTGTACGACAACGGTTTAGGTTGAGCGTATGTGTTAGGGTACGGGTTAGTGTTAGCGTACGGGTGAGGATTAGGTGACGGGTGAGTGTTAGGCTTCGGGTAAGGGTTAGGGTTAGGGTTAGGGTTAGGGTTAGGGGACGCAGACGGTTTAGGGTACAGGTTAGGGTACGAAAAAGGTTTAGGGTGAGCGTACGTGTTAGGGTACGGGTTAGTGTTAGCGTACGGGTTAGGATTGGGGACGGGTGAGGGTAAGGCTTCGGGTAAGGGTTAGGGTTAGGGTTAGGGTTAGGGATAGGGGACGGGGACGGTTTAGGGTACAGGTTCGGCTGCGACAACGGTTTAGGGTGAGCGTACGTGTTAGGGTACGGGTTAGTGTTAGCGTACGGGTTAGGATTAGTGGACGGGTGAGGGTAAGGCTTCGGGTAAGGGTTAGGGTTAGGGTTAGGGCTAGTGTTAGGGTTAGGGGACGGGGACAGGGACGGTTTAGGGTACAGGTTAGGGTACGACAACGGTTTAGGGTGAGCGTACATGTTAGGGTATGGGTTAGTGTTAGCGTACGGGTTAGGAATAGGGGACGGGTGAGGGTAATTCTTCGGGTAAGGGTTAGGGTTAGGGTTAGGGTACGGGGACGGGGACGGGGACGGTTTAGGGTACAGGTTAGGGTACGACAACGATTTAGGGTGAGCGTACGTGTTAGGGTACGGGTTAGTGTTAGAGTACGGGATAGGATTAGAGGACGGCTGAAGGTAAGGCTTCGGGTAAAGGTTAGGGTTAGGGTTAGGGTTAGGGTTAGGGGACGGGGACGGGGACGGTTTAGGGTACAGGTTAGGGTACGACAACGGTTTAGGGTGAGCGTACGTGTTAGGGTACGGGTTAGTGTTAGCGTACGGGTTAGGATGAGGGGACGGGTGAATGTAAGGCTTCGGGTAAGGGTTAGGGATAGGGTTAGGGTTAGGTTTAGGGTTAGGGGACGGGGACGGTTTAGGGTACAGGTTAGGGTACGTCAACCGTTTAGGGTGAGCGTACGTGTTAGGGTACGGGTTAGTGTTAGTGTACGGGTTGGGCTTAGGGGACGGGTGAGGGTAAGGCTTCTGGTAAGGGTTAGGGTTAGGGTTAGGGTTAGGGTTAGGTTTAGGGGACGGGGACGGTTTAGATACAAGTTAGGGTACGACAACGGTTTAGGGTGAGCGTACGTGTTAGGGTATGGGTTAGTGTTAGCGTACGGGTTAGGATTAGGGGACGGGTGAGGGTAAGGCTTCGGGTAAGGGTTAGGGTTAGGGTTAGGGTTAGGGTTAGGGTTAGGGGACGGGGACGGTTTAGGGTACAGGTTAGTGTACGACAAAGTTTTAGGGTGAGCGTACGTGTTAGGGTATGTGTTAGTGTTAGCGTACGGGTTAGGATTAGGGGACGGGTGAGGGTAAGGCTTCGGGAAAGTGTTAGGGTTAGGGTTAGGGTTAGGGTTAGGGGACGGGCACAGGGACGGTTTAGGGTACAAGTTAGGGTACGACAACGGTTTAGGGTGAGGGTACGTGTTAGGGTACGGGTTAGTGTTAACGTACGGGTTAGGATTAGGGGACGGGTTAGGGTAAGGCTTCGGGTAAGGGTTAGGGTTAGGGTTAGGGTTAGGGTTAGGGGACGTGGACGGTTTAGGGTACAGGTTAGGGTACGACAACTGTTTAGGGTGAGCGTACGTGTTAGGGTACGTGTTAGTGTTAGCGTACGGGTGAGGATTAGGGGACGGGTGAGGGTAAGGCTTCGGGTAAGTGTTAGGGTTAGGGTTAGGGTTAGGTTTAGGGTTAGGGGACGGGGACGGTTTAGGGTACAGGTTAGGGTACGACAACGGTTTAGGGTGAGCGTACGTTTTAGGGTACGGGTTAGTGTTAGCGAACGGGTTAGTATTAGGGGACGGGTGAGGGTAAGGCTTCGGGTAAGGGTTAGGGTTAGGGTTAGGTTTAGGGTTAGGGTTAGGGGACGGGGACGGTTTAGGGTACAGGTTAGTGTACGACAACGTTTTAGGGTGAGCGTACGTGTTAGGGTACGGGTTAGTGTTAGCGTGCGGGTGAGGATTAGGGGACGGGTGAGGGTAAGGCTTCGGGTAAGGGTTAGGGTTAGGGTTAGGGGACGGGGACGGGTTAGGGTACAGGTTAGGGTACGACAACGGTTTAGGGTGAGCGTACGTGTTAGGGTACGGGTTAGTGTTAGCGTACGGGTTAGGATTAAGGGACGGGTGAGGGTAAGGCTTCGGGTAAGGGATAGGGTTAGGGTTAGGGTTAGGGTTAGGGTTAGGGATAGGGGACGGTTTAGAGTACAGGTTAGGGTACGACAACGGTTTAGGGTGAGCGTACGTGTTAGGGTACGAGTTAGTGTTAGCGTACGGGTGACGATTAGGTGATGGGTGTGTGTAAGGCTTCGGGTAAGTGTTAGGGTTAGGGTTAGGGTTAGGGTTAGGGTTAGGGGACGGGGACGGTTTAGGGTACAGGTTAGGGTACGACAAAGGTTTAGCGTGAACGTACGTGTTAAGGTATGGGTTAGTGTTAGCGTACGGGTTAGGATTAGGGGACGGGTTAGGGTAAGGCTTCGGGTAAGGGTTAGGGTTAGGGTTAGGGTTAGGGTTAGGGGACGGGGACGGTTTAGGGTACAGGTTCGGCTGCGACAATGGTTTAGGGTGAGCGTACGTGTTAGGGTACGGGTTAGTGTTAGCGTACGGGTTAGGATTAGCGGACAGGTGAGGGTAAGGCTTCGGGTAAGTGTTAGGGTTAGGGTTAGGGCTAGGGTTACGGTTAGGGGACGGGGACAGGGATGGTTAAGGGTACAGGTTAGGGTACGACAACGGTTTTGGGTGAGCGTACATTTTAGGGTATGTGTTAGTGTTAGCGTACGGGTTAGGATTAGGGGACGGGTGAGGGTAAGGCTTCGGGTAAGGGTTAGGGTTAGGGTTAGGGGACGGGGACGGGGACGGTTTAGGGTACATTTTAGGGTACGACAACGATTTAGGGTGAGCGTACGTGTTAGGGTACGGGTTAGTGTTAGCGTACGGGTTAGGATTAGAGGACGGCTGAGGGTAAGGCTTCGGGTAAATGTTAGGGTTAGGGTTAGGGTTAGGGTTAGGGGACGGGGACGGGGCGTTTAGGGTACAGGTTAGGGTACGACAACGGTTTAGGGTGAGCGTACGTGTTAGGGTACGGGTTAGTGTTAGCGTACGGGTTAGGATTAGGGGACGGGTGAGTGTAAGGCTTCGGGTAAGGGTGAGGGATAGGGTTAGGGTTAGGTTTAGGGTTAGGGGACGGGGACGGTTTAGGGTACAGGTTAGGGTACGTCAACGGTTTAGGGTGAGCGTACGTGTTAGGGTACGGGTTAGTGTTAGTGTACGGGTTGGGATTAGGGGACGGGTGAGGGTAAGGCTTCGGGTAAGGGTTAGGGTTAGGGTTAGGGTTAGGGTTAGGGTTAGGGGACGGGGACGGTTTAGGGTACAAGTTAGGGTATGACAACGGTTTAGGGTGAGCGTACGTGTTAGGGTATGGGTTAGTGTTAGCGTACGGGTTAGGATTAGGGGACGGGTGAGTGTAAGGCTTCGGGTAAGGGTTAGGGTTAGGGTTAGGGTTAGGGGACGGGGACGGGGACGGTTTAGGGTACAGGTTAGTGTACGACAAAGGTTTAGGGTGAGCGTACGTGTTAGGGTACGGGTTAGTGTTAGCGTACGGGTGAGGATTAGGGGACGGGTGAGTGTAAGGCTTCGGGTAAGGGTTAGGGTTAGGGTTAGGGTTAGGGGACGGGGACGGGGACGGTTTAGGGTACAGGTTAGGGTACGACAACGGTTTAGGGTGAGCGTACGTGTTAGGGTATGGGTTAGTGTTAGCGTACGGGTTAGGATTAGGGGACGGGTGAGGTTAAGGCTTCGGGAAAGGGTTAGGGTTAGGGTTAGGGTTAGGGGACGGGCACAGGGACGGTTTAGGGTACAAGTTAGGGTACGACAACGGTTTAGGGTGAGGGTACGTGTTAGGGTACGGGTTAGTGTTAACGTACGGGTTAGCATTAGGGGACGGGTTAGGGTAAGGCTTCGGGTAAGGGGTAGGGTTAGGGTTAGGGTTAGGGTTAGGGGACGTGGACGGTTTAGGGTACAGGTTAGGGTACGACAACCGTTTAGGGTGAGCGTACGTGTTAGGGTACGGGTTAGTGTTAGCGTACGGGTTAGGATTAGGTGACGGATGAGGGTAAGGCTTCGGGTAAGGGTTAGGGTTAGGGTTAGGGTTAGGGTTAGGTTTAGGGCATGGGGACGTTTTAGGGTACAGGTTAGGGTACGACAACGGTTTAGGGTGAGCGTACGTGTTAGGGTACGGGTTAGTGTTAGCGTACGGGTGAGGATTAGGGGACGGGTGAGGGTAAGGCTTCGGGTAAGGGTTAGGGTTAGGGTTAGGGTTAGGTTTAGGTTTAGGGGACGGGGACGGTTTAGAGTACAGGTTAGGGTACGACAACGGTTTAGGGTGAGCGTACGTGTTAGGGTACGGGTTAGTGTTAGCGTACGGGTTAGGATTAGGGGACGGGTGAGGGTAAGTCTTCGGGTAAGGGTTAGGGTTAGGGTTAGGGTTAGGGTTAGGGTTAGGGGACGGGGACGGTTTAGGGTACAGGTTAGTGTACGACAACGTTTTAGGGTGAGCGTACGTGTTAGGGTACGGGTTAGTGTTAGCGTACGGGTGAGGATTAGGGGACGGGTTAGGGTAAGGCTTCGGGTAAGGGTTAGGGTTAGGGGACGGGGACGGTTTAGGGTACAGGTTAGGGTACGACAACGGTTTAGGGTGAGCGTACGTGTTAGGGTACGGGTTAGTGTTGGCGTACGGTTTAGGATTAGGGGACGGGTGAGGGTAAGGCTTCGGGTAAGGGATAGGGTTAGGGTTAGGGTTAGGGTTAGGGGACGGGGACGGTTTAGGGTACAGGTTAGTGTACGACAACGGTTTAGGGTGAGCGTACGTGTTAGGGTACGGGTTAGTGTTGGCGTACGGGTTAGGATTAGGGGACAGGTGAGTGTAAGGCTTCGGGTAAGGGTTAGGGTTAGTGTTAGGGTTAGGGTTAGGGTTAGGGTACGGGGACGGCTTAGGGTACAGGTTAGGGTACGACAACGATTTAGGGTGAGCGTACGTGTTAGGGTACGGGTTAGTGATAGCGAACGGGTTAGGATTAGGGGACGGGTGAGGGTAAGGCTTCGGGTAAGGGTTAGGGTTAGGGTTAGTTGACGGGACGGTTTAGGGTACAGGTTAGGCTACGACAACGGTTTAGGGTGAGCGTACGTGTTAGGTTATGGGTTAGTGTTAGCGTACAGGTTAGGATTAGGGGACGGGTGAGGGTAAGGCTTCGGGTAAGTGTTAGGGTTTGGGTTTGGGTTAGGGTTAGGGTTAGGGTTCAGGTACGGTTTAGGGTACAGGTTAGGGTACGACAACAATTTAGGGTGAGCGTACGTGTTAGGGTACGGGTTAGTGTTAGCGTACGAGTTAGGATTAGGGGACGGGTGAGGGTAAGGCTTCGTGTAAGGGTTAGGGTTAGGGTTAGGGTTATGGGACGGGGATGGTTTAGGGTACAGGTTAGGCTGCGTCAACGGTTTAGGGTGTGCGTACGTGTTAGGGTACGGGTTAGTGTTAGCGTACGGGTTAGGATTAGGGGACGGGTGAGGGTAAGGCTTCGGGTAAGGGTTAGGGTTAGGGTTAGGGTTAGGGTTAGGGTTAGGACGGGGACAGGGACGGTTTAGGGTACATTTTAGGGTATGACAACGGTTTAGGGTGAGCGTACATGTTAGGGTATGGGTTAGTGTTAGCGTATGGGTTAGGATTAGGGGACGGGTGAGGGTAAGGCTTCGGGTAAGTGTTAGGGTTAGGGTTAGGGTTAGGGATAGGGTTAGGGGAAGGGGACGGTTTAGGGTACAGGTTAGGGTACGACAACGGTTTAGGGTGAGCGTACGTGTTAGGGTACGGGTTAGTGTTATCGTACGGGTGAGGATTAGGGGACGGGTGAGGGTAAGGCTTCGGGTAAGGGTTACGGTTAGGGTTAGGTGACGGGGACGGTTTAGGGTACAGGTTAGGATACGACAACGGTTTAGGGTGAGCGTACGTGTTAGGGTACGGGTTAGTGTTAGCGCACGGGTTAGGATAAGGGGACGGGTGAGGTTAAGGCTTCGGGTAAGGGTTAGTGTTAGGGTTAGGGTTAGGGGACGGGGACGGTTTAGGGTACAGGTTAGGGTACGACAACGGTTTAGGGTGAGCGTACGTGTTAGGGTACGTGTTAGTGTTAGCGTACGGATTAGGATTAGGGGACGGGTGAGGGTAAGGCTTCGGGTAAGTGTTAGGGTTAGCTTTAGGGTTAGGGTTAGTGTACGGGGACGGTTTAGGGTACAGGTTAGGGTACGACAACGATTTAGGGTGAGCGTACGTGTTAGGGTAGGGGTTAGTGTTAGCGTACGGGTTAGGATTAGGGGACGGGTGAGGGTAAGGCTTCGGGTAAGGGATAGGGTTAGGGTTAGGGTAGGGGACGGGGACGGTTTAGGGTACAGGTTAGGGTACGACAACGGTTTAGGGTGAGCGTACGTGTTAGGGTACGGGTTAGTGTTCGCGTACGGGTTAGGATTAGGGGACGGGTAAGGGTAAGGCTACGGGTAAGGGTTAGGGTTAGGGTTAGGGTTAGGGTTAGGGTTAGGGGACGGTTTAGGGTACAGGTTAGGGTACGACAACGGTTTAGGGTGAGCGTACGTGTTAGGGTACGGGTTAGTGTTAGCGTACGGGTTAGGATAAGGGGACGGTTGAGCGTAAGGCTTCGGGTAAGGGTTAGGGTAAGGATTAGGGTTAGGGGACAGGGATGGTTTAGGGTACAGGTTAGGGTACGACAACGGTTTAAGGTGAGCGTACGTGTTAGGGTACGGGTTAGTGTTAGCGTACGGGTTACGATTAGGGGACGGGTGAGGGTAAGGCTTCGGGTAAGTTTTAGTGTTAGGGTTAGGGTTAGGGTTAGGGTTAGGGTACGGGGACGGTTTAGGGTAGAGGTTAGGGTACGACAACGATTTAGGGTGAGCGTACGTGTTAGGTTACGGGTTAGTGTTAGCGTACGGGTTAGGATTAGGGTAAGGGTGAGGGTAAGACTTCGGGTAAGGGTTAGGGTTAGGGTTAGGGTTAGGGGACTGGACGGTTTAGGGTACAGGTTAGGCTACGACAACGGTTTAGGGTGAGCGTACGTGTTAGGGTACGGGTTAGTGTTAGCGTACAGGTTAGGATTAGGGGACGGGTGAGGGTAAGGCTTCGGGTAAGGGTTAGGGTTAGGGTTAGGGTTAGGGTTAGGGACGGGGACGGTTTAGGGTACAGGTTAGGGTACGACAACGGTTTAGGGTGAGCGTACGTGTTAGGGTACGGGTTAGTGTTAGCGTACGGGTTAGGATTAGGGGACGGGTGAGGGTAAGGCTTCGGGTAAGTGTTAGGGTTAGGGTTAGGGTTAGGGTAAGGGTTAGTGTTCGGGGACGGTTGAGGGTACAGGTTAGCGTACGACAACGATTTAGGGTGAGCGTACGTGTTAGGGTACGGGTTAGTGTTAGCATACGAGTTAGGATTAGGGGACGGGTGAGGGTAAGGCTTCGGATAAGGGTTAGGGTTAGGGTTAGGGTTAGGGTTAGGGTTAGGGGACGGGGACGGTTTAGGGTACAGGTTAGGCTGCGACAACGGTTTAGGGTGAGCGTACGTGTTAGGGTACGGGTTAGTGTTAGCGTACGGGTTAGGATTAGTGGACGGGTGAGGGTAAGGCTTCGGGTAAGGGATAGGGTTAGGGTTAGCGTTAGGGGACGGGGACGGGGACGGTTTAGGGTACAGGTTATGGTATGACAACGGTTTAGGGTGAGCGTACGTGTTAGGGTACGGGTTAGTGTTAGCGTACGGGTTAGGATTAGGGGACGGGTGAGGGTAAGGCTTCGGGTAAGTGTTAGGGTTAGGGTTAGGATTAGGGTTAGGGGACGGGGACGGGGACGGTTTAGGGTACAGGTTAGGGTACGACAACGGTTTAGGGTGAGCGTACGTGTTAGGGTACGGGTTAGTGTTGGCGTACGGGTTAGGATTAGGGGACGGGTGAGGGTAAGGCTTCGGGTAAGGGTTAGGGTTAGGGTTAGGGTTAGGGGACGGGGACGGGGACGGTTTAGGGTACAGGTTAGGGTACGAAAACCGTTTAGGGTGAGCTTACGTGTTAGGGTACGGGTTAGTGTTAGCGTAAGGGTTAGGATTAGGGGACGGGTGAGGGTAAGTCTTCGGGTAAGGGTTAGGGTTAGGGTTAGTGTTAGGGTTAGGGTTAGGGGACGGGGACGGTTTAGGGTACAGGTTAGGGTACGACAACGGTTTAGGGTGAGCGTACGTGTTAGGGTACGGGTTAGTGTTAGCGTACGGGTTAGGATTAGGGGACGGGTGAGGGTAAGGCTTCGGGTAAGGGTTAGGGTTAGGGTTAGGGTTAGGTTTAGGGTTAGGGTTAGGGGACGGTTTAGGGTACAGGTTAGTGTACGACAACGGTTTAGGGTGAGCGTATGTGTTAGGGTACGGGTTAGTGTTAGCGTACGGGTGAGGATTAGGTGACGGGTGAGTGTTAGGTTTCGGGTAAGGGTTAGGGTTAGGGTTAGGGTTAGGGTTAGGGGTCGCAGACGGTTTAGGGTACAGGTTAGGGTACGAAAAAGGTTTAGGGTGAGCGTACGTGTTAGGGTACGGGTTAGTGTTAGCGTACGGGTTAGGATTGGGGACGGGTGAGGGTAAGGCTTCGGGTAAGGGTTAGGGTTAGGGTTAGGGTTAGGGATAGGGGACGGGGACGGTTTAGGGTACAGGTTCGGCTGCGACAACGGTTTAGGGTGAGCGTACGTGTTAGGGTACGGGTTAGTGTTAGCGTACGGGTTAGGATTAGTGGACGGGTGAGGGTAAGGCTTCGGGTAAGGGTTAGGGTTAGGGTTAGGGCTAGTGTTAGGGTTAGGGGACGGGGACAGGGACGGTTTAGGGTACAGGTTAGGCTACGACAACGGTTTAGGGTGAGCGTACATGTTAGGGTATGGGTTAGTGTTAGCGTACGGGTTAGGAATAGGGGACGGGTGAGGGTAATTCTTCGGGTAAGGGTTAGGGTTAGGGTTAGGGTATGGGGACGGGGACGGGGACGGTTTAGGGTACAGGTTAGGGTACGACAACGATTTAGGGTGAGCGTACGTGTTAGGGTACGGGTTAGTGTTAGAGTACGGGATAGGATTAGAGGACGGCTGAAGGTAAGGCTTCGGGTAAAGGTTAGGGTTAGGGTTAGGGTTAGGGTTAGGGGACGGGGACGGGGACGGTTTAGGGTACAGGTTAGGGTACGACAACGGTTTAGGGTGAGCGTACGTGTTAGGGTACGGGTTAGTGTTAGCGTACGGGTTAGGATGAGGGGACGGGTGAATGTAAGGCTTCGGGTAAGGGTTAGGGATAGGGTTAGGGTTAGGTTTAGGGTTAGGGGACGGGGACGGTTTAGGGTACAGGTTAGGGTACGTCAACCGTTTAGGGTGAGCGTACGTGTTAGGGTACGGGTTAGTGTTAGTGTACGGGTTGGGCTTAGGGGACGGGTGAGGGTAAGGCTTCTGGTAAGGGTTAGGGTTAGGGTTAGGGTTAGGGTTAGGTTTAGGGGACGGGGACGGTTTAGATACAAGTTAGGGTACGACAACGGTTTAGGGTGAGCGTACGTGTTAGGGTATGGGTTAGTGTTAGCGTACGGGTTAGGATTAGGGGACGGGTGAGGGTAAGGCTTCGGGTAAGGGTTAGGGTTAGGGTTAGGGTTAGGGTTAGGGTTAGGGGACGGGGACGGTTTAGGGTACAGGTTAGTGTACGACAAAGTTTTAGGGTGAGCGTACGTGTTAGGGTATGTGTTAGTGTTAGCGTACGGGTTAGGATTAGGGGACGGGTGAGGGTAAGGCTTTGGGAAAGTGTTAGGGTTAGGGTTAGGGTTAGGGTTAGGGGACGGGCACAGGGACGGTTTAGGGTACAAGTTAGGGTACGACAACGGTTTAGGGTGAGGGTATGTGTTAGGGTACGGGTTAGTGTTAACGTACGGGTTAGGATTAGGGGACGGGTTAGGGTAAGGCTTCGGGTAAGGGTTAGGGTTATGGTTAGGGTTAGGGTTAGGGGACGTGGACGGTTTAGGGTACAGGTTAGGGTACGACAACCGTTTAGGGTGAGCGTACGTGTTAGGGTACGGGTTAGTGTTAGCGTTCGGGTTAGGATTTGGGGACGGGTGAGGGTAAGGCTTCGGGTAAGGGTTAGGGTTAGGGTTAGGGTTAGGGTTAGGTTTAGGGGACCGGGACGGTTTAGGGTACAGGTTAGGGTACGACAACTGTTTAGGGTGAGCGTACGTGTTAGGGTACGTGTTAGTGTTAGCGTACGGGTGAGGATTAGGGGACGGGTGAGGGTAAGGCTTCGGGTAAGTGTTAGGGTTAGGGTTAGGGTTAGGTTTAGGGTTAGGGGACGGGGACGGTTTAGGGTACAGGTTAGGGTACGACAACGGTTTAGGGTGAGCGTACGTTTTAGGGTACGGGTTAGTGTTAGCGAACGGGTTAGTATTAGGGGACGGGTGAGGGTAAGGCTTCGGGTAAGGGTTAGGGTTAGGGTTAGGTTTAGGGTTAGGGTTAGGGGACGGGGACGGTTTAGGGTACAGGTTAGTGTACGACAACGTTTTAGGGTGAGCGTACGTGTTAGGGTACGGGTTAGTGTTAGCGTACGGGTGAGGATTAGGGGACGGGTGAGGGTAAGGCTTCGGGTAAGGGTTAGGGTTAGGGTTAGGGGACGGGGACGGGTTAGGGTACAGGTTAGGGTACGACAACGGTTTAGGGTGAGCGTACGTGTTAGGGTACGGGTTAGTGTTAGCGTACGGGTTAGGATTAGGGGACGGGTGAGGGTAAGGCTTCGGGTAAGGGATAGGGTTAGGGTTAGGGTTAGGGTTAGGGTTAGGGTTAGGGATAGGGGACGGTTTAGAGTACAGGTTAGGGTACGACAACGGTTTAGGGTGAGCGTACGTGTTAGGGTACGAGTTAGTGTTAGCGTACGGGTGACGATTAGGTGATGGGTGTGTGTAAGGCTTCGGGTAAGTGTTAGGGTTAGGGTTAGGGTTAGGGTTAGGGTTAGGGGACGGGGACGGTTTAGGGTACAGGTTAGGGTACGACAAAGGTTTAGCGTGAACGTACGTGTTAAGGTATGGGTTAGTGTTAGCGTACGGGTTAGGATTAGGGGACGGGTGAGGGTAAGGCTTCGGGTAAGGGTTAGGGTTAGGGTTAGGGGACGGGGACGGGGACGGGGACGGTTTAGGGTACATTTTAGGGTACGACAACGATTTAGGGTGAGCGTACGTGTTAGGGTACGGGTTTGTGTTAGCGTACGGGTTAGGATTAGAGGACGGCTGAGGGTAAGGCTTCGGGTAAATGTTAGGGTTAGGGTTAGGGTTAGGGGACGGGGACGGGGACGGGGACGGTTTAGGGTACAGGTTAGGGTACGACAACGGTTTAGGGTGAGCGTACGTGTTAGGGTACGGGTTAGTGTTAGCGTACGGGTTAGGATTAGGGGACGGGTGAGTGTAAGGCTTCGGGTAAGGGTTAGGGATAGGGTTAGGGTTAGGTTTAGGGTTAGGGGACGGGGACGGTTTAGGGTACAGGTTAGGGTACGTCAACGGTTTAGGGTGAGCGTACGTGTTAGGGTACGGGTTAGTGTTAGTGTACGGGTTAGGATTAGGGGACGGGTGAGGGTAAGGCTTCGGGTAAGGGTTAGGGTTAGGGTTAGGGTTAGGGTTAGGGTTAGGGGACGGGGACGGTTTAGGGTACAAGTTAGGGTATGACAACGGTTTAGGGTGAGCGTACGTGTTAGGGTATGGGTTTGTGTTAAAGTACGGGTTAGGATTAGGGGACGGGTGAGTGTAAGGCTTCGGGTAAGGGTTAGGGTTAGGGTTAGGGTTAGGGGACGGGGACGGGGACGGTTTAGGGTACAGGTTAGTGTACGACAAAGGTTTAGGGTGAGCGTACGTGTTAGGGTACGGGTTAGTGTTAGCGTACGGGTGAGGATTAGGGGACGGGTGAGTGTAAGGCTTCGGGTAAGGGTTAGGGTTAGGGTTAGGGTTAGGGGACGGGGACGGGGACGGTTTAGGGTACAGGTTAGGGTACGACAACGGTTTAGGGTGAGCGTACGTGTTAGGGTATGGGTTAGTGTTAGCGTACGGGTTAGGATTAGGGGACGGGTGAGGTTAAGGCTTCGGGAAAGGGTTAGGGTTAGGGTTAGGGTTAGGGGACGGGCACAGGGACGGTTTAGGGTACAAGTTAGGGTACGACAACGGTTTAGGGTGAGGGTACGTGTTAGGGTACGGGTTAGTGTTAACGTACGGGTTAGGATTTGGGGACGGGTTAGGGTAAGGCTTCGGGTAAGGGGTAGGGTTAGGGTTAGGGTTAGGGTTAGGGGACGTGGACGGTTTAGGGTACAGGTTAGGGTACGACAACCGTTTAGGGTGAGCGTACGTGTTAGGGTACGGGTTAGTGTTAGCGTACGGGTTAGGATTAGGGGACGGATGAGGGTAAGGCTTCGGGTAAGGGTTAGGGTTAGGGTTAGGGTTAGGGTTAGGTTTAGGGCATGGGGACGGTTTAGGGTACAGGTTAGGGTACGACAACGGTTTAGGGTGAGCGTACGTGTTAGGGTACGGGTTAGTGTTAGCGTACGGGTGAGGATTAGGGGACGGGTGAGGGTAAGGCTTCGGGTAAGGGTTAGGGTTAGGGTTAGGGTGAGGTTTAGGTTTAGGGGACGGGGACGGTTTAGAGTACAGGTTAGGGTACGACAACGGTTTAGGGTGAGCGTACGTGTTAGGGTACGGGTTAGTGTTAGCGTACGGGTTAGGATTAGGGGACGGGTGAGGGTAAGTCTTCGGGTAAGGGTTAGGGTTAGGGTTAGGGTTAGGGTTAGGGTTAGGGGACGGGGACGGTTTAGGGTACAGGTTAGTGTACGACAACGTTTTAGGGTGAGCGTACGTGTTAGGGTACGGGTTAGTGTTAGCGTATGGGTGAGGATTAGGGGACGGGTTAGGGTAAGGCTTCGGGTAAGGGTTAGGGTTAGGGGACGGGGACGGTTTAGGGTACAGGTTAGGCTGCGACAACGGTTTAGGGTGAGCGTACGTGTTAGGGTACGGGTTAGTGTTAGCGTACGGGTTAGGATTAGTGGACGGGTGAGGGTAAGGCTTCGGGTAAGGGAAGGGTTAGGGTTAGCGTTAGGGGACGGGGACGGGGACGGTTTAGGGTACAGGTTATGGTATGACAACGGTTTAGGGTGAGCGTACGTGTTAGGGTACGGGTTAGTGTTAGCGTACGGGTTAGGATTAGGGGACGGGTGAGGGTAAGGCTTCGGGTAAGTGTTAGGGTTAGGGTTAGGGTTAGGGTTAGGGGACGGGGACGGGGACGGTTTAGGGTACAGGTTAGGGTACGACAACGGTTTAGGGTGAGCGTACGTGTTAGGGTCCGGGTTAGTGTTAGTGTACGGTTTAGGATTAGGGGACGGGTAAGGGTAAGGCTTCGGGTAAGGGTTAGGGTTAGGGTTAGGGTTAGGGGATGGGGACGGTTTAGGGTACAGGTTAGTGTACGACAACGGTTTAGGGTGAGCGTACGTGTTAGGGTACGGGTTAGTGTTGGCGTACGGGTTAGGATTAGGGGACGGGTGAGGGTAAGGCTTCGGGTAAGGGTTAGGGTTAGGGTTAGGGTTAGGGGACGGGGACGGGGACGGTTTAGGGTACAGGTTAGGGTACGAAAACCGTTTAGGGTGAGCTTACGTGTTAGGGTACGGGTTAGTGTTAGCGTAAGGGTTAGGATTAGGGGACGGGTGAGGGTAAGTCTTCGGGTAAGGGTTAGGGTTAGGGTTAGTGTTAGGGTTAGGGTTAGGGGACGGGGACGGTTTAGGGTACAGGTTAGGGTACGACAACGGTTTAGGGTGAGCGTACGTGTTAGGGTACGGGTTAGTGTTAGCGTACGGGTTAGGATTAGGGGACGGGTGAGGGTAAGGCTTCGGGTAAGGGTTAGGGTTAGGGTTAGGGTTAGGTTTAGGGTTAGGGTTAGGGGACGGTTTAGGGTACAGGTTAGTGTACGACAACGGTTTAGGGTGAGCGTATGTGTTAGGGTACGGGTTAGTGTTAGCGTACGGGTGAGGATTAGGTGACGGGTGAGTGTTAGGCTTCGGGTAAGGGTTAGGGTTAGGGTTAGGGTTAGGGTTAGGGGACGCAGACGGTTTAGGGTACAGGTTAGGGTACGAAAAAGATTTAGGGTGAGCGTACGTGTTAGGGTACGGGTTAGTGTTAGCGTACGGGTTAGGATTGGGGACGGGTGAGGGTAAGGCTTCGGGTAAGGGTTAGGGTTAGGGTTAGGGTTAGGGATAGGGGACGGGGACGGTTTAGGGTACAGGTTCGGCTGCGACAACGGTTTAGGGTGAGCGTACGTGTTAGGGTACGGGTTAGTGTTAGCGTACGGGTTAGGATTAGTGGACGGGTGAGGGTAAGGCTTCGGGTAAGGGTTAGGGTTAGGGTTAGGGCTAGTGTTAGGGTTAGGGGACGGGGACAGGGACGGTTTAGGGTACAGGTTAGGGTACGACAACGGTTTAGGGTGAGCGTACATGTTAGGGTATGGGTTAGTGTTAGCGTACGGGTTAGGAATAGGGGACGGGTGAGGGTAATTCTTCGGGTAAGGGTTAGGGTTAGGGTTAGGGTACGGGGACGGGGACGGGGACGGTTTAGGGTACAGGTTAGGGTACGACAACGATTTAGGGTGAGCGTACGTGTTAGGGTACGGGTTAGTGTTAGAGTACGGGATAGGATTAGAGGACGGCTGAAGGTAAGGCTTCGGGTAAAGGTTAGGGTTAGGGTTAGGGTTAGGGTTAGGGGACGGGGACGGGGACGGTTTAGGGTACAGGTTAGGGTACGACAACGGTTTAGGGTGAGCGTACGTGTTAGGGTACGGGTTAGTGTTAGCGTACGGGTTAGGATGAGGGGACGGGTGAATGTAAGGCTTCGGGTAAGGGTTAGGGATAGGGTTAGGGTTAGGTTTAGGGTTAGGGGACGGGGACGGTTTAGGGTACAGGTTAGGGTACGTCAACCGTTTAGGGTGAGCGTACGTGTTAGGGTACGGGTTAGTGTTAGTGTACGGGTTGGGCTTAGGGGACGGGTGAGGGTAAGGCTTCTGGTAAGGGTTAGGGTTAGGGTTAGGGTTAGGGTTAGGTTTAGGGGACGGGGACGGTTTAGATACAAGTTAGGGTACGACAACGGTTTAGGGTGAGCGTACGTGTTAGGGTATGGGTTAGTGTTAGCGTACGGGTTAGGATTAGGGGACGGGTGAGGGTAAGGCTTCGGGTAAGGGTTAGGGTTAGGGTTAGGGTTAGGGTTAGGGTTAGGGGACGGGGACGGTTTAGGGTACAGGTTAGTGTACGACAAAGTTTTAGGGTGAGCGTACGTGTTAGGGTATGT
Organism: Delphinapterus leucas; assembly: GCF_059928025.1. Lineage (NCBI taxonomy): Eukaryota > Metazoa > Chordata > Mammalia > Artiodactyla > Monodontidae > Delphinapterus > Delphinapterus leucas. The sequence continues at coordinate 6,543,920 of NW_028322254.1, read as the reverse complement.
GTTAGTGTTAGCGTACGGGTTAGGATTAGGGGACGGGTGAGGGTAAGGCTTCGGTAAAGTGTTAGGGTTAGGGTTAGGGTTAGGGTTAGGGGACGGGCACAGGGACGGTTTAGGGTACAAGTTAGGGTACGACAACGGTTTAGGGTGAGGGTACGTGTTAGGGTACGGGTTAGTGTTAACGTACGGGTTAGGATAAGGGGACGGGTTAGGGTAAGGCTTCGGGTAAGGGTTAGGGTTATGGTTAGGGTTAGGGTTAGGGGACGTGGACGGTTTAGGGTACAGGTTAGGGTACGACAACCGTTTAGGGTGAGCGTACGTGTTAGGGTACGGGTTAGTGTTAGCGTTCGGGTTAGGATTTGGGGACGGGTGAGGGTAAGGCTTCGGGTAAGGGTTAGGGTTAGGGTTAGGGTTAGGGTTAGGTTTAGGGGACCGGGACGGTTTAGGGTACAGGTTAGGGTACGACAACTGTTTAGGGTGAGCGTACGTGTTAGGGTACGTGTTAGTGTTAGCGTACGGGTGAGGATTAGGGGACGGGTGAGGGTAAGGCTTCGGGTAAGTGTTAGGGTTAGGGTTAGGGTTAGGTTTAGGGTTAGGGGACGGGGACGGTTTAGGGTACAAGTTAGGGTACGACAACGGTTTAAGGTGAGCGTACGTTTTAGGGTACGGGTTAGTGTTAGCGAACGGGTTAGTATTAGGGGACGGGTGAGGGTAAGGCTTCGGGTAAGGGTTAGGGTTAGGGTTAGGTTTAGGGTTAGGGTTAGGGGACGGGGACGGTTTAGGGTACAGGTTAGTGTACGACAACGTTTTAGGGTGAGCGTACGTGTTAGGGTACGGGTTAGTGTTAGCGTACGGGTGAGGATTAGGGGACGGGTGAGGGTAAGGCTTCGGGTAAGGGTTAGGGTTAGGGTTAGGGGACGGGGACGGGTTAGGGTACAGGTTAGGGTACGACAACGGTTTAGGGTGAGCGTACGTGTTAGGGTACGGGTTAGTGTTAGCGTACGGGTTAGGATTAGGGGACGGGTGAGGGTAAGGCTTCGGGTAAGGGATAGGGTTAGGGTTAGGGTTAGGGTTAGGGTTAGGGATAGGGGACGGTTTAGAGTACAGGTTAGGGTACGACAACGGTTTAGGGTGAGCGTACGTGTTAGGGTACGAGTTAGTGTTAGCGTACGGGTGACGATTAGGTGATGGGTGTGTGTAAGGCTTCGGGTAAGTGTTAGGGTTAGGGTTAGGGTTAGGGTTAGGGTTAGGGGACGGGGACGGTTTAGGGTACAGGTTAGGGTACGACAAAGGTTTAGCGTGAACGTACGTGTTAAGGTATGGGTTAGTGTTAGCGTACGGGTTAGGATTAGGGGACGGGTGAGGGTAAGGCTTCGGGTAAGGGTTAGGGTTAGGGTTAGGGTTAGGGTTAGGGGACGGGGACGGTTTAGGGTACAGGTTCGGCTGCGACAATGGTTTAGGGTGAGCGTACGTGTTAGGGTACGGGTTAGTGTTAGCGTACGGGTTAGGATTAGCGGACAGGTGAGGGTAAGGCTTCGGGTAAGTGTTAGGGTTAGGGTTAGGGCTAGTGTTAGGGTTAGGGGACGGGGACAGGGATGGTTAAGGGTACAGGTTAGGGTACGACAACGGTTTAGGGTGAGCGTACATTTTAGGGTATGTGTTAGTGTTAGCGTACGGGTTAGGATTAGGGGACGGGTGAGGGTAAGGCTTCGGGTAAGGGTTAGGGTTAGGGTTAGGGACGGGGACGGGGACGGGGACGGTTTAGGGTACATTTTAGGGTACGACAACGATTTAGGGTGAGCGTACGTGTTAGGGTACGGGTTAGTGTTAGCGTACGGGTTAGGATTAGAGGACGGCTGAGGGTAAGGCTTCGGGTAAATGTTAGGGTTAGGGTTAGGGTTAGGGGACGGGGACGGGGACGGGGACGGTTTAGGGTACAGGTTAGGGTACGACAACGGTTTAGGGTGAGCGTACGTGTTAGGGTACGGGTTAGTGTTAGCGTACGGGTTAGGATTAGGGGACGGGTGAGTGTAAGGCTTCGGGTAAGGGTTAGGGATAGGGTTAGGGTTAGGTTTAGGGTTAGGGGACGGGGACGGTTTAGGGTACAGGTTAGGGTACGTCAACGGTTTAGGGTGAGCGTACGTGTTAGGGTACGGGTTAGTGTTAGTGTACGGGTTAGGATTAGGGGACGGGTGAGGGTAAGGCTTCGGGTAAGGGTTAGGGTTAGGGTTAGGGTTAGGGTTAGGGTTAGGGGACGGGGACGGTTTAGGGTACAAGTTAGGGTATGACAACGGTTTAGGGTGAGCGTACGTGTTAGGGTATGGGTTAGTGTTAGCGTACGGGTTAGGATTAGGGGACGGGTGAGTGTAAGGCTTCGGGTAAGGGTTAGGGTTAGGGTTAGGGTTAGGGGACGGGGACGGGGACGGTTTAGGGTACAGGTTAGTGTACGACAAAGGTTTAGGGTGAGCGTACGTGTTAGGGTACGGGTTAGTGTTAGCGTACGGGTGAGGATTAGGGGACGGGTGAGTGTAAGGCTTCGGGTAAGGGTTAGGGTTAGGGTTAGGGTTAGGGGACGGGGACGGGGACGGTTTAGGGTACAGGTTAGGGTACGACAACGGTTTAGGGTGAGCGTACGTGTTAGGGTATGGGTTAGTGTTAGCGTACGGGTTAGGATTAGGGGACGGGTGAGGTTAAGGCTTCGGGAAAGGGTTAGGGTTAGGGTTAGGGTTAGGGGACGGGCACAGGGACGGTTTAGGGTACAAGTTAGGGTACGACAACGGTTTAGGGTGAGGGTACGTGTTAGGGTACGGGTTAGTGTTAACGTACAGGTTAGGATTAGGGGACGGGTTAGGGTAAGGCTTCGGGTAAGGGGTAGGGTTAGGGTTAGGGTTAGGGTTAGGGGACGTGGACGGTTTAGGGTACAGGTTAGGGTACGACAACCGTTTAGGGTGAGCGTACGTGTTAGGGTACGGGTTAGTGTTAGCGTACGGGTTAGGATTAGGGGACGGATGAGGGTAAGGCTTCGGGTAAGGGTTAGGGTTAGGGTTAGGGTTAGGGTTAGGTTTAGGGCATGGGGACGGTTTAGGGTACAGGTTAGGGTACGACAACGGTTTAGGGTGAGCGTACGTGTTAGGGTACGGGTTAGTGTTAGCGTACGGGTGAGTATTAGGGGACGGGTGAGGGTAAGGCTTCGGGTAAGGGTTAGGGTTAGGGTTAGGGTGAGGTTTAGGTTTAGGGGACGGGGACGGTTTAGAGTACAGGTTAGGGTACGACAACGGTTTAGGGTGAGCGTACGTGTTAGGGTATGGGTTAGTGTTAGCGTACGGGTTAGGATTAGGGGACGGGTGAGGGTAAGTCTTCGGGTAAGGGTTAGGGTTAGGGTTAGGGTTAGGGTTAGGGTTAGGGGACGGGGACGGTTTAGGGTACAGGTTAGTGTACGACAACGTTTTAGGGTGAGCGTACGTGTTAGGGTACGGGTTAGTGTTAGCGTATGGGTGAGGATTAGGGGACGGGTTAGGGTAAGGCTTCGGGTAAGGGTTAGGGTTAGGGGACGGGGACGGTTTAGGGTTCAGGTTAGGGTACGACAACGGTTTAGGGTGAGCGTACGTGTTAGGGTACCGGTTAGTGTTAGCGTACGGTTTAGGATTAGGGGACGGGTGAGGGTAAGGCTTCGGGTAAGGGATAGGGTTAGGGTTAGGGTTAGGGTTAGGGGACGGGGACGGTTTAGGGTACAGGTTAGGGTATGACAACGGTTTAGGGTGAGCGTACGTGTTAGGGTACGGGTTAGTGTTAGCGTACGGGTTAGGATTAGGGGACGGGTGAGGGTAAGGCTTCGGGTAAGGGTTAGGGTTAGGGTTAGGGTTAGGGTTAGGGGATGGGGACGGTTTAGGGAACAGGTTAGTGTACGACAACGGTTTAGGGTGAGCGTACGTGTTAGGGTACGGGTTAGTGTTGGCGTACGGGTTAGGATTAGGGGACAGGTGAGTGTAAGGCTTCGGGTAAGGGTTAGGGTTAGTGTTAGGGTTAGGGTTAGGGTTACGGGACGGGGACAGGGACGGTTTAGGGTACAGGTTAGGGTACAACAGCAGTTTAGGGTGAGCGTACGTGTTAGGGTACGGGATAGTGTTAGCGTACGGGTTAGGATTAGGGGACGGGTGAGGGTAAGGCTTCGGGTAAGGGTAAGGGTTAGGGTTAGGATTAGGGTTAGGGGACGGGGACAGGGACGGTTTAGGGTACATTTTAGGGTATGACAACGGTTTAGGGTGAGCGTACATGTTAGGGTATGGGTTAGTGTTAGCGTACGGGTTAGGATTAGGGGACGGGTGAGGGTAAGGCTTCGGGTAAGGGTTAGGGTTAGGGTTAGGGTTAGGGATAGGGTTAGGGGAAGGGGACGGTTTAGGGTACAGGTTAGGGTACGACAACGGTTTAGGGTGAGCGTACGTGTTAGGGTACGGGTTAGTGTTATCGTACGGGTGAGGATTAGGGGACGGGTGAGGGTAAGGCTTCGGGTAAGGGTTACGGTTAGGGTTAGGTGACGGGGACGGTTTAGGGTACAGGTTAGGATACGACAACGGTTTAGGGTGAGCGTACGTGTTAGGGTACGGGTTAGTGTTAGCGCACGGGTTAGGATAAGGGGACGGGTGAGGTTAAGGCTTCGGGTAAGGGTTAGTGTTAGGGTTAGGGTTAGGGGACGGGGACGGTTTAGGGTACAGGTTAGGGTACGACAACGGTTTAGGGTGAGCGTACGTGTTAGGGTACGGGTTAGTGTTAGCGTACGGTTTAGGATTAGGGGACGGGTAAGAGTAAGGCTTCGGGTAAGGGTTAGGGTTAAGGTTAGGGTTAGGGGATGGGGACGGTTTAGGGTACAGGTTAGTGTACGACAACGGTTTAGGGTGAGCGTACGTGTTAGGGTACGTGTTAGTGTTGGCGTACGGGTTAGAATTAGGGGACGGGTGAGGGTAAGGCATCGGGTAAGGGTTAGGGTTAGGGTTAGGGTTAGGGGACGGGGACGGGGACGGCTTAGGGTACAGGTTAGGGTACGAAGACGGTTTAGGGTGAGCTTACGTGTTAGGGTACGATTTAGTGTTAGCGTAAGTGTTAGGATTAGGGGACGGGTGAGGGTAAGTCTTCGGGTAAGGGTTAGGGTTAGGCTTAGGGTTAGGGTTAGGGTTAGGGGACGGGGACGGTTTAGGGTACAGGTTAGTGTACGACAACGGTTTAGGGTGAGCGTACGTGTTAGGGTACGGGTTAGTGTTAGCGTACGTGTTAGGATTAGGGGACGGGTGAGTGTAAGGCTTCGGGTAAGGGTTAGGGTTAGGGTTAGGGTTAGGGGACGGGGACAGGGACGGTTTAGGGTACATTTTAGGGTATGACAACGGTTTAGGGTGAGCGTACATGTTAGGGTATGGGTTAGTGTTAGCGTACGGGTTAGGATTAGGGGACGGGTGAGGGTAAGGCTTCGGGTAAGGGTTAGGGTTAGGGTTAGGGTTAGGGATAGGGTTAGGGGAAGGGGACGGTTTAGGGTACAGGTTAGGGTACGACAACGGTTTAGCGTGAGCGTACGTGTTAGGGTACGGGTTAGTGTTATCGTACGGGTGAGGATTAGGGGACGGGTGAGGGTAAGGCTTCGGGTAAGGGTTACGGTTAGGGTTAGGTGACGGGGACGGTTTAGGGTACAGGTTAGGATACGACAACGGTTTAGGGTGAGCGTACGTGTTAGGGTACGGGTTAGTGTTAGCGCACGGGTTAGGATAAGGGGACGGGTGAGGTTAAGGCTTCGGGTAAGGGTTAGTGTTAGGGTTAGGGTTAGGGGACGGGGACGGTTTAGGGTACAGGTTAGGGTACGACAACGGTTTAGGGTGAGCGTACGTGTTAGGGTACGTGTTAGTGTTAGCGTACGGATTAGGATTAGGGGACGGGTGAGGGTAAGGCTTCGGGTAAGTGTTAGGGTTAGGGTTAGGGTTAGGGTTAGGGTACGGGGACGGTTTAGGGTACAGGTTAGGGTACGACAACGATTTAGGGTGAGCGTACGTGTTAGGGTAGGGGTTAGTGTTAGCGTACGGGTTAGGATTAGGGGACGGGTGAGGGTAAGGCTTCGGGTAAGGGATAGGGTTAGGGTTAGGGTTAGGGGACGGGGACGGTTTAGGGTACAGGTTAGGATATGACAACGGTTTAGGGTGAGCGTACGTGTTAGGGTACGGGTTAGTGTTAGCGTACGGGTTAGGATTAGGGGACGGGTGAGGGTAAGGCTTCGGGTAAGGGTTAGGGTTAGGGTTAGGGTTAGGGTTAGGGGACGGGGACAGGGAAGGTTTAGGGTACAGGTTAGGGTACGACCACGGTTTAGGGTGAGCGTACGTGTTAGGGTACGGGTTAGTGTTAGCGTACGGTTTAGGATTAGGGGACGGGTAAGAGTAAGGCTTCGGGTAAGGGTTAGGGTTAAGGTTAGGGTTAGGGGATGGGGACGGTTTAGGGTACAGGTTAGTGTACGACAACGGTTTAGGGTGAGCGTACGTGTTAGGGTACGTGTTAGTGTTGGCGTACGGGTTAGATTTAGGGGACGGGTGAGGGTAAGGCTTCGGGTAAGGGTTAGGGTTAGGGTTAGGGTTAGGGGACGGGGACGGGGACGGTTTAGGGTACAGGTTAGGGTACGAAGACGGTTTAGGGTGAGCTTACGTGTTAGGGTACGATTTAGTGTTAGCGTAAGTGTTAGGATTAGGGGACGGGTGAGGGTAAGTCTTCGGGTAAGGGTTAGGGTTAGGCTTAGGGTTAGGGTTAGGGTTAGGGGACGGGGACGGTTTAGGGTACAGGTTAGTGTACGACAACGGTTTAGGGTGAGCGTACGTGTTAGGGTACGGGTTAGTGTTAGCGTACGTGTTAGGATTAGGGGACGGGTGAGTGTAAGGCTTCGGGTAAGGGTTAGGGTTAGTGTTAGTGTTAGGGTTAGGGTTACGGGACGGGAACAGGGACGGTTTAGGGTACAGGTTAGGGTACGACAACAGTTTAGGGTGAGCGTACGTGTTAGGGTACGGGTTAGTGTTAGCGTACGGGTTAGGATTAGGGGACGGGTGAGGGTAAGGCTTCGGGTAAGGGTTAGGGTTAGGGTTAGGGGACGGGGACGGGGACGGCGCCGGTTTAGGGTACAGGTTAGTGTACGACAACGGTTTAGTGTGAGCGTACGTGTTAGGGTACGGTTTAGTGTTAGCGTACGGGTTAGGATTAGGGGACGGGTGAGGGTAAGGCTTCGGGTAAGCGTTAGGGTTAGGGTTAGGGTTAGGGGACGGGGACGGTTTAGGGTACAGGTTAGTGTACGACAACGGTTTAGGTTTAGCGTACGTTTTAGGGTACGGGTTAGTGTTAGCGTACGGGTTAGGATTAGGGGACGGGTGAGGGTAAGGCTTCGGGTAAGGGTTAGGGTTAGGGTTAGGGTTAGGGGACGGGGATGGTTTAGGGTACAAGTTATGGTACGACAACGGTTTAGGGTGAGCGTACGTGTTAGGGTACGGGTTAGTGTTAGCGTACGGGTTAGGATTAGGGAACGGGTGAGGGTAAGGCTTCGGGTAAGGGTTAGGGTTAGGGTTAGGGGACGGGGACGGTTTAGGGTACAGGTTAGGGTACGACAACGGTTTAGGGTGAGCGTACGTGTTAGGGTACGGGTTAGTGTTAGCGTACGGGTTAGGATTAGGGGACGGGTGAGGGTAAGGCTTCGGGTAAGGGTTAGGGTTAGGGTTAGGGTTAGGGTTAGGGTAGGGGACGGGGACGGTTTAGGGTACAGGTTAGGGTACGACAACGGTTTAGGGTGAGCGTACGTGTTAGGGTACGGGTTAGTGTTCGCGTACGGGTTAGGATTAGGGGACGGGTAAGGGTAAGGCTACGGGTAAGGGTTAGGGTTAGGGTTAGGGTTAGGGTTAGGGTTAGGGGACGGTTTAGGGTACAGGTTAGGGTACGACAACGGTTTAGGGTGAGCGTACGTGTTAGGGTACGGGTTAGTGTTAGCGTACGGGTTAGGATAAGGGGACGGGTGAGCGTAAGGCTTCGGGTAAGGGTTAGGGTAAGGATTAGGGTTAGGGGACGGGGATGGTTTAGGGTACAGGTTAGGGTACGACAACGGTTTAAGGTGAGCGTACGTGTTAGGGTACGGGTTAGTGTTAGCGTACGGGTTACGATTAGGGGACGGGTGAGGGTAAGGCTTCGGGTAAGTTTTAGTGTTAGGGTTAGGGTTAGGGTTAGGGTTAGGGTACGGGGACGGTTTAGGCTAGAGGTTAGGGTACGACAACGATTTAGGGTGAGCGTACGTGTTAGGTTACGGGTTAGTGTTAGCGTACGGGTTAGGATTAGGGTAAGGGTGAGGGTAAGACTTCGGGTAAGGGTTAGGGTTAGGGTTAGGGTTAGGGGACTGGACGGTTTAGGGTACAGGTTAGGCTACGACAACGGTTTAGGGTGAGCGTACGTGTTAGGGTACGGGTTAGTGTTAGCGTACAGGTTAGGATTAGGGGACGGGTGAGGGTAAGGCTTCGGGTAAGGGTTAGGGTTAGGGTTAGGGTTAGGGTTAGGGGACGGGGACGGTTTAGGGTACAGGTTAGGGTACGACAACGGTTTAGGGTGAGCGTACGTGTTAGGGTACGGGTTAGTGTTAGCGTACGGGTTAGGATTAGGGGACGGGTGAGGGTAAGGCTTCGGGTAAGTGTTAGGGTTAGGGTTAGGGTTAGGGTAAGGGTTAGTGTTCGGGGACGGTTGAGGGTACAGGTTAGGGTACGACAACGATTTAGGGTGAGCGTACGTGTTAGGGTACGGGTTAGTGTTAGCGTACGAGTTAGGATTAGGGGACGGGTGAGGGTAAGGCTTCGGATAAGGGTTAGGGTTAGGGTTAGGGTTAGGGGACGGGGACGGTTTAGGGTACAGGTTAGGCTGCGACAACGGTTTAGGGTGAGCGTACGTGTTAGGGTACGGGTTAGTGTTAGCGTACGGGTTAGGATTAGTGGACGGGTGAGGGTAAGGCTTCGGGTAAGGGATAGGGTTAGGGTTAGCGTTAGGGGACGGGGACGGGGACGGTTTAGGGTACAGGTTATGGTATGACAACAGTTTAGGGTGAGCGTACGTGTTAGGGTACGGGTTAGTGTTAGCGTACGGGTTAGGATTAGGGGACGGGTGAGGGTAAGGCTTCGGGTAAGTGTTAGGGTTAGGGTTAGGGTTAGGGTTAGGGGACGGGGACGGGGACGGTTTAGGGTACAGGTTATGGTACGACAACGGTTTAGGGTGAGCGTACGTGTTAGGGTCCGGGTTAGTGTTAGCGTACGGTTTAGGATTAGGGGACGGGTAAGGGTAAGGCTTCGGGTAAGGGTTAGGGTTAGGGTTAGGGTTAGGGGATGGGGACGGTTTAGGGTACAGGTTAGTGTACGACAACGGTTTAGTGTGAGCGTACGTGTTAGGGTACGGGTTAGTGTTGGCGTACGGGTTAGGATTAGGGGACGGGTGAGGGTAAGGCTTCGGGTAAGGGTTAGGGTTAGGGTTAGGGTTAGGGGACGGGGACGGGGATTGTTTAGGGTACAGGTTAGGGTACGAAAACCGTTTAGGGTGAGCTTACGTGTTAGGGTACGGGTTAGTGTTAGCGTAAGGGTTAGGATTAGGGGACGGGTGAGGGTAAGTCTTCGGGTAAGGGTTAGGGTTAGGGTTAGTGTTAGGGTTAGGGTTAGGGGACGGGGACGGTTTAGGGTACAGGTTAGGGTACGACAACGGTTTAGGGTGAGCGTACGTGTTAGGGTATGGGTTAGTGTTAGCGTACGGGTTAGGATTAGGGGACGGGTGAGGGTAAGGCTTCGGGAAAGTGTTAGGGTTAGGGTTAGTGTTAGGGTTAGGGGACGGGCACAGGGACGGTTTAGGGTACAAGTTAGGGTACGACAACGGTTTAGGGTGAGGGTACGTGTTAGGGTACGGGTTAGTGTTAAAGTACGGGTTAGGATTAGGGGACGGGTTAGGGTAAGGCTTCGGGTAAGGGTTAGGGTTAGGGTTAGGGTTAGGGTTAGGGGACGTGGACGGTTTAGGGTACAGGTTAGGGTACGACAACCGTTTAGGGTGAGCGTACGTGTTAGGGTACGGGTTAGTGTTAGCGTTCGGGTTAGGATTTGGGGACGGGTGAGGGTAAGGCTTCGGGTAAGGGTTAGGGTTAGGGTTAGGGTTAGGGTTAGGTTTAGGGGACCGGGACGGTTTAGGGTACAGGTTAGGGTACGACAACTGTTTAGGGTGAGCGTACGTGTTAGGGTACGTGTTAGTGTTAGCGTACGGGTGAGGATTAGGGGACGGGTGAGGGTAAGGCTTCGGGTAAGTGTTAGGGTTAGGGTTAGGGTTAGGTTTAGGGTTAGGGGACGGGGGCGGTTTAGGGTACAGGTTAGGGTACGACAACGGTTTAGGGTGAGCGTACGTTTTAGGGTACGGGTTAGTGTTAGCGAACGGGTTAGTATTAGGGGACGGGTGAGGGTAAGGCTTCGGGTAAGGGTTAGGGTTAGGGTTAGGTTTAGGGTTAGGGTTAGGGGACGGGGACGGTTTAGGGTACAGGTTAGTGTACGACAACGTTTTAGGGTGAGCGTACGTGTTAGGGTACGGGTTAGTGTTAGCGTACGGGTGAGGATTAGGGGACGGGTGAGGGTAAGGCTTCGGGTAAGGGTTAGGGTTAGGGTTAGGGGACGGGGACGGGTTAGGGTACAGGTTAGGGTACGACAACGGTTTAGGGTGAGCGTACGTGTTAGGGTACGGGTTAGTGTTAGCGTACGGGTTAGGATTAGGGGACGGGTGAGGGTAAGGCTTCGGGTAAGGGATAGGGTTAGGGTTAGGGTTAGGGTTAGGGTTAGGGATAGGGGACGGTTTAGAGTACAGGTTAGGGTACGACAACGGTTTAGGGTGAGCGTACGTGTTAGGGTACGAGTTAGTGTTAGCGTACGGGTGACGATTAGGTGATGGGTGAGTGTAAGGCTTCGGGTAAGTGTTAGGGTTAGGGTTAGGGTTAGGGTTAGGGTTAGGGGACGGGGACGGTTTAGGGTACAGGTTAGGGTACGACAAAGGTTTAGCGTGAACGTACGTGTTAAGGTATGGGTTAGTGTTAGCGTACGGGTTAGGATTAGGGGACTGGTGAGGGTAAGGCTTCGGGTAAGGGTTAGGGTTAGGGTTAGGGTTAGGGTTAGGGGACGGGGATGGTTTAGGGTACAGGTTCGGCTGCGACAATGGTTTAGGGTGAGCGTACGTGTTAGGGTACGGGTTAGTGTTAGCGTACGGGTTAGGATTAGCGGACAGGTGAGGGTAAGGCTTCGGGTAAGTGTTAGGGTTAGGGTTAGGGCTAGTGTTAGGGTTAGGGGACGGGGACAGGGATGGTTAAGGGTACAGGTTAGGGTACGACAACGGTTTAGGGTGAGCGTACATTTTAGGGTATGTGTTAGTGTTAGCGTACGGGTTAGGATTAGGGGACGGGTGAGGGTAAGGCTTCGGGTAAGGGTTAGGGTTAGGGTTAGGGGACGGGGACGGGGACGGGGACGGTTTAGGGTACATTTTAGGGTACGACAACGATTTAGGGTGAGCGTACGTGTTAGGGTACGGGTTAGTGTTAGCGTACGGGTTAGGATTAGAGGACGGCTGAGGGTAAGGCTTCGGGTAAATGTTAGGGTTAGGGTTAGGGTTAGGGGACGGGGACGGGGACGGGGACGGTTTAGGGTACAGGTTAGGGTACGACAACGGTTTAGGGTGAGCGTACGTGTTAGGGTACGGGTTAGTGTTAGCGTACGGGTTAGGATTAGGGGACGGGTGAGTGTAAGGCTTCGGGTAAGGGTTAGGGATAGGGTTAGGGTTAGGTTTAGGGTTAGGGGACGGGGACGGTTTAGGGTACAGTTTAGGGTACGTCAACGGTTTAGGGTGAGCGTACGTGTTAGGGTACGGGTTAGTGTTAGTGTACGGGTTAGGATTAGGGGACGGGTGAGGGTAAGGCTTCGGGTAAGGGTTAGGGTTAGGGTTAGGGTTAGGGTTAGGGTTAGGGGACGGGGACGGTTTAGGGTACAAGTTAGGGTATGACAACGGTTTAGGGTGAGCGTACGTGTTAGGGTATGGGTTAGTGTTAGCGTACGGGTTAGGATTAGGGGACGGGTGAGTGTAAGGCTTCGGGTAAGGGTTAGGGTTAGGGTTAGGGTTAGGGGACGGGGACGGGGACGGTTTAGGGTACAGGTTAGTGTACGACAAAGGTTTAGGGTGAGCGTACGTGTTAGGGTACGGGTTAGTGTTAGCGTACGGGTGAGGATTAGGGGACGGGTGAGTGTAAGGCTTCGGGTAAGGGTTAGGGTTAGGGTTAGGGTTAGGGGACGGGGACGGGGACGGTTTAGGGTACAGGTTAGGGTACGACAACGGTTTAGGGTGAGCGTACGTGTTAGGGTATGGGTTAGTGTTAGCGTACGGGTTAGGATTAGGGGACGGGTGAGGTTAAGGTTTCGGGAAAGGGTTAGGGTTAGGGTTAGGGTTAGGGGACGGGCACAGGGACGGTTTAGGGTACAAGTTAGGGTACGACAACGGTTTAGGGTGAGGGTACGTGTTAGGGTACGGGTTAGTGTTAACGTACGGGTTAGGATTAGGGGACGGGTTAGGGTAAGGCTTCGGGTAAGGGGTAGGGTTAGGGTTAGGGTTAGGGTTAGGGGACGTGGACGGTTTAGGGTACAGGTTAGGGTACGACAACCGTTTAGGGTGAGCGTACGTGTTAGGGTACGGGTTAGTGTTAGCGTACGGGTTAGGATTAGGGGACGGATGAGGGTAAGGCTTCGGGTAAGGGTTAGGGTTAGGGTTAGGGTTAGGGTTAGGTTTAGGGCATGGGGACGGTTTAGGGTACAGGTTAGGGTACGACAACGGTTTAGGGTGAGCGTACGTGTTAGGGTACGGGTTAGTGTTAGCGTACGGGTGAGGATTAGGGGACGGGTGAGGGTAAGGCTTCGGGTAAGGGTTAGGGTTAGGATTAGGGTTAGGTTTAGGTTTAGGGGACGGGGACGGTTTAGAGTACAGGTTAGGGTACGACAACGGTTTAGGGTGAGCGTACGTGTTAGGGTACGGGTTAGTGTTAGCGTACGGGTTAGGATTAGGGGACGGGTGAGGGTAAGTCTTCGGGTAAGGGTTAGGGTTAGGGTTAGGGTTAGGGTTAGGGTTAGGGGACGGGGACGGTTTAGGGTACAGGTTAGTGTACGACAACGTTTTAGGGTGAGCGTACGTGTTAGGGTACGGGTTAGTGTTAGCGTACGGGTGAGGATTAGGGGACGGGTTAGGGTAAGGCTTCGGGTAAGGGTTAGGGTTAGGGGACGGGGACGGTTTAGGGTACAGGTTAGGGTACGACAACGGTTTAGGGTGAGCGTACGTGTTAGGGTACGGGTTAGTGTTAGCGTACGGTTTAGGATTAGGGGACGGGTGAGGGTAAGGCTTCGGGTAAGGGATAGGGTTAGGTTTAGGGTTAGGGTTAGGGGACGGGGACGGTTTAGGGTACAGGTTAGGGTATGACAACGGTTTAGGGTGAGCGTACGTGTTAGGGTACGGGTTAGTGTTAACGTACGGGTTAGGATTAGGGGACGGGTGAGGGTAAGGCTTCGGGTAAGGGTTAGGGTTAGGGTTAGGGTTAGGGTTAGGGGATGGGGACGGTTTAGGGAACAGGTTAGTGTACGACAACGGTTTAGGGTGAGCGTACGTGTTAGGGTACGGGTTAGTGTTGGCGTACGGGTTAGGATTAGGGGACAGGTGAGGGTAAGGCTTCGGGTAAGGGTTAGGGTTAGTGTTAGGGTTAGGGTTAGGGTTACGGGACGGGGACAGGGACGGTTTAGGGTACAGGTTAGGGTACAACAGCAGTTTAGGGTGAGCGTACGTGTTAGGGTACGGGATAGTGTTAGCGTACGGGTTAGGATTAGGGGACGGGTGAGGGTAAGGCTTCAGTTAAGGGTTAGGGTTAGGGTTAGGGTTAGGGGACGGGGACGGTTTAGGGTACAGGTTAGGGTACAACAACAGTTTAGGGTGAGCGTACGTGTTAGGGTACGGGTTAGTGTTAGCGTACGGGTTAGGATTAGGGGACGGGTGAGCGTAAGGCTTCGGGTAAGGGTTAGGGTTAGGGTTAGGGTTAGGGTTAGGGTTAGGGGACGGGGACGGTTTAGGGTACAGGTTAGGGTACGACAATGTTCTAGGGTGAGCGTACGTGTTAGGGTACGGGTTAGTGTTAGCGTACGGGTGAGGATTAGGGGACGGGTGAGGGTAAGGCTTCGGGTAAGGGTTAGGGTTATGGTTAGGGGACGGGGACGGTTTAGGGTACAGGTTAGGGTATGACAAAGCTTTAGGGTGAGCGTACGTGTTAGGGTACGGGTTAGTGTTAGCGTACGGTTTAGGATTAGCGGACGGGTGAGGGTAAGGCTTCGGGTAAGGGTTAGGGTTAGGGTTAGGGCTAGGGTTAGGGTTAGGGGACGGGGACAGGGACGGTTTAGGGTACAGGTTAGGGTACGACAACGGTTTAGGGTGAGCGTACATGTTAGGGTATGGGTTAGTGTTAGCGTATGGGTTAGGATTAGGGGACGGGTGAGGGTAAGGCTTCGGGTAAGGGTTAGGATTAGGGTTAGGGCACGGGAACGGGAACGGGGACGGGGATGGTTTAGGGTACAGGTTAGGGTACGACAAAGATTTAGGGTGAGCGTACGTGTTAGGGTACGGGTTAGTGTTAGCGTACGGGTTAGGATTAGAGGACGGCTGAGGGTAAGGCTTCGGGTAAAGGTTAGGGTTAGGGTTAGGGTTAGGGTTAGGGGACGGGGACGGGGACGGTTTAGGTTACAGGTTAGGGTACGACAACGGTTTAGGGTGAGCGTACGTATTAGGGTACGGGTTAGTGTTAGCGTACGGGTTAGGATTAGGGGACGGGTGAGTATAAGGCTTCGGGTAAGGGTTAGGGTTAGGGTTAGGGTTAGGGTTAGGGGACGGGGACGGTATAGGGTACAGGTTAGGGTACGTCAATGGTTTAGGGTGAGCGTACGTGTTAGGGTACGGGTTAGTGTTAGTGTATGGGTTAGGATTAGGGGACGGGTGAGGGTAAGGCTTCGGGTAAAGGTTAGGGTTAGGGTTAGGGTTAGGGTTAGGGTTAGGGGACGGGGACGGTTTAGGGTACAAGTTAGGCTACGACAACGGTTTAGGGTGAGCGTACGTGTTAGGGTATGGGTTAGTGTTAGCGTACGGGTTAGGATTAGGGGACGGGTGACGGTAAGGCTTCGGGTAAGGGTTAGGGTTAGGGTTAGGGTTAGGGTTAGGGTTAGGGGATGGGGATGGTTTAGGGTACAGGTTAGTGTACGACAAAATTTAGGTGAGCGTACGTGTTAGGGTACGGGTTAGTGTTAGCGTACGAGTGAGGATTAGGGGACGGGTGAGTGTAAGGCTTCGGGTAAGGGTTAGGGTTAGGGTTAGGGTTTGGGGACGGGGACGGTTTAGGGTACAGGTTAGGGTACGACAACGGTTTAGGGTGAGCGTACGTGTTAGGGTATGGGTTAGTGTTAGCGTACGGGTTAGGATTAGGGGACCGGTGAGGGTAAGGCTTCGGGAAAGGGTTAGGGTTAGGGTTAGAGTTAGGGTTAGGGGACGGGCACGGGGACGGTTTAGGGTACAAGTTAGGGTACGACAACTGTTTAGGGTGAGGGTACGTGTTAGGGTACGGGTTAGTGTTAACGTACGGGTTAGGATTAGGGGACGGGTTATGGTAAGGCTTCGGGTAAGTGTTAGGGTTAGGGTTAGGGTTAAGGTTAGGGGACGTGGACGGTTTAGGGTACAGGTTAGGGTACGACAACCGTTTAGGGGGAGCGTACGTGTTAGGGTACGGGTTAGTGTTAGCGTACGGGTTAGGATTAGGGGACGGGTGAGGGTAAGGCTTCGGTAAGGGTTAGGGTTAGGGTTAGGGTTAGGGTTAGGGGACGGGGACGGGGACGGTTTAGGGTACAGGTTATGGTACGACAACGGTTTAGGGTGAGCGTACGTGTTAGGGTACGGGTTAGTGTTAGCGTACGGGTGAGGATTAGGGACGGGTGAGGGTAAGGCTTCGGGTAAGGGTTAGGGTTAGGACTAGGGTTAGGTTTAGGGTTAGGGGACGGGGACCGTTTAGGGTACAGGTTAGGGTACAACAACGGTTTAGGGGGAGCGTACGTGTTAGGGTACGGGTTAGTGTTAGCGTACGGGTTAGGATTAGGGGACGGGTGAGCGTAAGGCTTCGGGTAAGGGTTAGGGTTAGGGTTAGGGTTAGGGTTAGGGTTAGGGGACGGGGACGGTTTAGGGTACAGGTTAGGGTACGACAATGTTTTAGGGTGAGCGTACGTGTTAGGGTATGGGTTAGTGTTAGCGTACGGGTGAGGATTAGGGGACGGTGAGGGTAAGGCTTCGGGTAAGGGTTAGGGTTAGGGTTAGGGGACGGGGACGGTTTAGGGTACAGGTTAGGGTACGACAACGGTTTAGGGTGAGCGTACGAGTTAGGGTACGGGTTAGTGTTAGCGCACGGGTTAGGATAAGGGGACGGGTGAGGGTAAGGCTTCGGGTAAGGGTTAGGGTTAGGGTTAGGGTTAGGGTTAGGGGACGGGGACGGTTTAGGGTACAGGTTAGGGTACGACAACGGTTTAGTGTGAGTGTACGTGTTAGGGTACGGGTTAGTGTTAGCGTACGGCTTAGGATTAGGGGACGGGTGAGGGTAAGGCTTCGGGTAAGTGTTAGGGTTAGGGTTAGGGTTAGGGTTAGGGTTAGGGTACGGGGACGGTTTAGGGTACAGGTTAGGGTACGACAACGATTTAGGGTGAGCGTACGTGTTAGGGTACGGGTTAGTGTTAGCGTACAGGTTAGGATTAGGGGACGGGTGAGTGTAAGGCTTCGGGTAAGGGTTATGGTTAGGGTTAGGGTTAGGGTTAGGGGACGGGGACGGTTTAGGGTACAGATTAGGGTATGCAACGGTTTAGGGTGAGCGTACGTGTTAGGGTACGGGTTAGTGTTAGCGTACGGATTAGGATTAGGGGACGGGTGAGGGTAAGGCTTCGGGTAAGGGTTAGTGTTATGGTTAGGGTTAGGGTTAGGGGACGGGGACGGGGACGGTTTAGGGTACAGGTTAGGTTACGACAACGGTTTAGGGTGAGCGTACGTGTTAGGGTACGGGTTAGTGTTAGCGTACGGTTTAGGATTCGAGGACGGGTGAGGGTAAGACTTCGGGTAAGGGTTAGGGTTAGGGTTAGGGTTACGGTTAGGGGATGGGGACCGTTTAGGGTACAGGTTAGTGTACGACAACGGTTTAGGGTGAGCGTACGTGTTAGGGTACGGGTTAGTGTTGGCGTACGGGTTAGGATTAGGGGACGGGTGAGGGTAAGGCTTCGGGTAAGGGTTAGGGTTTGGGTTAGGGTTAGGGGATCGGGACGGGGACGGTTTAGGGTACAGGTTAGGGTACGACAACGGTTTAGGGTGAGCGTACGTGTTAGGGTACGGGTTAGTGTTAGCGTACGGGTGAGTATTAGGTGACGGGTGAGTGTAAGGCTTCGGGTAAGGGTTAGGGTTAGGGTTAGGGTTAGGGTTAGGGTTAGGGGACCCGGACGGTTTAGGGTACAGGTTAGGGTACGACAAAGGTTTAGGGTGAGCGTACGTGTTAAGGTACGGGTTAGTGTTAGCGTACGGGTTAGGATTAGGGGACGGGTGAGGGTAAGGCTTCGGGTAAGGGTTAGGATTAGGGTTAGGGTACGGGGACGGGGACGGGGACGGGGATGATTTAGGGTACAGGTTAGAGTACGACAAAGATTTAGGGTGAGCGTACGTGTTAGGGTACGGGTTAGTGTTAGCGTACGGGTTAGGATTAGAGGACGGCTGAGGGTAAGGCTTCGGGTAAAGGTTAGGGTTAGGGTTAGGGTTAGGGTTAGGGGACGGGGACGGGGACGGTTTAGGGTACAGGTTAGGGTACGACAAAAGTTTAGGGTGAGCGTATGTGTTAGGGTACGGGTTAGTGTTAGCGTACGAGTGAGGTTTAGGTGACGGGTGAGTGTAAGGCTTCGGGTAAGGGTTAGGGTTAGGGTTAGGGTTAGGGTTAGGGTTAGGGGACGGGGACGGTTTAGGGTACAGGTTAGGGTACGACAATGTTTTAGGGTGAGCGTACGTGTTAGGGTACGGGTTAGTGTTAGCGTACGGGTGAGGATTAGGGGACGGGTGAGGGTAAGGCTTCGGGTAAGGGTTAGGGTTAGGGTTAGGGGACGGGGACGGTTTAGGGTACAGGTTAGGGTACGACAACGGTTTAGGGTGAGCGTACGAGTTAGGGTACGGGTTAGTGTTAGCGCACGGGTTAGGATAAGGGGACGGGTGAGGGTAAGGCTTCGGGTAAGGGTTAGGGTTAGGATTAGGGGACGGGGACGGTTTAGGGTACAGGTTAGGGTACGACAACGGTTTAGGGTGATCGTACGTGTTAGGGTACGGGTTAGTGTTAGCGTACGGCTTAGGATTAGGGGACGGGTGAGGGTAAGGCTTCGGGTAAGTGTTAGGGTTAGGGTTATGGTTAGGGTTAGGGTTAGGGTACGGGGACGGTTTAGGGTACAGGTTAGGGTACGACAACGATTTAGGGTGAGCGTACGTGTTAGGGTACGGGTTAGTGTTAGCGTACAGGTTAGGATTAGGGGACGGGTGAGGGTAAGGCTTCGGGTAAGGGTTAGGGTTAGGGTTAGGGTTAGGGGACGGGGACGGTTTAGGGTACATATTAGGGTATGACAACGGTTTAGGCTGAGCGTATGTGTTAGGGTACGGGTTAGTGTTAGCGTACGGATTAGGATTAGGGGATGTGTGAGGGTAAGGCTTCGGGTCAGGGTTAGGGTTAGGGTTAGGGTTAGGGTTAGGGGACGGGGACGGGGACGGTTTAGGGTACAGGTTAGGGTACGACAACGGTTTAGGGTGAGCGTACGTGTTAGGGTACGGGTTAGTGTTAGCGTACGGTTTAGGATTCGGGGACGGGTGAGGGTAAGGCTTCGGGTAAGGGTTAGGGTTAGGGTTAGGGTTACGGTTAGGGGATGGGGACGGTTTAGGGTACAGGTTAGTGTACGACAACGGTTTAGGGTGAGCGTACGTGTTAGGGTACGGGTTAGTGTTGGCGTACGGGTTAGGATTAGGGGACGGGTGAGGGTAAGGCTTCGGGTAAGGGTTAGGGTTAGGGTTAGGGTTAGGGGATCGGGACGGGGACAGTTTAGGGTACAGGTTAGGGTACGACAACGGTTTAGGGTGAGCTTACGTTTTAGGGTACGGGTTAGTGTTAGCGTAAGGGTTAGGATTAGGGGACGGGTGAGGGTAAGTCTTCGGGTAAGGGTTAGGGTTAGGGTTAGGGTTAGGGTTAACGTTAGGGGACGGGGACGGTTTAGGGTACAGGTTAGGGTACGACAACGGTTTAGGGTGAGCATACGTGTTAGGGTACGGGTTAGAGTTAGCGTACGGATTAGGATTAGGGGACGGGTGAGGGTAAGGCTTCGGGTAAGGGTTAGGGTTAGTGTTAGGTATGGGTTAGGGTTACGGGATGGGGACAGGGACGGTTTAGGGTAGAGCTTAGGGTACGACAACAGTTTAGGGTGAGCGTACGTGTTAGGGTACGGGTTAGTGTTAGCGTACGGGTTAGGATTAGGGGACGGGTGAGGGTAAGGCTTCGGGTAAGGGTTAGGGTTAGGGTTAGGGTTAGGGGACGGGGACGGGGACGGTGACGGTTTAGGGTACAGGTTAGTGTACGACAACGGTTTACGGTGAGCGTACGTGTTAGGGTACGGGTTAGTGTTAGCGTACGGGTTAGGATTAGGGGACGGGTGAGGGTCAGGCTTCGGGTAAGCGTTAGGGTTAGGGTTAGGGTTAGGGTTAGGGTTAGTGGACGGGGACGGTTTAGGGTACAGGTTAGGGTACGACAACGGTTTAGGGTGAGCGTACGTGTTAGGGTATGGGTTCGTGTTAGCGTACGGGTTAGGATTAGGGGACGGGTGAGGGTAAGGCTTCGGGTAAGGGTTAGGGTTAGGTTTAGGGGACGGGGACGGTTTAGGGTACAGGTTAGGGTACGACAACGGTTTAGGGTGAGCGTACGTGTTAGGGTACGGGTTAGTGTTAGCGTACGGGTTAGGATTAGGGGACGGGTGAGGGTAAGGCTTTGGGTAAGAGTTAGGGTTAGGGTTAGGGTTAGGGTTAGGGTTAGGGGACGGGGACAGGGACGGTTTAGGGTACAGGTTAGGTTAGGACAACGGTTTAGGGTGAGCGTACATGTTAGTGTATGGTTTAGTGTTAGCGTACGGGTTAGGATTATGGGACGGGTGAGGGTAAGGCTTCGGGTAAGGGTTAGGGTTAGGGTTAGGGTTAGGGTTAGGGGACGGGGACGGTTTAGGGTACAGGTTAGGGTACGACAACGGTTTAGGGTGAGCGTACGTGTTAGGGTACGGGTTAGTGTTAGCGTACGGTTTAGGATTAGGGGACGGGTGAGGGTAAGGCTTCGGGTAAGGGTTAGGGTTAGGGTTAGGGTTAGGGGACGGGGACGGTTTAGGGTACAAGTTAGGGTACGACAACGCTTTAGGGTGAGCGTACGTGTTAGGGTACGGGTTAGTGTTAGCGTACGGGTGAGGATTAGGTGACGGGTGAGTGTAAGGCTTCGGGTAAGGGTTAGGGTTAGGGTTAGGGTTAGGGGACGGGGACGGTTTAGGGTACAGGTTAGGGTACGACAACGGTTTAAGGTGAGCGTACGTGTTAGGGTACAGGTTAGTGTTAGCGTACGGGTTAGGATTAGGGGACAGGTGAGGGTAAGGTTTCAGTTAAGGGTTAGGATTAGGGTTAGGGTTAGGGTTAGGGTTAGGGGACGGGGACGGGGACGGTTTAGGGTACAGGTAAGCGTACGACAATGCTTTAGGGTGAGCGTACGTGTTAGGGTACTGGTTAGTGTTAGCGTACGGGTTAGGATTAGGGGATGGGTGAGGGTAAGGCTTCGGGTAAAGGTTAGGGTTAGGGTTAGGGTTAGGGTTAGGGTTAGGGTTAGGGGACGGGGACGGTTTAGGGTACAGCTTAGGGTACGACAACGGTTTAGGGTGAGCGTACGTGTTAGGGTACGGGTTAGTGTTAGCGTACGGGTTAGGATTAGGGGACGGGTGAGGGGAAGGCTTCGGGTAAGGGTTAGGGTTAGGGTTAGGGTTAGGGGTAGGATTAGGGGACAGGGACGTTTTAGGGTACAGGTTAGTGTACGTCAACGGTTTAGGGTGAGCGTACATGTTAGGGTATGGGTTAGTGTTAGTGTAGGGGTTAGGATTAGGGGACGGGTGAGGGTAAGGCTTCGGGTAAGGGTTAGGGTTAGGGTTAGGGTTAGGGTTAGGGTTAGGGGACGGGGACGTATTAGGGTACAGGTTAGGGTACGACAACGATTTAAGGTGAGCGTACGTGTTAGGGTACGGGTTAGTGTTAGCGTACGGGTGAGGATTAGGGGACGGGTGAGTGTAAGGCTTCGGGTAAGGGTTACGGTTAGGATTAGGGTTAGGGTTAGGGTTAGGGGACGGGGACGGTTTAGGGTACAGGTTAGGGTACGACAACGGTTTAGGGTGAGCGTACGTGTTAGGTTACGGGTTAGTGTTAGCGTACGGGTTAGGATTAGGTGACGGGTGAGGGTAAGGCTTCGGGAAAGGGTTAGGGTTAGGGTTAGGTTTAGGGTTAGGGGACGGGCACGGGGACGTTTTAGGGTACAGGTTAGGGTACGACAACGGTTTAGGGTGAGGGTACGTGTTAGGGTACGGGTTAGTGTTAGCGTACGGGTTAGGATTAGAGGACGGGTGAGGGTAAGGCTTCGGGTAAGGGTTAGGGTTAGGGTTAGGGTTAGGGTTAGGGTTAGGGGACGGGGACGGCTTAGGGTACAGGTTAGGGTACGACAACAGTTTAGAGTGAGCGTAAGTGTTAGGGTACGGATTAGTGTTAGCGTTCGGGTTAGGATTAGGGGACGGGTGAGTGTAAGGCTTCGGGTAAGGGTTAGGGTTAGGGTTAGGGTTAGGGTTAGGGTTAGGGGACGGGGACGGTTTAGGGTACAGTTTAGGGTACGACAACGGTTTAGGGTGAGCGTACGTGTTAGGGTACCGGTTAGTGTTAGCATACGGGTTAGGATTAGGGTACGGGTGAGGGTAAGGCTACAGGTAAGGGTTAGGGTTAGGGTTAGGGTTAGGGTTAGGGTTAGGGGACGGGGACGGTTTAGGGTACAGGTTAGGGTACGACAACGATTTAGGGTGAGCGTACGTGTTAGGTTACGGGTTAGTGTTAGCGTACGGGTTAGGATTAGGGAACGGGTGAGGGTAAGGCTTCGGGTAAGGGTTACGGTTAGGGTTAGGGTTAGGGTTAGGGGACGGGGACAGTTTAGAGTACAGGTTAGGCTACGACAACGGTTTAGGGTGAGCGTACGTGTTAGGGTACGGGTTAGTGTTAGCGTATGGGTTAGAATTAGGGGACGGGTGAGGGTAGGGCTTCGGGTAAGGTTTAGGGTTAGTGTTAGGGTTAGGGGATGGGGACGGTTTAGGGTACAGGTTAGGGTACGACAACGGTTTAGGGTGAGCGTACGTGTTAGGGTACGGGTTAGTGTTAGCGTACGGGTTAGGATTAGGGGACGGGTGAATGTAAGGCTTCGAGTAAGGGTTAGGGTTAGGGTTAGGGTTAGGGTTAGGCTTAGGGGACGGGGACGGTTTAGGGTACAGGTTAGTGTACGACAACGGTTTAGGGTGAGCGTACGTGTTAGGGTACGGGTTAGTGTTAGCGTACGGGTTAGGATTAGGGTACGGGTGAGGGTAAGGCTTCGGGTAAGGGTTAGGGTTAGGGTTAGGGTTAGGGTTAGGGTTAGGGGACGGGGACGGTTTAGGGTACAGGTTAGGGTACGACAACGGTTTAGGGTGAGCGTACGTGTTAGGGTATGGGTTTGTGTTAGCGTACGGGTTCGGATTAGGGGACGGGTGATGTTAAGGCTTCGGGTAAGGGTTAGGGTTTGGGTTAGAGTTAGGTTTAGGGTTATGGTTAGGGGACGGGGACGGTTTAGGGTACAGGTTAGGGTACGACAACGGTTTAGGGTGAGCGTACGTGTTAGGGTACGGGTTAGTGTTAGCGTACGGGTTAGGATTAGGGGACGGTTGAGGGTAAGACTTCGGGTAAGGTTTAGGGTTAGGGTTAGGGTTAGGGTTAGGGTTAGGGGCCGGGGACAGTTATGATTTAGGTACAGGTTAGGGTACGACCACTGTATAGGGTGAGCGTACGTGTTAGGGTATGGGTTAGTTTTAGCGTACGGTTTAGGATTAGGGGACGGTTGAGGGTAAGGCTTCGGGTAAGGGTTAGGGTTAGGGTTAGGGTTAGGGTTAGGGGACGGGGACGGTTTAGGGTACAGGTTAGGGTACGACAAAGGTTTAGGGTGAGCATACGTGTTAGGGTACGTGTTAGTGTTAGCGTACGGGTTAGGATTAGGGGACGGGTGAGGGTAAGGCTTCGGGTAAGGGTTAGGGTTAAGGTTAGGGTTAGGGTTTGGGGACGGGGACGGTTTAGGGTACAGGTTAGGGTACGACAACGGTTTAGGGTGAGCGTACGTGTTAGGGTACGGGTTAGTGTTAGCGTACGGTTTAGGATTAGGTGACGGGTGAGGGTAAGGCTTCGGGTAAGGGTTAGGGTTAGGGTTAGAGTTAGGGGACGGGGACGGTTTAGGGTACAAGTTAGGGTACGACAACGGTTTAGGGTGAGCGTACGTGTTAGGGTATGGGTTAGAGTTAGCGTACGGGTTAGGATTAGGCGACGGGTGAGGGTAAGGCTTCGGGTAAGGGTTAGGGTTAGGGTTAGGTTTAGGGTTAGGGGACGGGGACGGTTTAGGGTACAGGTTAGTGTACGACAACGGTTTACGGTGAGCGTACGTGTTAGGGTACGGGTTAGTGTTAGCGTACGGGTTAGGATTAGGGGACGGGTGAGGGTAAGGCTTCGGGTAAGGGTTATGGTTAGGGTTAGGGTTAGGGGACGAGGACAGGGACGGTTTAGGGTACAGGTTAGGGTACGACAACGGTTTAGGGTGAGCGTACGTGTTAGGGTACGGGTTAGTGTTAGCGTACGGCTTAGGATTAGGGGACGGGTGAGGGTAAGGCTTCGGGTAAGTGTTAGGGTTAGGGTTAGGGTTACGGTTAGGGTTAGGGTACGGGGACGGTTTAGGGTACAGGTTAGGGTACGACAACGATTTAGGGTGAGCGTACGTGTTAGGGTACGGGTTAGTGTTAGCGTACAGGTTAGGATTAGGGGACGGGTGAGTGTAAGGCTTCGGGTAAGGGTTATGGTTAGGGTTAGGGTTAGGGTTAGGGGACGGGGACGGTTTAGGGTACAGATTAGGGTATGCAACGGTTTAGGGTGAGCGTACGTGTTAGGGTACGGGTTAGTGTTAGCGTACGGATTAGGATTAGGGGACGGGTGAGGGTAAGGCTTCGGGTAAGGGTTAGTGTTAGGGTTAGGGTTAGGGGACGGGGACGGGGACGGTTTAGGGTACAGGTTAGGTTACGACAACGGTTTAGGGTGAGCGTACGTGTTAGGGTACGGGTTAGTGTTAGCGTACGGTTTAGGATTCGAGGACGGGTGAGGGTAAGGCTTCGGGTAAGGGTTAGGGTTAGGGTTAGGGTTACGGTTAGGGGATGGGGACGGTTTAGGGTACAGGTTAGTGTACGACAACGGTTTAGGGTGAGCGTACGTGTTAGGGTACGGGTTAGTGTTGACGTACGGGTTAGGATTAGGGGACGGGTGAGGGTAAGGCTTCGGGTAAGGGTTAGGGTTTGGGTTAGGGTTAGGGGATCGGGACGGGGACGGTTTAGGGTACAGGTTAGGGTACGACAACGGTTTAGGGTGAGCGTACATGTTAGGGTACGGGTTAGTGTTAGCGTACGGGTGAGTATTAGGTGACGGGTGAGTGTAAGGCTTCGGGTAAGGGTTAGGGTTAGGGTTAGGGTTAGGGTTAGGGTTAGGGGACCCGGACGGTTTAGGGTACAGGTTAGGGTACGACAAAGGTTTAGGGTGAGCGTACGTGTTAAGGTACGGGTTAGTGTTAGCGTACGGGTTAGGATTAGGGGACGGGTGAGGGTAAGGCTTCGGGTAAGGGTTAGGATTAGGGTTAGGGTACGGGGACGGGGACGGGGACGGGGATGATTTAGGGTACAGGTTAGAGTACGACAAAGATTTAGGGTGAGGGTACGTGTTAGGGTACGGGTTAGTGTTAGCGTACGGGTTAGGATTAGAGGACGGCTGAGGGTAAGGCTTCGGGTAAAGTTTAGGGTTAGGGTTAGGGTTAGGGTTAGGGGACGGGGACGGGGACGGTTTAGGGTACAGGTTAGGGTACGACAAAAGTTTAGGGTGAGCGTATGTGTTAGGGTACGGGTTAGTGTTAGCGTACGAGTGAGGTTTAGGGGACGGGTGAGTGTAAGGCTTCGGGTAAGGGTTAGGGTTAGGGTTAGGGTTAGGGTTAGGGTTAGGGGACGGGGACGGTTTAGGGTACAGGTTAGGGTACGACAATGTTTTAGGGTGAGCGTACGTGTTAGGGTACGGGTTAGTGTTAGCGTACGGGTGAGGATTAGGGGACGGGTGAGGGTAAGGCTTCGGGTAAGGGTTAGGGTTAGGTTTAGGGGACGGGGACGGTTTAGGGTACAGGTTAGGGTACGACAACGGTTTAGGGTGAGCGTACGAGTTAGGGTACGGGTTAGTGTTAGCGCACGGGTTAGGATAAGGGGACGGGTGAGGGTAAGGCTTCGGGTAAGGGTTAGGGTTAGGATTAGGGGACGGGGACGGTTTAGGGTACAGGTTAGGGTACGACAACGGTTTAGGGTGAGCGTACGTGTTAGGGTATGGGTTAGTGTTAGCGTACGGCTTAGGATTAGGGGACGGGTGAGGGTAAGGCTTCGGGTAAGTGTTAGGGTTAGGGTTATGGTTAGGGTTAGGGTTAGGGTACGGGGACGGTTTAGGGTACAGGTTAGGGTACGACAACGATTTAGGGTGAGCGTACGTGTTAGGGTACGGGTTAGTGTTAGCGTACAGGTTAGGATTAGGGGACGGGTGAGGGTAAGGCTTCGGGTAAGGGTTAGGGTTAGGGTTAGGGTTAGGGGACGGGGACGGTTTAGGGTACATATTAGGGTATGACAACGGTTTAGGCTGAGCGTATGTGTTAGGGTACGGGTTAGTGTTAGCGTACGGATTAGGATTAGGGGATGTGTGAGGGTAAGGCTTCGGGTCAGGGTTAGGGTTAGGGTTAGGGTTAGGGTTAGGGGACGGGGACGGGGACGGTTTAGGGTACAGGTTAGGGTACGACAACGGTTTAGGGTGAGCGTACGTGTTAGGGTACGGTTTAGTGTTAGCGTACGGTTTAGGATTCGGGGACGGGTGAGGGTAAGGCTTCGGGTAAGGGTTAGGGTTAGGGTTAGGGTTACGGTTAGGGGATGGGGACGGTTTAGGGTACAGGTTAGTGTACGACAACGGTTTAGGGTGAGCGTACGTGTTAGGGTACGGGTTAGTGTTGGCGTACGGGTTAGGATTAGGGGACGGGTGAGGGTAAGGCTTCGGGTAAGGGTTAGGGTTAGGGTTAGGGTTAGGGGATCGGGACGGGGACGGTTTAGGGTACAGGTTAGGGTACGACAACGGTTTAGGGTGAGCTTACGTGTTAGGGTACGGGTTAGTGTTAGCGTAAGGGTTAGGATTAGGGGACGGGTGAGGGTAAGTCTTCGGGTAAGGGTTAGGGTTAGGGTTAGGGTTAGGGTTAACGTTAGGGGACGGGGACGGTTTAGGGTACAGGTTAGGGTACGACAACGGTTTAGGGTGAGCATACGTGTTAGGGTACGGGTTAGAGTTAGCGTACGGATTAGGATTAGGGGACGGGTGAGGGTAAGGCTTCGGGTAAGGGTTAGGGTTAGTGTTAGGGTTAGGGTTAGGGTTACGGGATGGGGACAGGGACGGTTTAGGGTAGAGCTTAGGGTACGACAACAGTTTAGGGTGAGCGTACGTGTTAGGGTACGGGTTAGTGTTAGCGTACGGGTTAGGATTAGGGGACGGGTGAGGGTAAGGCTTCGGGTAAGGGTTAGGGTTAGGGTTAGGGTTAGGGGACGGGGACGGGGACGGTGACGGTTTAGGGTACAGGTTAGTGTACGACAACGGTTTACGGTGAGCGTACGTGTTAGGGTACGGGTTAGTGTTAGCGTACGGGTTAGGATTAGGGGACGGGTGAGGGTAAGGCTTCGGGTAAGCGTTAGGGTTAGGGTTAGGGTTAGGGTTAGGGTTAGAGGACGGGGACGGTTTAGGGTACAGGTTAGGGTACGACAACGGTTTAGGGTGAGCGTACGTGTTAGGGTATGGGTTCGTGTTAGCGTACGGGTTAGGATTAGGGGACGGGTGAGGGTAAGGCTTCGGGTAAGGGTTAGGGTTAGGTTTAGGGGACGGGGACGGTTTAGGGTACAGGTTAGGGTACGACAACGGTTTAGGGTGAGCGTACGTGTTAGGGTACGGGTTAGTGTTAGCGTACGGGTTAGGATTAGGGGACGGGTGAGGGTAAGGCTTTGGGTAAGAGTTAGGGTTAGGGTTAGGGTTAGGGTTAGGGTTAGGGGACGGGGACAGGGACGGTTTAGGGTACAGGTTAGGGTAGGACAACGGTTTAGGGTGAACGTACATGTTAGTGTATGGTTTAGTGTTAGCGTACGGGTTAGGATTATGGGACGGGTGAGGGTAAGGCTTCGGGTAAGGGTTAGGGTTAGGGTTAGGGTTAGGGTTAGGAGACGGGGACGGTTTAGGGTACAGGTTAGGGTACGACAACGGTTTAGGGTGAGCGTACGTGTTAGGGTACGGGTTAGTGTTAGCGTACGGTTTAGGATTAGGGGACGGGTGAGGGTAAGGCTTCGGGTAAGGGTTAGGGTTAGGGTTAGGGTTAGGGGACGGGGACGGTTTAGGGTAAAAGTTAGGGTACGACAACGGTTTAGGGTGAGCGTACGTGTTAGGGTACGGGTTAGTGTTAGCGTACGGGTGAGGATTAGGTGACGGGTGAGTGTAAGGCTTCGGGTAAGGGTTAGGGTTAGGGTTAGGGTTAGGGGACGGGGACGGTTTAGGGTACAGGTTACGGTACGACAACGGTTTAGGGTGAGCGTACGTGTTAGGGTACGGGTCAGTGTTAGCGTACGGGTTAGGATTAGGGGACGGGTGAGGGTAAGGCTTCCGGTAAGGGTTAGGGTTAGGGTTAGGGTTAGGGTTAGGGTTAGGGGACGGGGACGGTTTAGGGTACAGGTTAGGGTACGACAACGGTTTAGGGTGAGCGTACGTGTTAGGGTACAGGTTAGTGTTAGCGTACGGGTTAGGATTAGGGGACAGGTGAGGGTAAGGTTTCAGTTAAGGGTTAGGATTAGGGTTAGGGTTAGGGTTAGGGTTAGGGGATGGAGACGGTGTAGGGTACAGTTTAGGGTACGACAACGGTTTAGGGTGAGCGTACGTGTTAGGGTACGGGTTAGTGTTAGCGTACGGGTTAGGATTAGGGGACGGGTGAGGGTAAGGATTCGGGTAAGTGTTAGGGTTAGGGATAGGTTTAGGGTTAGGGTTAGGGGATGGGGACGGTTTAGGGTACATCTTAGGGTACGACAACGATTTAGGGTGAGCGTAGGTGTTAGGGTACGGATTAGTGTTAGCGTACGGGTTAGGATTAGGGGACGGGTGAGGTTAAGGCTTCGGGTAAGGGTTATGGTTAGGGTTAGGGTTAGGGGACGGGTACGGGGACGGTTTAGGGTACAGGTTACTGTACGACAACGGTTTATGGTGAGCGTACGTGTTAGGGTACGGGTTAGTGTTAGCGTACGGGTTAGGATTAGGAGACGGGTGAGGGTAAGGCCTCGGGTAAGGGTTAGGTTTAGGGTTAGGGTTAGGGGATGGGGACGGGGACGGTTTAGGGTACAGGTAAGCGTACGACAATGCTTTAGGGTGAGCGTACGTGTTAGGGTACTGGTTAGTGTTAGCGTACGGGTTAGGATTAGGGGATGGGTGAGGGTAAGGCTTCGGGTAAAGGTTAGGGTTAGGGTTAGGGTTAGGGTTAGGGTTAGGGTTAGGGGACGGGGACGGTTTAGGGTACAGCTTAGGGTACGACAACGGTTTAGGGTGAGCGTACGTGTTAGGGTACGGGTTAGTGTTAGCGTACGGGTTAGGATTAGGGGACGGGTGAGGGGAAGGCTTCGGGTAAGGGTTAGGGTTAGGGTTAGGGTTAGGGGTACGATTAGGGGACAGGGACGTTTTAGGGTACAGGTTAGTGTACGTCAACGGTTTAGGGTGAGCGTACATGTTAGGGTATGGGTTAGTGTTAGTGTAGGGGTTAGGATTAGGGGACGGGTGAGGGTAAGGCTTCGGGTAAGGGTTACGGTTAGGATTAGGGTTAGGGTTAGGGTTAGGGGACGGGGATGGTTTAGGGTACAGGTTAGGGTACGACAACGGTTTAGGGTGAGCGTACGTGTTAGGTTACGGGTTAGTGTTAGCGTACGGGTTAGGATTAGGCGACGGGTGAGGGTAAGGCTTCGGGAAAGGGTTAGGGTTAGGGTTAGGTTTAGGGTTAGGGGACGGGCACGGGGACGTTTTAGGGTACAGGTTAGGGTACGACAACGGTTTAGGGTGAGGGTACGTGTTAGGGTATGGGTTAGTGTTAGCGTACGGGTTACGATTAGAGGACGGGTGAGGGTAAGGCTTCGGGTAAGGGTTAGGGTTAGGGTTAGGGTTAGGGTTAGGGTTAGGGGACGGGGACGGCTTAGGGTACAGGTTAGGGTACGACAACGGTTTAGAGTGAGCGTAAGTGTTAGGGTACGGATTAGTGTTAGCGTTCGGGTTAGGATTAGGGGACGGGTGATTGTAAGGCTTCGGGTAAGGGTTAGGGTTAGGATTAGGGTTAGGGTTAGGGTTAGGGGACGGAGACGGTTTAGGGTACAGTTTAGGGTACGACAACGGTTTAGGGTGAGCGTACGTGTTAGGGTACCGGTTAGTGTTAGCATACGGGTTAGGATTAGGGTACGGGTGAGGGTAAGGCTACAGGTAAGGGTTAGGGTTAGGGTTAGGGTTAGGGTTAGGGTTAGGGGACGGGGACGGTTTAGGGTACAGGTTAGGGTACGACAACGATTTAGGGTGAGCGTACGTGTTAGGTTACGGGTTAGTGTTAGCGTACGGGTTAGGATTAGGGAACGGGTGAGGGTAAGGCTTCGGGTAAGGGTTACGGTTAGGGTTAGGGTTAGGGTTAGGGGACGGGGACAGTTTAGAGTACAGGTTAGGCTACGACAACGGTTTAGGGTGAGCGTACATGTTAGGGTATGGGTTAGTGTTAGTGTAGGGGTTAGGATTAGGGGACGGGTGAGGGTAAGGCTTCGGGTAAGGGTTAGGGTTAGGGTTAGGGTTAGGGTTAGGGTTAGGGGACGGGGACGTATTAGGGTACAGGTTAGGGTACGACAACGATTTAAGGTGAGCGTACGTGTTAGGGTACGGGTTAGTGTTAGCGTACGGGTGAGGATTAGGGGACGGGTGAGTGTAAGGCTTCGGGTAAGGGTTACGGTTAGGATTAGGGTTAGGGTTAGGGTTAGGGGACGGGGACGGTTTAGGGTACAGGTTAGGGTACGACAACGGTTTAGGGTGAGCGTACGTGTTAGGTTACGGGTTAGTGTTAGCGTACGGGTTAGGATTAGGTGACGGGTGAGGGTAAGGCTTCGGGAAAGGGTTAGGGTTAGGGTTAGGTTTAGGGTTAGGGGACGGGCACGGGGACGTTTTAGGGTACAGGTTAGGGTACGACAACGGTTTAGGGTGAGGGTACGTGTTAGGGTACGGGTTAGTGTTAGCGTACGGGTTAGGATTAGAGGACGGGTGAGGGTAAGGCTTCGGGTAAGGGTTAGGGTTAGGGTTAGGGTTAGGGTTAGGGTTAGGGGACGGGGACGGCTTAGGGTACAGGTTAGGGTACGACAACAGTTTAGAGTGAGCGTAAGTGTTAGGGTACGGATTAGTGTTAGCGTTCGGGTTAGGATTAGGGGACGGGTGAGTGTAAGGCTTCGGGTAAGGGTTAGGGTTAGGGTTAGGGTTAGGGTTAGGGTTAGGGGACGGGGACGGTTTAGGGTACAGTTTAGGGTACGACAACGGTTTAGGGTGAGCGTACGTGTTAGGGTACCGGTTAGTGTTAGCATACGGGTTAGGATTAGGGTACGGGTGAGGGTAAGGCTACAGGTAAGGGTTAGGGTTAGGGTTAGGGTTAGGGTTAGGGTTAGGGGACGGGGACGGTTTAGGGTACAGGTTAGGGTACGACAACGATTTAGGGTGAGCGTACGTGTTAGGTTACGGGTTAGTGTTAGCGTACGGGTTAGGATTAGGGAACGGGTGAGGGTAAGGCTTCGGGTAAGGGTTACGGTTAGGGTTAGGGTTAGGGTTAGGGGACGGGGACAGTTTAGAGTACAGGTTAGGCTACGACAACGGTTTAGGGTGAGCGTACGTGTTAGGGTACGGGTTAGTGTTAGCGTATGGGTTAGAATTAGGGGACGGGTGAGGGTAGGGCTTCGGGTAAGGTTTAGGGTTAGTGTTAGGGTTAGGGGATGGGGACGGTTTAGGGTACAGGTTAGGGTACGACAACGGTTTAGGGTGAGCGTACGTGTTAGGGTACGGGTTAGTGTTAGCGTACGGGTTAGGATTAGGGGACGGGTGAATGTAAGGCTTCGAGTAAGGGTTAGGGTTAGGGTTAGGGTTAGGGTTAGGCTTAGGGGACGGGGACGGTTTAGGGTACAGGTTAGTGTACGACAACGGTTTAGGGTGAGCGTACGTGTTAGGGTACGGGTTAGTGTTAGCGTACGGGTTAGGATTAGGGTACGGGTGAGGGTAAGGCTTCGGGTAAGGGTTAGGGTTAGGGTTAGGGTTAGGGTTAGGGTTAGGGGACGGGGACGGTTTAGGGTACAGGTTAGGGTACGACAACGGTTTAGGGTGAGCGTACGTGTTAGGGTATGGGTTTGTGTTAGCGTACGGGTTCGGATTAGGGGACGGGTGATGTTAAGGCTTCGGGTAAGGGTTAGGGTTTGGGTTAGAGTTAGGTTTAGGGTTATGGTTAGGGGACGGGGACGGTTTAGGGTACAGGTTAGGGTACGACAACGGTTTAGGGTGAGCGTACGTGTTAGGGTACGGGTTAGTGTTAGCGTACGGGTTAGGATTAGGGGACGGTTGAGGGTAAGACTTCGGGTAAGGTTTAGGGTTAGGGTTAGGGTTAGGGTTAGGGTTAGGGGCCGGGGACAGTTATGATTTAGGTACAGGTTAGGGTACGACCACTGTATAGGGTGAGCGTACGTGTTAGGGTATGGGTTAGTTTTAGCGTACGGTTTAGGATTAGGGGACGGTTGAGGGTAAGGCTTCGGGTAAGGGTTAGGGTTAGGGTTAGGGTTAGGGTTAGGGGACGGGGACGGTTTAGGGTACAGGTTAGGGTACGACAAAGGTTTAGGGTGAGCATACGTGTTAGGGTACGTGTTAGTGTTAGCGTACGGGTTAGGATTAGGGGACGGGTGAGGGTAAGGCTTCGGGTAAGGGTTAGGGTTAAGGTTAGGGTTAGGGTTTGGGGACGGGGACGGTTTAGGGTACAGGTTAGGGTACGACAACGGTTTAGGGTGAGCGTACGTGTTAGGGTACGGGTTAGTGTTAGCGTACGGTTTAGGATTAGGTGACGGGTGAGGGTAAGGCTTCGGGTAAGGGTTAGGGTTAGGGTTAGAGTTAGGGGACGGGGACGGTTTAGGGTACAAGTTAGGGTACGACAACGGTTTAGGGTGAGCGTACGTGTTAGGGTATGGGTTAGAGTTAGCGTACGGGTTAGGATTAGGCGACGGGTGAGGGTAAGGCTTCGGGTAAGGGTTAGGGTTAGGGTTAGGTTTAGGGTTAGGGGACGGGGACGGTTTAGGGTACAGGTTAGTGTACGACAACGGTTTACGGTGAGCGTACGTGTTAGGGTACGGGTTAGTGTTAGCGTACGGGTTAGGATTAGGGGACGGGTGAGGGTAAGGCTTCGGGTAAGGGTTATGGTTAGGGTTAGGGTTAGGGGACGAGGACAGGGACGGTTTAGGGTACAGGTTAGGGTACGACAACGGTTTAGGGTGAGCGTACGTGTTAGGGTACGGGTTAGTGTTAGCGTACGGCTTAGGATTAGGGGACGGGTGAGGGTAAGGCTTCGGGTAAGTGTTAGGGTTAGGGTTAGGGTTACGGTTAGGGTTAGGGTACGGGGACGGTTTAGGGTACAGGTTAGGGTACGACAACGATTTAGGGTGAGCGTACGTGTTAGGGTACGGGTTAGTGTTAGCGTACAGGTTAGGATTAGGGGACGGGTGAGTGTAAGGCTTCGGGTAAGGGTTATGGTTAGGGTTAGGGTTAGGGTTAGGGGACGGGGACGGTTTAGGGTACAGATTAGGGTATGCAACGGTTTAGGGTGAGCGTACGTGTTAGGGTACGGGTTAGTGTTAGCGTACGGATTAGGATTAGGGGACGGGTGAGGGTAAGGCTTCGGGTAAGGGTTAGTGTTAGGGTTAGGGTTAGGGGACGGGGACGGGGACGGTTTAGGGTACAGGTTAGGTTACGACAACGGTTTAGGGTGAGCGTACGTGTTAGGGTACGGGTTAGTGTTAGCGTACGGTTTAGGATTCGAGGACGGGTGAGGGTAAGGCTTCGGGTAAGGGTTAGGGTTAGGGTTAGGGTTACGGTTAGGGGATGGGGACGGTTTAGGGTACAGGTTAGTGTACGACAACGGTTTAGGGTGAGCGTACGTGTTAGGGTACGGGTTAGTGTTGACGTACGGGTTAGGATTAGGGGACGGGTGAGGGTAAGGCTTCGGGTAAGGGTTAGGGTTTGGGTTAGGGTTAGGGGATCGGGACGGGGACGGTTTAGGGTACAGGTTAGGGTACGACAACGGTTTAGGGTGAGCGTACATGTTAGGGTACGGGTTAGTGTTAGCGTACGGGTGAGTATTAGGTGACGGGTGAGTGTAAGGCTTCGGGTAAGGGTTAGGGTTAGGGTTAGGGTTAGGGTTAGGGTTAGGGGACCCGGACGGTTTAGGGTACAGGTTAGGGTACGACAAAGGTTTAGGGTGAGCGTACGTGTTAAGGTACGGGTTAGTGTTAGCGTACGGGTTAGGATTAGGGGACGGGTGAGGGTAAGGCTTCGGGTAAGGGTTAGGATTAGGGTTAGGGTACGGGGACGGGGACGGGGACGGGGATGATTTAGGGTACAGGTTAGAGTACGACAAAGATTTAGGGTGAGCGTACGTGTTAGGGTACGGGTTAGTGTTAGCGTACGGGTTAGGATTAGAGGACGGCTGAGGGTAAGGCTTCGGGTAAAGGTTAGGGTTAGGGTTAGGGTTAGGGTTAGGGGACGGGGACGGGGACGGTTTAGGGTACAGGTTAGGGTACGACAAAAGTTTAGGGTGAGCGTATGTGTTAGGGTACGGGTTAGTGTTAGCGTACGAGTGAGGTTTAGGGGACGGGTGAGTGTAAGGCTTCGGGTAAGGGTTAGGGTTAGGGTTAGGGTTAGGGTTAGGGTTAGGGGACGGGGACGGTTTAGGGTACAGGTTAGGGTACGACAATGTTTTAGGGTGAGCGTACGTGTTAGGGTACGGGTTAGTGTTAGCGTACGGGTGAGGATTAGGGGACGGGTGAGGGTAAGGCTTCGGGTAAGGGTTAGGGTTAGGTTTAGGGGACGGGGACGGTTTAGGGTACAGGTTAGGGTACGACAACGGTTTAGGGTGAGCGTACGAGTTAGGGTACGGGTTAGTGTTAGCGCACGGGTTAGGATTAAGGGACGGGTGAGGGTAAGGCTTCGGGTAAGGGTTAGGGTTAGGATTAGGGGACGGGGACGGTTTAGGGTACAGGTTAGGGTACGACAACGGTTTAGGGTGAGCGTACGTGTTAGGGTATGGGTTAGTGTTAGCGTACGGCTTAGGATTAGGGGACGGGTGAGGGTAAGGCTTCGGGTAAGTGTTAGGGTTAGGGTTATGGTTAGGGTTAGGGTTAGGGTACGGGGACGGTTTAGGGTACAGGTTAGGGTACGACAACGATTTAGGGTGAGCGTACGTGTTAGGGTACGGGTTAGTGTTAGCGTACAGGTTAGGATTAGGGGACGGGTGAGGGTAAGGCTTCGGGTAAGGGTTAGGGTTAGGGTTAGGGTTAGGGGACGGGGACGGTTTAGGGTACATATTAGGGTATGACAACGGTTTAGGCTGAGCGTATGTGTTAGGGTACGGGTTAGTGTTAGCGTACGGATTAGGATTAGGGGATGTGTGAGGGTAAGGCTTCGGGTCAGGGTTAGGGTTAGGGTTAGGGTTAGGGTTAGGGGACGGGGACGGGGACGGTTTAGGGTACAGGTTAGGGTACGACAACGGTTTAGGGTGAGCGTACGTGTTAGGGTACGGTTTAGTGTTAGCGTACGGTTTAGGATTCGGGGACGGGTGAGGGTAAGGCTTCGGGTAAGGGTTAGGGTTAGGGTTAGGGTTACGGTTAGGGGATGGGGACGGTTTAGGGTACAGGTTAGTGTACGACAACGGTTTAGGGTGAGCGTACGTGTTAGGGTACGGGTTAGTGTTGGCGTACGGGTTAGGATTAGGGGACGGGTGAGGGTAAGGCTTCGGGTAAGGGTTAGGGTTAGGGTTAGGGTTAGGGGATCGGGACGGGGACGGTTTAGGGTACAGGTTAGGGTACGACAACGGTTTAGGGTGAGCTTACGTGTTAGGGTACGGGTTAGTGTTAGCGTAAGGGTTAGGATTAGGGGACGGGTGAGGGTAAGTCTTCGGGTAAGGGTTAGGGTTAGGGTTAGGGTTAGGGTTAACGTTAGGGGACGGGGACGGTTTAGGGTACAGGTTAGGGTACGACAACGGTTTAGGGTGAGCATACGTGTTAGGGTACGGGTTAGAGTTAGCGTACGGATTAGGATTAGGGGACGGGTGAGGGTAAGGCTTCGGGTAAGGGTTAGGGTTAGTGTTAGGGTTAGGGTTAGGGTTACGGGATGGGGACAGGGACGGTTTAGGGTAGAGCTTAGGGTACGACAACAGTTTAGGGTGAGCGTACGTGTTAGGGTACGGGTTAGTGTTAGCGTACGGGTTAGGATTAGGGGACGGGTGAGGGTAAGGCTTCGGGTAAGGGTTAGGGTTAGGGTTAGGGTTAGGGGACGGGGACGGGGACGGTGACGGTTTAGGGTACAGGTTAGTGTACGACAACGGTTTACGGTGAGCGTACGTGTTAGGGTACGGGTTAGTGTTAGCGTACGGGTTAGGATTAGGGGACGGGTGAGGGTAAGGCTTCGGGTAAGCGTTAGGGTTAGGGTTAGGGTTAGGGTTAGGGTTAGAGGACGGGGACGGTTTAGGGTACAGGTTAGGGTACGACAACGGTTTAGGGTGAGCGTACGTGTTAGGGTATGGGTTCGTGTTAGCGTACGGGTTAGGATTAGGGGACGGGTGAGGGTAAGGCTTCGGGTAAGGGTTAGGGTTAGGTTTAGGGGACGGGGACGGTTTAGGGTACAGGTTAGGGTACGACAACGGTTTAGGGTGAGCGTACGTGTTAGGGTACGGGTTAGTGTTAGCGTACGGGTTAGGATTAGGGGACGGGTGAGGGTAAGGCTTTGGGTAAGAGTTAGGGTTAGGGTTAGGGTTAGGGTTAGGGTTAGGGGACGGGGACAGGGACGGTTTAGGGTACAGGTTAGGGTAGGACAACGGTTTAGGGTGAACGTACATGTTAGTGTATGGTTTAGTGTTAGCGTACGGGTTAGGATTATGGGACGGGTGAGGGTAAGGCTTCGGGTAAGGGTTAGGGTTAGGGTTAGGGTTAGGGTTAGGAGACGGGGACGGTTTAGGGTACAGGTTAGGGTACGACAACGGTTTAGGGTGAGCGTACGTGTTAGGGTACGGGTTAGTGTTAGCGTACGGTTTAGGATTAGGGGACGGGTGAGGGTAAGGCTTCGGGTAAGGGTTAGGGTTAGGGTTAGGGTTAGGGGACGGGGACGGTTTAGGGTAAAAGTTAGGGTACGACAACGGTTTAGGGTGAGCGTACGTGTTAGGGTACGGGTTAGTGTTAGCGTACGGGTGAGGATTAGGTGACGGGTGAGTGTAAGGCTTCGGGTAAGGGTTAGGGTTAGGGTTAGGGTTAGGGGACGGGGACGGTTTAGGGTACAGGTTACGGTACGACAACGGTTTAGGGTGAGCGTACGTGTTAGGGTACGGGTCAGTGTTAGCGTACGGGTTAGGATTAGGGGACGGGTGAGGGTAAGGCTTCCGGTAAGGGTTAGGGTTAGGGTTAGGGTTAGGGTTAGGGTTAGGGGACGGGGACGGTTTAGGGTACAGGTTAGGGTACGACAACGGTTTAGGGTGAGCGTACGTGTTAGGGTACAGGTTAGTGTTAGCGTACGGGTTAGGATTAGGGGACAGGTGAGGGTAAGGTTTCAGTTAAGGGTTAGGATTAGGGTTAGGGTTAGGGTTAGGGTTAGGGGATGGAGACGGTGTAGGGTACAGTTTAGGGTACGACAACGGTTTAGGGTGAGCGTACGTGTTAGGGTACGGGTTAGTGTTAGCGTACGGGTTAGGATTAGGGGACGGGTGAGGGTAAGGATTCGGGTAAGTGTTAGGGTTAGGGATAGGTTTAGGGTTAGGGTTAGGGGATGGGGACGGTTTAGGGTACATCTTAGGGTACGACAACGATTTAGGGTGAGCGTAGGTGTTAGGGTACGGATTAGTGTTAGCGTACGGGTTAGGATTAGGGGACGGGTGAGGTTAAGGCTTCGGGTAAGGGTTATGGTTAGGGTTAGGGTTAGGGGACGGGTACGGGGACGGTTTAGGGTACAGGTTACTGTACGACAACGGTTTATGGTGAGCGTACGTGTTAGGGTACGGGTTAGTGTTAGCGTACGGGTTAGGATTAGGAGACGGGTGAGGGTAAGGCCTCGGGTAAGGGTTAGGTTTAGGGTTAGGGTTAGGGGATGGGGACGGGGACGGTTTAGGGTACAGGTAAGCGTACGACAATGCTTTAGGGTGAGCGTACGTGTTAGGGTACTGGTTAGTGTTAGCGTACGGGTTAGGATTAGGGGATGGGTGAGGGTAAGGCTTCGGGTAAAGGTTAGGGTTAGGGTTAGGGTTAGGGTTAGGGTTAGGGTTAGGGGACGGGGACGGTTTAGGGTACAGCTTAGGGTACGACAACGGTTTAGGGTGAGCGTACGTGTTAGGGTACGGGTTAGTGTTAGCGTACGGGTTAGGATTAGGGGACGGGTGAGGGGAAGGCTTCGGGTAAGGGTTAGGGTTAGGGTTAGGGTTAGGGGTACGATTAGGGGACAGGGACGTTTTAGGGTACAGGTTAGTGTACGTCAACGGTTTAGGGTGAGCGTACATGTTAGGGTATGGGTTAGTGTTAGTGTAGGGGTTAGGATTAGGGGACGGGTGAGGGTAAGGCTTCGGGTAAGGGTTACGGTTAGGATTAGGGTTAGGGTTAGGGTTAGGGGACGGGGATGGTTTAGGGTACAGGTTAGGGTACGACAACGGTTTAGGGTGAGCGTACGTGTTAGGTTACGGGTTAGTGTTAGCGTACGGGTTAGGATTAGGCGACGGGTGAGGGTAAGGCTTCGGGAAAGGGTTAGGGTTAGGGTTAGGTTTAGGGTTAGGGGACGGGCACGGGGACGTTTTAGGGTACAGGTTAGGGTACGACAACGGTTTAGGGTGAGGGTACGTGTTAGGGTATGGGTTAGTGTTAGCGTACGGGTTACGATTAGAGGACGGGTGAGGGTAAGGCTTCGGGTAAGGGTTAGGGTTAGGGTTAGGGTTAGGGTTAGGGTTAGGGGACGGGGACGGCTTAGGGTACAGGTTAGGGTACGACAACGGTTTAGAGTGAGCGTAAGTGTTAGGGTACGGATTAGTGTTAGCGTTCGGGTTAGGATTAGGGGACGGGTGATTGTAAGGCTTCGGGTAAGGGTTAGGGTTAGGGTTAGGGTTAGGGTTAGGGTTAGGGGACGGAGACGGTTTAGGGTACAGTTTAGGGTACGACAACGGTTTAGGGTGAGCGTACGTGTTAGGGTACCGGTTAGTGTTAGCATACGGGTTAGGATTAGGGTACGGGTGAGGGTAAGGCTACAGGTAAGGGTTAGGGTTAGGGTTAGGGTTAGGGTTAGGGTTAGGGGACGGGGACGGTTTAGGGTACAGGTTAGGGTACGACAACGATTTAGGGTGAGCGTACGTGTTAGGTTACGGGTTAGTGTTAGCGTACGGGTTAGGATTAGGGAACGGGTGAGGGTAAGGCTTCGGGTAAGGGTTACGGTTAGGGTTAGGGTTAGGGTTAGGGGACGGGGACAGTTTAGAGTACAGGTTAGGCTACGACAACGGTTTAGGGTGAGCGTACGTGTTAGGGTACGGGTTAGTGTTAGCGTATGGGTTAGAATTAGGGGACGGGTGAGGGTAGGGCTTCGGGTAAGGTTTAGGGTTAGTGTTAGGGTTAGGGGATGGGGACGGTTTAGGGTACAGGTTAGGGTACGACAACGGTTTAGGGTGAGCGTACGTGTTAGGGTACGGGTTAGTGTTAGCGTACGGGTTAGGATTAGGGGACGGGTGAATGTAAGGCTTCGAGTAAGGGTTAGGGTTAGGGTTAGGGTTAGGGTTAGGCTTAGGGGACGGGGACGGTTTAGGGTACAGGTTAGTGTACGACAACGGTTTAGGGTGAGCGTACGTGTTAGGGTACGGGTTAGTGTTAGCGTACGGGTTAGGATTAGGGTACGGGTGAGGGTAAGGCTTCGGGTAAGGGTTAGGTTTAGGGTTAGGGTTAGGGTTAGGGTTAGGGGACGGGGACGGTTTAGGGTACAGGTTAGGTTACGACAACGGTTTAGGGTGAGCGTACGTGTTAGGGTATGGGTTTGTGTTAGCGTACGGGTTCGGATTAGGGGACGGGTGATGTTAAGGCTTCGGGTAAGGGTTAGGGTTTGGGTTAGAGTTAGGTTTAGGGTTATGGTTAGGGGACGGGGACGGTTTAGGGTACAGGTTAGGGTACGACAACGGTTTAGGGTGAGCGTACGTGTTAGGGTACGGGTTAGTGTTAGCGTACGGGTTAGGATTAGGGGACGGTTGAGGGTAAGACTTCGGGTAAGGTTTAGGGTTAGGGTTAGGGTTAGGGTTAGGGTTAGGGGCCGGGGACAATTATGATTTAGGGTACAGGTTAGGGTACGACCACTGTATAGGGTGAGCGTACGTGTTAGGGTATGGGTTAGTTTTAGCGTACGGTTTAGGATTAGGGGACGGTTGAGGGTAAGGCTTCGGGTAAGGGTTAGGGTTAGGGTTAGGGTTAGGGTTAGGGGACGGGGACGGTTTAGGGTACAGGTTAGGGTACGACAATGGTTTAGGGTGAGCATACGTGTTAGGGTACGTGTTAGTGTTAGCGTACGGGTTAGGATTAGGGGACGGGTGAGGGTAAGGCTTCGGGTAAGGGTTAGGGTTAAGGTTAGGTTTAGGGTTTGGGGACGGGGACGGTTTAGGGTACAGGTTAGGGTACGACAACGGTTTAGGGTGAGCGTACGTGTTAGGGTACGGGTTAGTGTTAGCGT
Source organism: Delphinapterus leucas (assembly GCF_059928025.1). NCBI lineage: Eukaryota > Metazoa > Chordata > Mammalia > Artiodactyla > Monodontidae > Delphinapterus > Delphinapterus leucas. The sequence goes on along the minus strand of NW_028322254.1, from coordinate 6,503,360 downwards.
ACGGTTTAGGATTAGGTGACGGGTGAGGGTAAGGCTTCGGGTAAGGGTTAGGGTTAGGGTTAGAGTTAGGGGACGGGGACGGTTTAGGGTACAAGTTAGGGTACGACAACGGTTTAGGGTGAGCGTACGTGTTAGGGTATGGGTTAGAGTTAGCGTACGGGTTAGGATTACGGGACGGGTGAGGGTAAGGCTTCGGGTAAGGGTTAGGGTTAGGGTTAGGTTTAGGGTTAGGGGACGGGGACGGTTTAGGGTACAGGTTTGTGTACGACAACGGTTTACGGTGAGCGTACGTGTTAGGGTACGGGTTAGTGTTAGCGTACGGGTTAGGATTAGGGGACGGGTGAGGGTAAGGCTTCGGGTAAGGGTTATGGTTAGGGTTAGGGTTAGGGGACGGGGACAGGGACGGTTTAGGGTACAGGTTAGGGTACGACAACGGTTTAGGGTGAGCGTACATGTTAGGGTATGTGTTAGTGTTAGCGTACGGGTTAGGATTAGAGGACGGGTGAGGGTAAGGCTTTGGGTAAGGGTTAGGTTTAGGGTTAGGGTTAGGGGACGGGGACGGGGACGGGGACGGTTTAGGGTACAGGTAAGGGTACGACAATGGTTTAGGGTGAGCGTACGTGTTAGGGTACTGGTTAGTGTTAGCGCTCGGGTTAGGATTAGGGGATGGGTGAGGGTAAGGCTTCGGGTAAAGGTTAGGTTTAGGGTTAGGGTTAGGGTTAGGGTTAGGGGACGGGGACGGTTTAGGGTACAGGTTAGTGTACGACAACGGTTTAGGGTGAGCGTACGTGTTAGGGTACGGGTTAGTGTTAGCGTACGGGTTAGGATTAGGGGACGGGTGAGGGTAAGGCTTCGGGTAAGGGTTAGGGTTAGGGTTAGGGTTAGGGTTAGGGGACAGGGACGTTTTAGGGTACAGGTTAGTGTACGTCAACGGTTTAGGGTGAGCGTACATGTTAGGGTATGGGTTAGTGTTAGTGTAGGGGTTAGGATTAGGGGACGGGTGAGGGTAAGGCTTCGGGTAAGGGTTAGGGTTAGGGTTAGGGTTAGGGTTAGGGTTAGGGGACGGGGACGGATTAGGGTACAGGTTAGGGTACGACAACGATTTAGGGTGAGCGTACGTGTTAGGGTACGGGTTAGTGTTAGCGTACGGGTGAGGATTAGGGGACGGGTGAGTGTAAGGCTTCGGGTAAGGGTTACGGTTAGGATTAGGGTTAGGGTTAGGGTTAGGGGACGGGGACGGTTTAGGGTACAGGTTAGGGTACGACAACGGTTTAGGGTGAGCGTACGTGTTAGGTTACGGGTTAGTGTTAGCGTACGGGTTAGGATTAGGGGACGGGTGAGGGTAAGGCTTCGGGAAAGGGTTAGGGTTAGGGTTAGGTTTAGGGTTAGGGGACGGGCACGGGGACGGTTTAGGGTACAGGTTAGGGTACGACAACGGTTTAGGGTGAGGGTACGTGTTAGGGTACGGGTTAGTGTTAGCGTACGGGTTAGGATTAGAGGACGGGTGAGGGTAAGGCTTCGGGTAAGGGTTAGGGTTAGTGTTAGGGGACGGGGACGGTTTAGGGTACAAGTTAGGGTACGACAACAGTTTAGGGTGAGCGTACGTGTTAGGGTACGTGTTAGTGTTAGCGTACGGGTGAGGATTAGGTGACGGGTGAGTGTAAGGCTTCGGGTAAGGGTTGGGGTTAGGGTTAGGGTTAAGGTTAGGGTTAGGGGACGGGGACGGCTTAGGGTACAGGTTAGGGTACGACAACGGTTTAGAGTGAGCGTAAGTGTTAGGGTACGGATTAGTGTTAGCGTTCGGGTTAGGATTAGGGGACGGGTGAGTGTAAGGCTTCGGGTAAGGGATAGGGTTAGGGTTAGGGTTAGGGTTAGGGTTAGGGGACGGGGACGGTTTAGGGTACAGGTTAGGGTACGACAACGGTTTAGGGTGAGCGTACGTGTTAGGGTACCGGTTAGTGTTAGCATACGGGTTAGGATTAGGGTACGGGTGAGGGTAAGGCTACAGGTAAGGGTTAGGGTTAGGGTTAGGGTTAGGGTTAGGGGACGGGGACGGTTTAGGGTACAGGTTAGGGTACGACAACAATTTAGGGTGAGCGTACGTGTTAGGTTACGGGTTAGTGTTAGCGTACGGGTTAGGATTAGGGAACGGGTGAGGGTAAGGCTTCGGGTAAGGGTTACGGTTATGGTTAGGGTTAGGGTTAGGGGACGGGGACAGTTTAGAGTACAGGTTAGGCTACGACAACGGTTTAGGGTGAGCGCACGTGTTAGGGTACGGGTTAGTGTTAGCGTAAGGGTTAGAATTAGGGGACGGGTGAGGGTAGGGCTTCGGGTAAGGTTTAGGGTTAGTGTTAGGGTTAGGGGATGGGGACGGTTTAGGGTACAGGTTAGGGTACGACAACGGTTCAGGGTGAGCGTACGTGTTAGGGTACGGGTTAGTGTTAGCGTACGGTTTAGGATTAGGGGACGGGTGAAGGTAAGGCTTCGAGTAAGGGTTAGGGTTAGGGTTAGGGTTAGGGTTAGGCTTAGGGGACGGGGACGATTTAGGGTACAGGTTAGTGTACGACAACGGTTTAGGGTGAGCGTACGTGTTAGGGTACGGGTTAGTGTTATCGTACTGGTTAGGATTAGGGTACGGGTGAGGGTAAGGCTTCGGGTAAGGGTTAGGGTTAGGGTTAGGGTTAGGGTTAGGGTTAGGGGACGGGGACGGTTTAGGGTACAGGTTAGGGTACGACAACGGTTTAGGGTGAGCGTACGTGTTAGGGTATGGGTTTGTGTTAGCGTACGGGTTCGGATTAGGGGACGGGTGATGTTAAGGCTTCGGGTAAGGGTTAGGGTTTGGGTTAGAGTTAGGTTTAGGGTTATGGTTAGGGGACGGGGACGGGTTAGGGTACAGGTTAGGGTACGACAACGGTTTAGGGTGAGCGTACGTGTTAGGGTACGGGTTAGTGTTAGCGTACGGGTTAGGATTAGGGGACGGTTGAGGGTAAGACTTCGGGTAAGGTTTAGGGTTAGGGTTAGGGTTAGGGTTAGGGTTAGGGGCCGGGGACAGTTATGATTTAGGGTACAGGTTAGGGTACGACCACTGTATAGGGTGAGCGTACGTGTTAGGGTATGGGTTAGTGTTAGCGTACGGTTTAGGATTAGGGGACGGTTGAGGGTAAGGCTTCGGGTAAGGGTTAGGGTTAGGGTTAGGGTTAGGGTTAGGGGACGGGGACGGTTTAGGTTACAGGTTAGGGTACGACAATGGTTTAGGGTGAGCATACGTGTTAGGGTACGTGTTAGTGTTAGCGTACGGGTTAGGATTAGGGGACGGGTGAGGGTAAGGCTTCGGGTAAGGGTTAGGGTTAAGGTTAGGGTTAGGGTTTGGGGACGGGGACGGTTTAGGGTACAGGTTAGGGTACGACAACGGTTTAGGGTGAGCGTACGTGTTAGGGGACGGGTTAGTGTTAGCGTACGGTTTAGGATTAGGTGACGGGTGAGGGTAAGGCTTCGGGTAAGGGTTAGGGTTAGGGTTAGAGTTAGGGGACGGGGACGGTTTAGGGTACAAGTTAGGGTACGACAACGGTTTAGGGTGAGCGTACGTGTTAGGGTATGGGTTGGAGTTAGCGTACGGGTTAGGATTAGGGGACGGGTGAGGGTAAGGCTTCGGGTAAGGGTTAGGGTTAGGGTTAGGTTTAGGGTTAGGGGACGGGGACGGTTTAGGGTACAGGTTAGTGTACGACAACGGTTTACGGTGAGCGTACGTGTTAGGGTACGGGTTAGTGTTAGCGTACGGGTTAGGATTAGGGGACGGGTGAGGGTAAGGCTTCGGGTAAGGGTTATGGTTAGGGTTAGGGTTAGGGGACGGGGACAGGGACGCTTTAGGGTACAGGTTAGTGTACGACAACGGTTTAGGGTGAGCGTACATGTTAGGGTATGTGTTAGGGTTAGCGTACGGGTTAGGGTTAGAGGACGGGTGAGGGTAAGGCTTTGGGTAAGGGTTAGGTTTAGTGTTAGGGTTAGGGGACGGGGACGGGGACGGGGACGGTTTAGGGTACAGGTAAGGGTACGACAATGGTTTAGGGTGAGCGTACGTGTTAGGGTACTGGTTAGTGTTAGCGTACGGGTTAGGATTAGGGGATGGGTGTGGGTAAGGCTTCGGGTAAAGGTTAGGTTTAGGGTTAGGGTTAGGGTTAGGGTTAGGGGACGGGGACGGGGACGGTTTAGGGTACAGGTTAGTGTACGACAACGGTTTAGCGTGAGCGTACGTGTTAGGGTACGGGTTAGTGTTAGCGTACGGGTTAGGATTAGGGGACGGGTGAGGGTAAGGCTTCGGGTAAGGGTTAGGGTTAGGGTTAGGGTTAGGGTTTGGGGACAGGGACGTTTTAGGGTACAGGTTAGTGTACGTCAACGGTTTAGGGTGAGCGTACATGTTAGGGTATGGGTTAGTGTTAGTGTAGGGGTTAGGATTAGGGGACGGGTGAGGGTAAGGCTTCGGGTAAGGGTTAGGGTTAGGGTTAGGGTTAGGGTTAGGGTTAGGGGACGGGGACGGATTAGGGTACAGGTTAGGGTACGACAACGGTTTAGGGTGAGCGTACGTGTTAGGTTACGGGTTAGTGTTAGCGTACGGGTTAGGATTAGGGGACGGGTGAGGGTAAGGCTTCGGGAAAGGGTTAGGGTTAGGGTTAGGTTTAGGGTTAGGGGACGGGCACGGGGACGGTTTAGGGTACAGGTTAGGGTACGACTACGGTTTAGGGTGAGGGTACGTGTTAGGGTACGGGTTAGTGTTAGCGTACGGGTTAGGATTAGAGGACGGGTGAGGGTAAGGCTTCGGGTAAGGGTTAGGGTTAGGGTTAGGGTTAGGGTTAGGGTTAGGTGACGGGGACGGCTTAGGGTACAGGTTAGGGTACGACAACGGTTTAGAGTGAGCGTAAGTGTTAGGGTACGGATTAGTGTTAGCGTTCGGGATAGGATCAGGGGACGGGTGAGTGTAAGGCTTCGGGTAAGGGTTAGGGTTAGGGTTAGGGTTAGGTCTAGGGTTAGGGGACGGGGACGGTTTAGGGTACAGTTTAGGGTACGACAACGGTTTAGGGTGAGCGTACGTGTTAGGGTACTGGTTAGTGTTAGCATACGGGTTAGGATTAGGGTACGGATGAGGGTAAGGCTACAGGTAAGGGTTAGGGTTAGGGTTAGGGTTAGGGTTAGGGTTAGGGTTAGGGTTAGGGGACGGGGACGGTTTAGGGTACAGGTTAGGGTACGACAACGATTTAGGGTGAGCGTACGTGTTAGGTTACGGGTTAGTGTTAGCGTACGGGTTAGGATTAGGGAACGGGTGAGGGTAAGGCTTCGGGTAAGGGTTACGGTTAGGGTTAGGGTTAGGGTTAGGGGACGGGGACAGTTTAGGGTACAGGTTAGGCTACGACAACGGTTTAGGGTGAGCGTACGTGTTAGGGTACGGGTTAGTGTTAGCGTACGGTTTAGAATTAGGGGACGGGTGAGTGTAGGGCTTCGGGTAAGGGTTAGGGTTAGTGTTAGGGTTAGGGGACGGGGACGGTTTAGGGTACAGGTTAGGGTACGACAACGGTTTAGGGTGAGCGTACGTGTTAGGGTACGGGTTAGTGTTAGCGTACGGGTTAGGATTAGGGGACGGGTGAAGGTAAGGCTTCGAGTAAGGGTTAGGGTTAGGGTTAAGGTTAGGGTTAGGCTTAGGGGACGGGGACGGTTTAGGGTACAGGTTAGTGTACGACAACAGTTTAGGGTGAGCGTACATGTTAGGGTACGGGTTAGTGTTAGCGTACGGGTTAGGATTAGGGTACGGGTGAGGGTAAGGCTTCGGGTAAGGGTTAGGTTTAGGGTTAGGGTTAGGGTTAGGGGACGGGGACGGGGACGGTTTAGGGTACAGGTTAGGGTACGACAACGGTTTAGGGTGAGCGTACGTGTTAGGGTATGGGTTAGTGTTAGCGTACGGGTTCGGATTAGGGGACGGGTGATGTTAAGGCTTCGGGTAAGGGTTAGGGTTTGGGTTAGAGTTAGGTTTAGGGTTATGGTTAGGGGACGGGGACGGTTTAGGGTACAGGTTAGGGTACGACAACGGTTTAGGGTGAGCGTACGTGTTAGGGTACGGGTTAGTGTTAGCGTACGGGTTAGGATTAGGGGACGGTTGAGGGTAAGACTTCTGGTAAGGTTTAGGGTTAGGGTTAGGGTTAGGGTTAGGGTTAGGGGCCGGGGACAGTTATGATTTAGGGTACAGGTTAGGGTACGACCACTGTATAGGGTGAGCGTACGTGTTAGGGTATGGGTTAGTGTTAGCGTACGGGTTAGGATTAGGGGACGGTTGAGGGTAAGGCTTCGGGCAAGGGTTAGGGTTAGGGTTAGGGTTAGGGTTAGGGGACGGGGACGGTTTAGGGTACAGGTTAGGGTACGACAATGGTTTAGGGTGAGCATACGTGTTAGGGTACGTGTTAGTGTTAGCGTACGGGTTAGGATTAGGGGACGGGTGAGGGTAAGGCTTCGGGTAAGGGTTAGGGTTAAGGTTAGGGTTAGGGTTTGGGGACGGGGACGGTTTAGGGTACAGGTTAGGGTACGACAACGGTTTAGGGTGAGCGTACGTGTTATGGTACGGGTTAGTGTTAGCGTACGGTTTAGGATTAGGTGACGGGTGAGGGTAAGGCTTCGGGTAAGGGTTAGGGTTAGGGTTAGAGTTAGGGGACGGGGACGGTTTAGGGTACAAGTTAGGGTACGACAACGGTTTAGGGTGAGCGTACGTGTTAGGGTATGGGTTAGAGTTAGCGTACGGGTTAGGATTAGGGGACGGGTGAGGGTAAGGCTTCGGGTAAGGGTTAGGGTTAGGGTTAGGTTTAGGGTTAGGGGACGGGGACGGTTTAGGGTACAGGTTAGTGTACGACAACGGTTTACGGTGAGCGTACGTGTTAGGGTACGGGTTAGTGTTAGCGTACGGGTTAGGATTAGGGGACGGGTGAGGGTAAGGCTTCGGGTAAGGGTTATGGTTAGGGTTAGGGTTAGGGTTAGTGGACGGGTACAGGGACGGTTTAGGGTACAGGTTAGGGTACGACAACGGTTTAGGGTGAGCGTACATGTTAGGGTATGTGTTAGAGTTAGCGTACGGGTTAGGATTAGAGGACGGGTGAGGGTAAGGCTTTGGGTAAGGGTTAGGTTTAGGGTTAGGGTTAGGGGATGGGGACGGGGACGGGGACGGTTTAGGGTACAGGTAAGGGTACGACAATGGTTTAGGGTGAGCGTACGTGTTAGGGTACTGGTTAGTGTTAGCGTACGGGTTAGGATTAGGGGATGGGTGAGGGTAAGGCTTCGGGTAAAGGTTAGGGTTAGGGTTAGGGTTAGGGTTAGGGTTAGGGGACGGGGACGGTTTAGGGTACAGGTTAGTGTACGACAACGGTTTAGGGTGAGCGTACGTGTTAGGGTACGGGTTAGTGTTAGCGTACGGGTTAGGATTAGGGGACGGGTGAGGGTAAGGCTTCGGGTAAGGGTTAGGGTTAGGGTTAGGGTTAGGGTTAGGGGACAGGGACGTTTTAGGGTACAGGTTACTGTACGTCAACGGTTTAGGGTGAGCCTACGTGTTAGGGTACGGTTTAGTGTTAGTGTACGGGTTAGGATTAGGGGACGGGTGAGGGTAAGGCTTCGGGTAAGGGTTAGGGTTAGGGTTAGGGTTAGGGTTAGGGGACGCGGACGGGGACGGTTTAGGGTACAGGTTAGGGTACGACAACGGTTTAGGGTGAGCGTACGTGTTAGGGTACGGGTTAGTGTTAGCGTACGGGTTAGGAATAGGGGACGGGTGAGGGTACGGCTTCGGGTAAGGGTTAGGGTTAGGGTTAGGGTTAGGGTTAGGGTTAGGTGACGGGGACGGGGACGATTTAGGGTACAGTTTAGGGTACAACAACGGTTTAGGGTGAGCGTACGTGTTAGGGTACGGGTTAGTGTTAGGGTACGGGTTAGGATTAGGGGACGTGTGTGGGTAAGGATTCGGGTAAGGGTTAGGGTTAGGCTTAGGGTTAGGTTTAAGGGACGGAGACGGTTTAGCATACAGGTTAGGGTACGACAATGGTTTAGTGTGAGCGTACATGTTAGGGCATGGATTAGTGTTAGAGTACGGGTTAGGATTAGGGGACGGGTGAGGGTAAGGCTTCGGGTAAGTGTTACGGTTAGGGTTAGGGTTAGGGTTAGGGTTAGGGGATGGTGACGGTATAGGGTACAGGTTAGGGTACGACAACGGTTTAGGGTGAGCGTATGTGTTAGGGTACGGCTTTGTGTTAGCGTACGGGTTAGGATTAGGGGACGGGTGAGGGTAAGGTTTCGGGTAAGGGTTAGGGTTAGGGTTAGGGTTAGGGTTAGGGGGCGGGGACGGTTTAGGGTACAGGTTAGGGTACGACAACGGTTTACGGTGAGCGTACGTTTTGGGTACGGGTTAGTGTTAGCGTACGGTTTAGGATTAGGGGACGGGTGAGGTTAAGGCTTCGGGTAAGGGTTAGGGTTAGGGTTAGGGTTAGGGTTAGGGGATGGGGACGGGGACGGTTTAGGGTACAGGTTAGGGTACGACAACGGTTTAGGGTTAGCGTACGTGTTAGGGTACGGGTTAGTGTTAGCGTACGGGTTAGGATTGGGGACGGGTGAGGGTAAGGCTTCGGGTAAGGGTTAGGGTTAAGGTTAGGGTTAGGGTTAGGGTTAGGGTTAGGGGACGGTTTAGGGTACATGTTAGGGTACGACAACGGTTTAGGGTGAGCGTAGGTGTTAGGGTACGGGTTATTGTTAGCGTACAGGTTAGGATTAGGGGACGGGTGGGGTAAGGCTTCGGGTAAGGGTTAGGGTTAGGGTTAGGGTTAGGGTTAGGGGACGGGCACGGGGACGGTTTAGGGTACAGGTTAGTGTACGACAACAGTTTAGGGTGAGCGTACGTGTTAGGGTACGGGTTAGTGTTAGCGTACGGGTTAGGATTAGGGGACGGGTGAGGGTAAGGCTTCGGGTAAGGGTTAGGGTTAGGTTTAGGGTTAGGGGACGGGGACGGGGACGGTTTAGGGTACAGGTTAGGGTACAAAAACCGTTTAGGGTGAGCGTACGTGTTAGGGTACGGGTTAGTGTTAGCGTACGGGTTAGGATTAGGGGACGGGTGAGGGTAAGGCTTCGGGTAAGGGTTAGGGTTAGGGTTAGGGTTAGGGTTAGGGTTAGGGGACGGGGATGTTTTAGGGTAAAGGTAAGGGTACGACAACGGTTTAGGGTGAGCGTACGTGTTAGAGTACGGGTTAGTGTTAGCGTACGGGTTAAGATTAGGGGACGAGTGAGGGTAAGGCTTCGGGTAAGGGTTAGGGATAGGGTTAGGGTTAGGGGACGGGGACGGGGACGGTTTAAGGTACAGGTTAGGGTACGACAACGGTTTAGGGTGAGGGTACGTGTTAGGGTACGGGTTAGTGTTAGCATACGGGTGAGGATTAGGGGACGGGTGAGTGTAAGGCTTCGGGTAAGGGTTAGGTTTAGGGTTAGGGTTAGGGTTAGGGTTAGGGGACGGGGACGGTTTAGCGTACAGGTTAGGGTACGACAACGGTTTAGGGTGAGCGTACATGTTAGGGTACGGGTTAGTGTTAGCGTACGTGTTAGGATTAGGGGACGGGTGAGGGTAAGGCTTCGGGAAAGGGTTAGGGTTAGGGTTAGGGTTAGGGTTAGGGGACGGGCACGGGGACGGTTTAGGCTACAGGTTAGTGTACGACACCGGTTTAGGGTGAGGGTACGTGTTAGGGTACGGGTTAGTGTTAGCGTACGAGTTAGGAATAGGGGACGGGTTAGGGTAAGGCTTCGGGTAAGGGTTAGGGTTAGGGTTAGGGTTAGGGTTAGGGGACGGGGACGGTTTAGCGTACAGGTTAGGGTTCGAAAACGGTTTAGGGTGAGCGTACGTGTTAGGGTACGGGTTACTGTTAGCGTACGGGTTAGGATTAGGGGACGGGTGAGGGTAAGGCTTCGGGTAAGGGTTAGGCTTAGGCTTAGGGTTAGGGTTAGGGTTAGGGGACGGGGACGATTTAGGGTACAGGTTAGGGTACGACAACGGTTTAGGATGAGCGTAAGTGTTAGGGTACGGTTTAGTGTTAGCGTACGGGTAAGGATTAGGGGACGGGTGAGGGTAAGGCTTCGGGTAAGGGTTAGGGTTAGGGTTAGGGTTAGAGTTAGGGTTAGGGGACGGGGACGGTTTAGGGTACAGGTTAGGGTACGACAACGGTTTAGGGTGAGCGTACGTGTTAGGGTACGGGTTAGTGTTAGCGTACGGGTTAGGATTAGGGGACGGGTGAGGGTTAGGCTTCGGGAAAGGGTTAGGGTTAGGGTTAGGTTTAGGGTTAGGGGACGGGCACGGGGACGGTTTAGGGTACAGGTTAGTGTACGAGAACGGTTTAGGGTGAGGGTACGTGTTAGGGTACGGGTTAGTGTTAGAGTACGGGTTAGGATTAGGGGACGGGTGAGGGTAAGGCTTCGGGTAAGTGTTAGGGTTAGGGTTAGGGTTAGGGGACGGGGACGGCTTAGGGTACAAGTTAGGGTACGACAACGGTTTAGAGTGAGCGTAAGTGTTAGGGTACGGATTAGTGTTAGCGTACAGTTTAGGATTAGCGGACGGGTGAGTGTAAGGCTTCGGGTAAGGGTTAGGGTTAGGGTTAGGGTTAGGGTTAGGGTTAGGGGACGGGGACGGTTTAGGGTACAGTTTAGGGTACGACAACCGTTTAGGGTGAGCGTACGTGTTAGGGTACGGGTTAGTGATAGCGTACGAGTTAGGATTAGGGGACGGGTTAGGGTAAGGCTTCGGGTAAGGGTTAGGGTTAGGGCTAGGGTTAGGGGACGAGGACGGTTTAGGGTACAGGTTAGGGTTCGACAACGGTTTAGGGTGAGCGTACGTGTTAGGGTACGGGTGTACTGTTAGCGTACGGGTTAGGATTAGGGGACGGGTGAGGGTAAGGCTTCGGGTAAGGGTTAGGCTTAGGCTTAGGGTTAGGGTTAGGGTTAGGGGACGGGGACGGTTTAGGGTACAGGTTAGGGTACGAAAACGGTTTAGGATGAGCGTAAGTGTTAGGGTACGGTTTAGTGTTAGCGTATGGGTAAGGATTAGGGGACGGGTGAGGGTAAGGCTTCGGGTAAGGGTTAGTGTTAGGGTTAGAGTTAGGGTTAGGGTTACGGGACGGGGACGGTTTAGGGTACAGGTTAGGGTACGGCAACGGTTTCGGGTGAGCGTACGTGTTAGGGTACGGGTTAGTGTTAGCGTACGGGTTAGGATTACGGGAAGGGTGAGGGTAAGGCTTCGGGTAAGGGTTAGGGTTAGGGTTAGGGTTAGGGGACGGGCACGGGGATGGTTTAGGGTACAGGTTAGTGTACGACAACAGTGTAGGGTGAGCGTACGAGTTAGGGTACGGGTTAGTGTTAGCGTACGGGTTAGGATTAGGGGACGGGTGAGGGTAAGGCTTCGGGTAAGGGTTAGGGTTAGGTTTAGGGTTAGGGGACGGGGACGGGGACGGTTTAGGGTACAGGTTAGTGTACGACAACAGTGTAGGGTGAGCGTACGTGTTAGGGTACGGGTTAGTGTTAGCGTACGGGTTAGGATTAGGGGACGGGTGAGGGTAAGGCTTCGGGTAAGGGTTAGGGTTAGGTTTAGGGTTAGGGGACGGGGACGGGGACGGTTTAGGGTACAGGTTAGGGTACAAAAACCGTTTAGGGTGAGCGTACGTGTTAGGGTACGGGTTAGTGTTAGCGTACGGGTTAGGATTAGGGGACGGGTGAGGGTAAGGCTTAGGGTAAGGGTTAGGGATAGGGTTAGGGTTAGGGTTAGGGGACGGGGACGGTTTAGGGTACAGGTTAGGGTACGACAACGGTTTAGGGTGAGCGTACGTGTTAGGGTACGGGTTAGTGTTAGCGTACGGGTTAGGATTAGGGGACGGTTGAGGGTAAGACTTCGGGTAAGGTTTAGGGTTAGGGTTAGGGTTAGGGTTAGGGTTAGGGGCCGGGGACAGTTATGATTTAGGGTACAGGTTAGGGTACGACCACTGTATAGGGTGAGCGTACGTGTTAGGGTATGGGTTAGTGTTAGCGTACGGTTTAGGATTAGGGGACGGTTGAGGGTAAGGCTTCGGGTAAGGGTTAGGGTTAGGGTTAGGTTTAGGGTTAGGGGACGGGGACGGTTTAGGGTACAGGTTAGGGTACGACAATGGTTTAGGGTGAGCATACGTGTTAGGGTACGTGTTAGTGTTAGCGTACGGGTTAGGATTAGGGGACGGGTGAGGGTAAGGCTTCGGGTAAGGGTTAGGGTTAAGGTTAGGGTTAGGGTTTGGGGACGGGGACGGTTTAGGGTACAGGTTAGGGTACGACAACGGTTTAGGGTGAGCATACGTGTTAGGGTACGGGTTAGAGTTAGCGTACGGATTAGGATTAGGGGACGGGTGAGGGTAAGGCTTCGGGTAAGGGTTAGGGTTAGTGTTAGGGTTAGGGTTAGGGTTACGGGATGGGGACAGGGACGGTTTAGGGTAGAGCTTATTGTACGACAACAGTTTAGGGTGAGCGTACGTGTTAGGGTACGGGTTAGTGTTAGCGTACGGGTTAGGATTAGGGGACGGGTGAGGGTAAGGCTTCGGGTAAGGGTTAGGGTTAGGGTTAGGGTTAGGGGACGGGGACGGGGACGGTGACGGTTTAGGGTACAGGTTAGTGTACGACAACGGTTTACGGTGAGCGTACGTGTTAGGGTACGGGTTAGTGTTAGCGTACGGGTTAGGATTAGGGGACGGGTGAGGGTAAGGCTTCGGGTAAGCGTTAGGGTTAGGGTTAGGGTTAGGGTTAGGGTTAGTGGACGGGGACGGTTTAGGGTACAGGTTAGGGTACGACAACGGTTTAGGGTGAGCGTACGTGTTAGGGTATGGGTTCGTGTTAGCGTACGGGTTAGGATTAGGGGACGGGTGAGGGTAAGGCTTCGGGTAAGGGTTAGGGTTAGGTTTAGGGGACGGGGACGGTTTAGGGTACAGGTTAGGGTACGACAACGGTTTAGGGTGAGCGTACGTGTTAGGGTACGGGTTAGTGTTAGCGTACGGGTTAGGATTAGGGGACGGGTGAGGGTAAGGCTTTGGGTAAGAGTTAGGGTTAGGGTTAGGGTTAGGGTTAGGGTTAGGGGACGGGGACAGGGACGGTTTAGGGTACAGGTTAGGGTAGGACAACGGTTTAGGGTGAACGTACATGTTAGTGTATGGTTTAGTGTTAGCGTACGGGTTAGGATTATGGGACGGGTGAGGGTAAGGCTTCGGGTAAGGGTTAGGGTTAGGGTTAGGGTTAGGGTTAGGAGACGGGGACGGTTTAGGGTACAGGTTAGGGTACGACAACGGTTTAGGGTGAGCGTACGTGTTAGGGTACGGGTTAGTGTTAGCGTACGGTTTAGGATTAGGGGACGGGTGAGGGTAAGGCTTCGGGTAAGGGTTAGGGTTAGGGTTAGGGGACGGGGACGGTTTAGGGTACAAGTTAGGGTACGACAACGGTTTAGGGTGAGCGTACGTGTTAGGGTACGGGTTAGTGTTAGCGTACGGGTGAGGATTAGGTGACGGGTGAGTGTAAGGCTTCGGGTAAGGGTTAGGGTTAGGGTTAGGGTTAGGGGACGGGGACGGTTTAGGGTACAGGTTACGGTACGACAACGGTTTAGGGTGAGCGTACGTGTTAGGGTACGGGTTAGTGTTAGCGTACGGGTTAGGATTAGGGGACGGGTGAGGGTAAGGCTTCCGGTAAGGGTTAGGGTTAGGGTTAGGGTTAGGGTTAGGGTTAGGGGACGGGGACGGTTTAGGGTACAGGTTAGGGTACGACAACGGTTTAGGGTGAGCGTACGTGTTAGGGTACAGGTTAGTGTTAGCGTACGGGTTAGGATTAGGGGACAGGTGAGGGTAAGGTTTCAGTTAAGGGTTAGGATTAGGGTTAGGGTTAGGGTTAGGGTTAGGGGATGGAGACGGTTTAGGGTACAGTTTAGGGTACGACAACGGTTTAGGGTGAGCGTACGTGTTAGGGTACGGGTTAGTGTTAGCGTACGGGTTAGGATTAGGGGACGGGTGAGGGTAAGGCTTCGGGTAAGTGTTAGGGTTAGGGATAGGTTTAGGGTTAGGGTTAGGGGATGGGGACGGTTTAGGGTACATGTTAGGGTACGACAACGATTTAGGGTGAGCGTACGTGTTAGGGTACGGATTAGTGTTAGCGTACGGGTTAGGATTAGGGGACGGGTGAGGTTAAGGCTTCGGGTAAGGGTTATGGTTAGGGTTAGGGTTAGGGGACGGGTACGGGGATGGTTTAGGGTACAGGTTACTGTACGACAACGGTTTATGGTGAGCGTACGTGTTAGGGTACGGGTTAGTGTTAGCGTACGGGTTAGGATTAGGAGACGGGTGAGGGTAAGGCTTCGGGTAAGGGTTAGGTTTAGGGTTAGGGTTAGGGGACGGGGACGGGGACGGTTTAGGGTACAGGTAAGCGTACGACAATGCTTTAGGGTGAGCGTACGTGTTAGGGTACTGGTTAGTGTTAGCGTACGGGTTAGGATTAGGGGATGGGTGAGGGTAAGGCTTCGGGTAAAGGTTAGGGTTAGGGTTAGGGTTAGGGTTAGGGTTAGGGTTAGGGGACGGGGACGGTTTAGGGTACAGCTTAGGGTACGACAACGGTTTAGGGTGAGCGTACGTGTTAGGGTACGGGTTAGTGTTAGCGTACGGGTTAGGATTAGGGGACGGGTGAGGGTAAGGCTTCGGGTAAGGGTTAGGGTTAGGGTTAGGGTTAGGGGTACGATTAGGGGACAGGGACGTTTTAGGGTACAGGTTAGTGTACGTCAACGGTTTAGGGTGAGCGTACATGTTAGGGTATGGGTTAGTGTTAGTGTAGGGGTTAGGATTAGGGGACGGGTGAGGGTAAGGCTTCGGGTAAGGGTTACGGTTAGGATTAGGGTTAGGGTTAGGGTTAGGGGACGGGGATGGTTTAGGGTACAGGTTAGGGTACGACAACGGTTTAGGGTGAGCGTACGTGTTAGGTTACGGGTTAGTGTTAGCGTACGGGTTAGGATTAGGGGACGGGTGAGGGTAAGGCTTCGGGAAAGGGTTAGGGTTAGGGTTAGGTTTAGGGTTAGGGGACGGGCACGGGGACGTTTTAGGGTACAGGTTAGGGTACGACAACGGTTTAGGGTGAGGGTACGTGTTAGGGTACGGGTTAGTGTTAGCGTACGGGTTAGGATTAGAGGACGGGTGAGGGTAAGGCTTCGGGTAAGGGTTAGGGTTAGGGTTAGGGTTAGGGTTAGGGTTAGGGGACGGGGACGGCTTAGGGTACAGGTTAGGGTACGACAACGGTTTAGAGTGAGCGTAAGTGTTAGGGTACGGATTAGTGTTAGCGTTCGGGTTAGGATTAGGGGACGGGTGAGTGTAAGGCTTCGGGTAAGGGTTAGGGTTAGGATTAGGGTTAGGGTTAGGGTTAGGGGACGGGGACGGTTTAGGGTACAGTTTAGGGTACGACAACGGTTTAGGGTGAGCGTACGTGTTAGGGTACGGGTTAGTGTTAGCATACGGGTTAGGATTAGGGTACGGGTGAGGGTAAGGCTACAGGTAAGGGTTAGGGTTAGGGTTAGGGTTAGGGTTAGGGTTAGGGGACGGGGACGGTTTAGGGTACAGGTTAGGGTACGACAACGATTTAGGGTGAGCGTACGTGTTAGGTTACGGGTTAGTGTTAGCGTACGGGTTAGGATTAGGGAACGGGTGAGGGTAAGGCTTCGGGTAAGGGTTACGGTTAGGGTTAGGGTTAGGGTTAGGGGACGGGGACAGTTTAGGGTACAGGTTAGGCTACGACAACGGTTTAGGGTGAGCGTACGTGTTAGGGTACGGGTTAGTGTTAGCGAACGGGTTAGAATTAGGGGACGGGTGAGGGTAGGGCTTCGGGTAAGGTTTAGGGTTAGTGTTAGGGTTAGGGGACGGGGACGGTTTAGGGTACAGGTTAGGGTACGACAACGGTTTAGGGTGAGCGTACGTGTTAGGGTACGGGTTAGTGTTAGCGTACGGGTTAGGATTAGGGGACGGGTGAAGGTAAGGCTTCGAGTAAGGGTTAGGGTTAGGGTTAGGGTTAGGGTTAGGCTTAGGGGACGGGGACGGTTTAGGGTACAGGTTAGTGTACGACAACGGTTTAGGGTGAGCGTACGTGTTAGGGTACGGGTTAGTGTTAGCGTACGGGTTAGGATTAGGGTACGGGTGAGGGTAAGGCTTCGGGTAAGGGTTAGGGTTAGGGTTAGGGTTAGGGTTAGGGTTAGGGGACGGGGACGGTTTAGGGTACAGGTTAGGGTACGACAACGGTTTAGGGTGAGCGTACGTGTTAGGGTATGGGTTAGTGTTAGCGTACGGGTTCGGATTAGGGGACGGGTGATGTTAAGGCTTCGGGTAAGGGTTAGGGTTTGGGTTAGAGTTAGGTTTAGGGTTATGGTTAGGGGACGGGGACGGTTTAGGGTACAGGTTAGGGTACGACAACGGTTTAGGGTGAGCGTACGTGTTAGGGTACGGGTTAGTGTTAGCGTACGGGTTAGGATTAGGGGACGGTTGAGGGTAAGACTTCGGGTAAGGTTTAGGGTTAGGGTTAGGGTTAGGGTTAGGGTTAGGGGCCGGGGACAGTTATGATTTAGGGTACAGGTTAGGGTACGACCACTGTATAGGGTGAGCGTACGTGTTAGGGTATGGGTTAGTGTTAGCGTACGGGTTAGGATTAGGGGACGGTTGAGGGTAAGGCTTCGGGCAAGGGTTAGGGTTAGGGTTAGGGTTAGGGTTAGGGGACGGGGACGGTTTAGGGTACAGGTTAGGGTACGACAATGGTTTAGGGTGAGCATACGTGTTAGGGTACGTGTTAGTGTTAGCGTACGGGTTAGGATTAGGGGACGGGTGAGGGTAAGGCTTCGGGTAAGGGTTAGGGTTAAGGTTAGGGTTAGGGTTTGGGGACGGGGACGGTTTAGGGTACAGGTTAGGGTACGACAACGGTTTAGGGTGAGCGTACGTGTTAGGGTACGGGTTAGTGTTAGCGTACGGTTTAGGATTAGGTGACGGGTGAGGGTAAGGCTTCGGGTAAGGGTTAGGGTTAGGGTTAGAGTTAGGGGACGGGGACGGTTTAGGGTACAAGTTAGGGTACGACAACGGTTTAGGGTGAGCGTACGTGTTAGGGTATGGGTTAGAGTTAGCGTACGGGTTAGGATTAGGGGACGGGTGAGGGTAAGGCTTCGGGTAAGGGTTAGGGTTAGGGTTAGGTTTAGGGTTAGGGGACGGGGACGGTTTAGGGTACAGGTTAGTGTACGACAACGGTTTACGGTGAGCGTACGTGTTAGGGTACGGGTTAGTGTTAGCGTACGGGTTAGGATTAGGGGACGGGTGAGGGTAAGGCTTCGGGTAAGGGTTATGGTTAGGGTTAGGGTTAGGGTTAGGGGACGGGGACAGGGACGGTTTAGGGTACAGGTTAGGGTACGACAACGGTTTAGGGTGAGCGTACATGTTAGGGTATGTGTTAGTGTTAGCGTACGGGTTAGGATTAGAGGACGGGTGAGGGTAAGGCTTTGGGTAAGGGTTAGGTTTAGGGTTAGGGTTAGGGGACGGGGACGGGGACGGGGACGGTTTAGGGTACAGGTAAGGGTACGACAATGGTTTAGGGTGAGCGTACGTGTTAGGGTACTGGTTAGTGTTAGCGTACGGGTTAGGATTAGGGGATGGGTGAGGGTAAGGCTTCGGGTAAAGGTTAGGGTTAGGGTTAGGGTTAGGGTTAGGGTTAGGGGACGGGGACGGTTTAGGGTACAGGTTAGTGTACGACAACGGTTTAGGGTGAGCGTACGTGTTAGGGTACGGGTTAGTGTTAGCGTACGGGTTAGGATTAGGGGACGGGTGAGGGTAAGGCTTCGGGTAAGGGTTAGGGTTAGGGTTAGGGTTAGGGTTAGGGGACAGGGACGTTTTAGGGTACAGGTTAGTGTACGTCAACGGTTTAGGGTGAGCGTACATGTTAGGGTATGGGTTAGTGTTAGTGTAGGGGTTAGGATTAGGGGACGGGTGAGGGTAAGGCTTCGGGTAAGGGTTAGGGTTAGGGTTAGGGTTAGGGTTAGGGTTAGGGGACGGGGACGGATTAGGGTACAGGTTAGGGTACGACAACGATTTAGGGTGAGCGTACGTGTTAGGGTACGGGTTAGTGTTAGCGTACGGGTGAGGATTAGGGGACGGGTGAGTGTAAGGCTTCGGGTAAGGGTTACGGTTAGGATTAGGGTTAGGGTTAGGGTTAGGGGACGGGGACGGTTTAGGGTACAGGTTAGGGTACGACAACGGTTTAGGGTGAGCGTACGTGTTAGGTTACGGGTTAGTGTTAGCGTACGGGTTAGGATTAGGGGACGGGTGAGGGTAAGGCTTCGGGAAAGGGTTAGGGTTAGGGTTAGGTTTAGGGTTAGGGGACGGGCACGGGGACGGTTTAGGGTACAGGTTAGGGTACGACAACGGTTTAGGGTGAGGGTACGTGTTAGGGTACGGGTTAGTGTTAGCGTACGGGTTAGGATTAGAGGACGGGTGAGGGTAAGGCTTCGGGTAAGGGTTAGGGTTAGTGTTAGGGGACGGGGACGGTTTAGGGTACAGGTTAGGGTACGACAACGGTTTAGGGTGAGCGTACGTGTTAGGGTACGGGTTAGTGTTAGCGTACGGGTTAGGATTAGGGGACGGGTGAGTGTAAGGCTTCGGGTAAGGGTTAGGGTTAGGGTTAGGGTTAAGGTTAGGGTTAGGGGACGGGGACGGCTTAGGGTACAGGTTAGGGTACGACAACGGTTTAGAGTGAGCGTAAGTGTTAGGGTACGGATTAGTGTTAGCGTTCGGGTTAGGATTAGGGGACGGGTGAGTGTAAGGCTTCGGGTAAGGGTTAGGGTTAGGGTTAGGGTTAGGGTTAGGGTTAGGGGACGGGGACGGTTTAGGGTACAGTTTAGGGTACGACAACGGTTTAGGGTGAGCGTACGTGTTAGGGTACGGGTTAGTGTTAGCATACGGGTTAGGATTAGGGTACGGGTGAGGGTAAGGCTACAGGTAAGGGTTAGGGTTAGGGTTAGGGTTAGGGTTAGGGTTAGGGTTAGGGGACGGGGACGGTTTAGGGTACAGGTTAGGGTACGACAACGATTTAGGGTGAGCGTACGTGTTAGGTTACGGGTTAGTGTTAGCGTACGGGTTAGGATTAGGGAACGGGTGAGGGTAAGGCTTCGGGTAAGGGTTACGGTTAGGGTTAGGGTTAGGGTTAGGGGACGGGGACAGTTTAGGGTACAGGTTAGGCTACGACAACGGTTTAGGGTGAGCGTACGTGTTAGGGTACGGGTTAGTGTTAGCGTACGGGTTAGAATTAGGGGACGGGTGAGGGTAGGGCTTCGGGTAAGGTTTAGGGTTAGTGTTAGGGTTAGGGGACGGGGACGGTTTAGGGTACAGTTTAGGGTACGACAACGGTTTAGGGTGAGCGTACGTGTTAGGGTACGGGTTAGTGTTAGCGTACGGGTTAGGATTAGGGGACGGGTGAAGGTAAGGCTTCGAGTAAGGGTTAGGGTTAGGGTTAGGGTTAGGGTTAGGCTTAGGGGACGGGGACGGTTTAGGGTAGAGTTTAGTGTACGACAACGGTTTAGGGTGAGCGTACGTGTTAGGGTACGGGTTAGTGTTAGCGTACGGGTTAGGATTAGGGTACGGGTGAGGGCAAGGCTTCGGGTAAGGGTTAGGGTTAGGGTTAGGGTTAGGGTTAGGGTTAGGGGACGGGGACGGTTTAGGGTACAGGTTAGGGTACGACAACGCTTTAGGGTGAGCGTACGTGTTAGGGTATGGGTTAGTGTTAGCGTACGGGTTCGGATTAGGGGACGGGTGATGTTAAGGCTTCGGGTAAGGGTTAGGGTTTGGGTTAGAGTTAGGTTTAGGGTTATGGTTAGGGGACGGGGACGGTTTAGGGTACAGGTTAGGGTACGACAACGGTTTAGGGTGAGCGTACGTGTTAGGGTACGGGTTAGTGTTAGCGTACGTGTTAGGATTAGGGGACGGTTGAGGGTAAGACTTCGGGTAAGGTTTAGGGTTAGGGTTAGGGTTAGGGTTAGGGTTAGGGGCCGGGGACAGTTATGATTTAGGGTACAGGTTAGGGTACGACCACTGTATAGGGTGAGCGTACGTGTTAGGGTATGGGTTAGTGTTAGCGTACGGGTTAGGATTAGGGGACGGTTGAGGGTAAGGCTTCGGGCAAGGGTTAGGGTTAGGGTTAGGGTTAGGGTTAGGGGACGGGGACGGTTTAGGGTATAGGTTAGGGTACGACAATGGCTTAGGGTGAGCATACGTGTTAGGGTACGTGTTAGTGTTAGCGTACGGGTTAGGATTAGGGGACGGGTGAGGGTAAGGCTTCGGGTAAGGGTTAGGGTTAAGGTTAGGGTTAGGGTTTGGGGACGGGGACGGTTTAGGGTACAGGTTAGGGTACGACAACGGTTTAGGGTGAGCGTACGTGTTAGGGTACGGGTTAGTGTTAGCGTACGGTTTAGGATTAGGTGACGGGTGAGGGTAAGGCTTCGGGTAAGGGTTAGGGTTAGGGTTAGAGTTAGGGGACGGGGACGGTTTAGGGTACAAGTTAGGGTACGACAATGGTTTAGGGTGAGCGTACGTGTTAGGGTATGGGTTAGAGTTAGCATACGGGTTAGGATTAGGGGACGGGTGAGGGTAAGGCTTCGGGTAAGGGTTAGGGTTAGGGTTAGGTTTAGGGTTAGGGGACGGGGACGGTTTAGGGTACAGGTTAGTGTACGACAACGGTTTACGGTGAGCGTACGTGTTAGGGTACGGGTTAGTGTTAGCGTACGGGTTAGGATTAGGGGACGGGTGAGGGTAAGGCTTCGGGTAAGGGTTATGGTTAGGGTTAGGGTTAGGGTTAGGGGACGGGGACAGGGACGGTTTAGGGTACAGGTTAGGGTACGACAACGGTTTAGGGTGAGCGTACATGTTAGGGTATGTGTTAGTGTTAGCGTACGGGTTAGGATTAGAGGACGGGTGAGGGTAAGGCTTTGGGTAAGGGTTAGGTTTAGGGTTTGGGTTAGGGGACGGGGACGGGGACGGGGACGGTTTAGGGTACAGGTAAGGGTACGACAATGGTTTAGGGTGAGCGTACGTGTTAGGGTACTGGTTAGTGTTAGCGTACGGGTTAGGATTAGGGGATGGGTGAGGGTAAGGCTTCGGGTAAAGGTTAGGGTTAGGGTTAGGGTTAGGGTTAGGGTTAGGGGACGGGGACGGTTTAGGGTACAGGTTAGTGTACGACAACGGTTTAGGGTGAGCGTACGTGTTAGGGTACGGGTTAGTGTTAGCGTACGGGTTAGGATTAGGGGACGGGTGAGGGTAAGGCTTCGGGTAAGGGTTAGGGTTAGGGTTAGGGTTAGGGTTTGGGGACAGGGACGTTTTAGGGTACAGGTTAGTGTACGTCAACGGTTTAGGGTGAGCGTACATGTTAGGGTATGGGTTAGTGTTAGTGTAGGGGTTAGGATTAGGGGACGGGTGAGGGTAAGGCTTCGGGTAAGGGTTAGGGTTAGGGTTAGGGTTAGGGTTAGGGTTAGGGGACGGGGACGGATTAGGGTACAGGTTAGGGTACGACAACGGTTTAGGGTGAGCGTACGTGTTAGGTTACGGGTTAGTGTTAGCGTACGGGTTAGGATTAGGGGACTTGTGAGGGTAAGGCTTCGGGAAAGGGTTAGGGTTAGGGTTAGGTTTAGGGTTAGGGGACGGGCACGGGGACGGTTTAGGGTACAGGTTAGGGTACGACAACGGTTTAGGGTGAGGGTACGTGTTAGGGTACGGGTTAGTGTTAGCGTACGGGTTAGGATTAGAGGACGGGTGAGGGTAAGGCTTCGGGTAAGGGTTAGGGTTAGGGTTAGGGTTAGGGTTAGGGTTAGGGGACGGGGACGGCTTAGGGTACAGGTTAGGGTACGACAACGGTTTAGAGTGAGCGTAAGTGTTAGGGTACGGATTAGTGTTAGCGTTCGGGTTAGGATTAGGGGACGGGTGAGTGTAAGGCTTCGGGTAAGGGTTAGGGTTAGGGTTAGGGTTAGGGTTAGTGGACGGGGACGGTTTAGGGCACAGTTTAGGGTACGACAACGGTTTAGAGTGAGCGTACGTGTTAGGGTACGGGTTAGTGTTAGCATACGGGTTAGGATTAGGGTACGGGTGAGGGTAAGGCTACAGGTAAGGGTTAGGGTTAGCGTTAGGGTTAGGGTTAGGGTTAGGGGACGGGGACGGTTTAGGGTACAGGTTAGGGTACGACAACGATTTAGGGTGAGCGTACGTGTTAGGTTACGGGTTAGTGTTAGCGTACGGGTTAGGATTAGGGAACGGGTGAGGGTAAGGCTTCGGGTAAGGGTTACGGTTAGGGTTAGGGTTAGGGTTAGGGGACGGGGACAGTTTAGGGTACAGGTTAGGGTACGACAACGGTTTAGGGTGAGCGTACGTGTTAGGGTACGGGTTAGTGTTAGCGTACGGGTTAGGATTAGGGGACGGGTGAAGGTAATGCTTCGAGTAAGGGTTAGGGTTAGGGTTAGGGTTAGGGTTAGGCTTAGGGGACGGGGACGGTTTAGGGTACAGGTTAGTGTACGACAACGGTTTAGGGTGAGCGTACGTGTTAGGGTACGGGTTAGTGTTAGCGTACGGGTTAGGATTAGGGTACGGGTGAGGTTAAGGCTTCGGGTAAGGGTTAGGGTTAGGGTTAAGGTTAGGGTTAGGGTTAGGGGACGGGGATGGTTTAGGGTACAGGTTATGGTACGACAACAGTTTAGGGTGAGCGTACGTGTTAGGGTATGGTTTAGTGTTAGCGTACGGGTTCGGATTAGGGGACGGGTGATGTTAAGGCTTCGGGTAAGGGTTAGGGTTTGGGTTAGAGTTAGGTTTAGGGTTATGGTTAGGGGACGGGGATGGTTTAGGGTACAGGTTAGGGTACGACAACGGTTTAGGGTGAGCGTACGTGTTAGGGTACGGGTTAGTGTTAGCGTACGGGTTAGGATTAGGGGACGGTTGAGGGTAAGACTTCGGGTAAGGTTTAGGGTTAGGGTTAGGGTTAGGGTTAGGGTTAGGGGCTGGGGACAGTTATGATTTAGGGTACAGGTTAGGGTACGACCACTGTATAGGGTGAGCGTACGTGTTAGGGTATGGGTTAGTGTTAGCGTACGGGTTAGGATTAGGGGACGGTTGAGGGTAAGGCTTCGGGCAAGGGTTAGGGTTAGGGTTAGGGTTAGGGTTAGGGGACGGGGACGGTTTAGGGTACAGGTTAGGGTACGACAATGGTTTAGGGTGAGCATACGTGTTAGGGTACGTGTTAGTGTTAGCGTACGGGTTAGGATTAGGGGACGGGAGAGGGTAAGGCTTCGGGTAAGGGTTAGGGTTAAGGTTAGGGTTAGGGTTTGGGGACGGGGACGGTTTAGGGTACAGGTTAGGGTACGACAACGGTTTAGGGTGAGCGTACGTGTTAGGGTACGGGTTAGTGTTAGCGTATGGTTTAGGATTAGGTGACGGGTGAGGGTAAGGCTTCGGGTAAGGGTTAGGGTTAGGGTTAGAGTTAGGGGACGGGGACGGTTTAGGGTACAAGTTAGGGTACGACAACGGTTTAGGGTGAGCGTACGTGTTAGGGTATGGGTTAGAGTTAGCGTACGGGTTAGGATTAGGGGACGGGTGAGGGTAAGGCTTCGGGTAAGGGTTAGGGTTAGGGTTAGGTTTAGGGTTAGGGGACGGGGACGGTTTAGGGTACAGGTTAGTGTACGACAACGGTTTACGGTGAGCGTACGTGTTAGGGTACGGGTTAGTGTTAGCGTACGGGTTAGGATTAGGGGACGGGTGAGGGTAAGGCTTCGGGTAAGGGTTATGGTTAGGGTTAGGGTTAGGGTTAGGGGACGGGGACAGGGACGGTTTAGGGTACAGGTTAGGGTACGACAACGGTTTAGGGTGAGCGTACATGTTAGGGTATGTGTTAGTGTTAGCGTACGGGTTAGGATTAGAGGACGGGTGAGGGTAAGGCTTTGGGTAAGGGTTAGGTTTAGGGTTAGGGTTAGGGGACGGGGACGGGGACGGGGACGGTTTAGGGTACAGGTAAGGGTACGACAATGGTTTAGGGTGAGCGTACGTGTTAGGGTACTGGTTAGTGTTAGCGTACGGGTTAGGATTAGGGGATGGGTGAGGGTAAGGCTTCGGGTAAAGGTTAGGGTTAGGGTTAGGGTTAGGGTTAGGGTTAGGGGACGGGGACGGTTTAGGGTACAGGTTAGTGTACGACAACGGTTTAGGGTGAGCGTACGTGTTAGGGTACGGGTTAGTGTTAGCGTACGGGTTAGGATTAGGGGACGGGTGAGTGTAAGGCTTCGGGTAAGGGTTAGGGTTAGGGTTAGGGTTAGGGTTAGGGGACAGGGACGTTTTAGGGTACAGGTTACTGTACGTCAACGGTTTAGGGTGAGCCTACGTGTTAGGGTACGGGTTAGTGTTAGCGTACGGGTTAGGATTAGGGGACGGGTGAGGGTAAGGCTTCGGGTAAGGGTTAGGGTTAGGGTTAGGGTTAGGGTTAGGGGACGGGGACGGGGACGGTTTAGGGTACAGGTTAGGGTACGACAACGGTTTAGGGTGAGCGTACGTGTTAGGGTACGGGTTAGTGTTAGCGTACGGGTTAGGATTAGGGGACGGGTGAGGGTAAGGCTTCGGGTAAGGGTTAGGGTTAGGGTTAGGGTTAGGGTTAGGGTTAGGACGGGGACGGTTTAGGGTACAGGTTAGGGTACGACAACGATTTAGGGTGAGCGTACGTGTTAGGGTACGGGTTAGTGTTAGCGTACGGGTTAGGATTAGGGGACGGGTGAGGGTAAGGCTTCGGGTAAGGGTTAGGGTTAGGGTTAGGGTTAGGGTTAGGGGACGGGGACGGTTTAGGGTACAGGTTAGGGTACGACAACGGTTTAGGGTGAGCGTACGTGTTAGGGTATGGGTTAGTGTTAGCGTACGGGTTAGGATTAGGGGACGGGTGAGGGTAAGGCTTCGGGTAAGGTTACGGTTAGGGTTAGGGTTAGGGTTAGGGTTAGGGGACGGGGACGGTTTAGGGTACAGGTTAGGGTACGACAACGGTTTAGGGTGAGCGTACGTGTTAGGGTACGGGTTAGTGTTAGCGTACGGGTTAGGATTAGGGGACGGGTGAGGGTAAGGCTTCGGGTAAGGGTTAGGGTTAGGGTTAGGGTTAGGGTTAGGGGACGGGGACGGTTTAGGGTACAGGTTAGGGTACGACAACGGTTTAGGGTGAGCGTACATGTTAGGGTACGGGTTAGTGTTAGCGTACGGGTTAGGATTAGGGGACGGGTGAGGGTAAGGCTTCGGGTAAGGGTTAGGGTTAGGGTTAGGGTTAGGGATAGGGGACGGGGACGGGGACGGTTTAGGGTACAGGTTAGGGTACGACAACGGTTTAGGGTGAGCGTACGTGTTAGGGTACGGGTTAGTGTTAGCGTACGGGTTAGGATTAGGGGACGGGTGAGGGTAAGGCTTCGGGTAAGGGTTAGGGTTAGGGTTAGGGTTAGGGTTAGGGTTAGGGGTCGGGGACGGTTTAGGGTACAGGTTAGGGTACGACAACGGTTTAGGGTGAGCGTACGTGTTAGGGTACGGGTTAGTGTTAGCGTACGGGTTAGGATTAGGGGACGGGTGAGGGTAAGGCTTCGGGTAAGGGTTAGGGTTAGGGTTAGGGTTAGGGTACGGGGACGGGGACGGTTTAGGGTACAGGTTAGTGTACGACAACGGTTTAGGGTGAGCGTACATGTTAGGGTATGGGTTAGTGTTAGTGTACGGGTTAGGATTAGGGGACGGGTGAGGGTAAGGCTTCGGGTAAGGGTTAGGGTTAGGTTTAGGGTTAGGGGACGGGGACGGGGACGGTTTAGGGTACAGGTTAGGGTACAACAACGATTTAGGGTGAGCGTACGTGTTAGGGTACGGGTTAGTGTTAGCGTACGGGTTAGGATTAGGGGACGGGTGAGGGTAAGGCTTCGGGTAAGGGTTAGGGTTAGGGTTAGGGTTAGGGTTAGGGTTAGGGGACGGGGACGGTTTAGGGTACAGGTTAGGGTACGACAACGGTTTAGGGTGAGCGTACGTGTTAGGGTACGGGTTAGTGTTAGCGTACGGGTTAAGATTAGGGGACGGGTGAGGGTAAGGCTTCGGGTAAGGGTTAGGGTTAGGGTTAGGGTTAGGGGACGGGGACGGGGACGGTTTAGGGTACAGGTTAGGGTACGACAACGGTTTAGGGTGAGGGTACGTGTTAGGGTACGGGTTAGTGTTAGCATACGGGTTAGGATTAGGGGACGGGTGAGTGTAAGGCTTCGGGTAAGGGTTAGGGTTAGGGTTAGGGTTAGGGTTAGGGTTAGGGGACGGGGACGGTTTAGGGTACAGGTTAGGGTACGACAACGGTTTAGGGTGAGCGTACATGTTAGGGTACGGGTTAGTGTTAGCGTACGGGTTAGGATTAGGGGACGGGTGAGGGTAAGGCTTCGGGTAAGGGTTAGGGTTAGGGTTAGGGTTAGGGTTAGGGGACGGGCACGGGGACGGTTTAGGGTACAGGTTAGGGTACGACACCGGTTTAGGGTGAGCGTACGTGTTAGGGTACGGGTTAGTGTTAGCGTACGGGTTAGGATTAGGGGACGGGTTAGGGTAAGGCTTCGGGTAAGGGTTAGGGTTAGGGTTAGGGTTAGGGTTAGGGGACGGGGACGGTTTAGCGTACAGGTTAGGGTTCGAAAACGGTTTAGGGTGAGCGTACGTGTTAGGGTACGGGTTAGTGTTAGCGTACGGGTTAGGATTAGGGGACGGGTGAGGGTAAGGCTTCGGGTAAGGGTTAGGCTTAGGCTTAGGGTTAGGGTTAGGGTTAGGGGACGGGGACGATTTAGGGTACAGGTTAGGGTACGACAACGGTTTAGGGTGAGCGTAAGTGTTAGGGTACGGTTTAGTGTTAGCGTACGGGTTAGGATTAGGGGACGGGTGAGGGTAAGGCTTCGGGTAAGGGTTAGGGTTAGGGTTAGGGTTAGAGTTAGGGTTAGGGGACGGGGACGGTTTAGGGTACAGGTTAGGGTACGACAACGGTTTAGGGTGAGCGTACGTGTTAGGGTACGGGTTAGTGTTAGCGTACGGGTTAGGATTAGGGGACGGGTGAGGGTTAGGCTTCGGGAAAGGGTTAGGGTTAGGGTTAGGTTTAGGGTTAGGGGACGGGCACGGGGACGGTTTAGGGTACAGGTTAGTGTACGAGAACGGTTTAGGGTGAGGGTACGTGTTAGGGTACGGGTTAGTGTTAGAGTACGGGTTAGGATTAGGGGACGGGTGAGGGTAAGGCTTCGGGTAAGTGTTAGGGTTAGGGTTAGGGTTAGGGGACGGGGACGGCTTAGGGTACAAGTTAGGGTACGACAACGGTTTAGAGTGAGCGTAAGTGTTAGGGTACGGATTAGTGTTAGCGTACAGTTTAGGATTAGCGGACGGGTGAGTGTAAGGCTTCGGGTAAGGGTTAGGGTTAGGGTTAGGGTTAGGGTTAGGGTTAGGGGACGGGGACGGTTTAGGGTACAGTTTAGGGTACGACAACCGTTTAGGGTGAGCGTACGTGTTAGGGTACGGGTTAGTGATAGCGTACGAGTTAGGATTAGGGGACGGGTTAGGGTAAGGCTTCGGGTAAGGGTTAGGGTTAGGGCTAGGGTTAGGGGACGAGGACGGTTTAGGGTACAGGTTAGGGTTCGACAACGGTTTAGGGTGAGCGTACGTGTTAGGGTACGGGTGTACTGTTAGCGTACGGGTTAGGATTAGGGGACGGGTGAGGGTAAGGCTTCGGGTAAGGGTTAGGCTTAGGCTTAGGGTTAGGGTTAGGGTTAGGGGACGGGGACGGTTTAGGGTACAGGTTAGGGTACGACAACGGTTTAGGATGAGCGTAAGTGTTAGGGTACGGTTTAGTGTTAGCGTACGGGTAAGGATTAGGGGACGGGTGAGGGTAAGGCTTCGGGTAAGGGTTAGTGTTAGGGTTAGAGTTAGGGTTAGGGTTACGGGACGGGGACGGTTTAGGGTACAGGTTAGGGTACGGCAACGGTTTCGGGTGAGCGTACGTGTTAGGGTACGGGTTAGTGTTAGCGTACGGGTTAGGATTACGGGAAGGGTGAGGGTAAGGCTTCGGGTAAGGGTTAGGGTTAGGGTTAGGGTTAGGGGACGGGGACGGGGACGGTTTAGGGTACAGGTTAGTGTACGACAACAGTGTAGGGTGAGCGTACGTGTTAGGGTACGGGTTAGTGTTAGCGTACGGGTTAGGATTAGGGGACGGGTGAGGGTAAGGCTTCGGGTAAGGGTTAGGGTTAGGTTTAGGGTTAGGGGACGGGGACGGGGACGGTTTAGGGTACAGGTTAGGGTACAAAAACCGTTTAGGGTGAGCGTACGTGTTAGGGTACGGGTTAGTGTTAGCGTACGGGTTAGGATTAGGGGACGGGTGAGGGTAAGGCTTAGGGTAAGGGTTAGGGATAGGGTTAGGGTTAGGGTTAGGGGACGGGGACGGTTTAGGGTACAGGTTAGGGTACGACAACGGTTTAGGGTGAGCGTACGTGTTAGGGTACGGGTTAGTGTTAGCGTACGGGTTAGGAATAGGGGACGGGTGAGGGTACGGCTTCGGGTAAGGGTTAGGGTTAGGGTTAGGGTTAGGGTTAGGGTTAGGTGACGGGGACGGGGACGATTTAGGGTACAGTTTAGGGTACAACAACGGTTTAGGGTGAGCGTACGTGTTAGGGTACGGGTTAGTGTTAGGGTACGGGTTAGGATTAGGGGACGTGTGTGGGTAAGGATTCGGGTAAGGGTTAGGGTTAGGCTTAGGGTTAGGTTTAAGGGACGGAGACGGTTTAGCATACAGGTTAGGGTACGACAATGGTTTAGTGTGAGCGTACATGTTAGGGCATGGATTAGTGTTAGAGTACGGGTTAGGATTAGGGGACGGGTGAGGGTAAGGCTTCGGGTAAGTGTTACGGTTAGGGTTAGGGTTAGGGTTAGGGTTAGGGGATGGTGACGGTATAGGGTACAGGTTAGGGTACGACAACGGTTTAGGGTGAGCGTATGTGTTAGGGTACGGCTTTGTGTTAGCGTACGGGTTAGGATTAGGGGACGGGTGAGGGTAAGGTTTCGGGTAAGGGTTAGGGTTAGGGTTAGGGTTAGGGTTAGGGGGCGGGGACGGTTTAGGGTACAGGTTAGGGTACGACAACGGTTTACGGTGAGCGTACGTTTTGGGTACGGGTTAGTGTTAGCGTACGGTTTAGGATTAGGGGACGGGTGAGGTTAAGGCTTCGGGTAAGGGTTAGGGTTAGGGTTAGGGTTAGGGTTAGGGGATGGGGACGGGGACGGTTTAGGGTACAGGTTAGGGTACGACAACGGTTTAGGGTTAGCGTACGTGTTAGGGTACGGGTTAGTGTTAGCGTACGGGTTAGGATTGGGGACGGGTGAGGGTAAGGCTTCGGGTAAGGGTTAGGGTTAAGGTTAGGGTTAGGGTTAGGGTTAGGGTTAGGGGACGGTTTAGGGTACATGTTAGGGTACGACAACGGTTTAGGGTGAGCGTAGGTGTTAGGGTACGGGTTATTGTTAGCGTACAGGTTAGGATTAGGGGACGGGTGGGGTAAGGCTTCGGGTAAGGGTTAGGGTTAGGGTTAGGGTTAGGGGACGGGCACGGGGACGGTTTAGGGTACAGGTTAGTGTACGACAACAGTTTAGGGTGAGCGTACGTGTTAGGGTACGGGTTAGTGTTAGCGTACGGGTTAGGATTAGGGGACGGGTGAGGGTAAGGCTTCGGGTAAGGGTTAGGGTTAGGTTTAGGGTTAGGGGACGGGGACGGGGACGGTTTAGGGTACAGGTTAGGGTACAAAAACCGTTTAGGGTGAGCGTACGTGTTAGGGTACGGGTTAGTGTTAGCGTACGGGTTAGGATTAGGGGACGGGTGAGGGTAAGGCTTCGGGTAAGGGTTAGGGTTAGGGTTAGGGTTAGGGTTAGGGTTAGGGGACGGGGATGTTTTAGGGTAAAGGTAAGGGTACGACAACGGTTTAGGGTGAGCGTACGTGTTAGAGTACGGGTTAGTGTTAGCGTACGGGTTAAGATTAGGGGACGAGTGAGGGTAAGGCTTCGGGTAAGGGTTAGGGATAGGGTTAGGGTTAGGGGACGGGGACGGGGACGGTTTAAGGTACAGGTTAGGGTACGACAACGGTTTAGGGTGAGGGTACGTGTTAGGGTACGGGTTAGTGTTAGCATACGGGTGAGGATTAGGGGACGGGTGAGTGTAAGGCTTCGGGTAAGGGTTAGGTTTAGGGTTAGGGTTAGGGTTAGGGTTAGGGGACGGGGACGGTTTAGCGTACAGGTTAGGGTACGACAACGGTTTAGGGTGAGCGTACATGTTAGGGTACGGGTTAGTGTTAGCGTACGTGTTAGGATTAGGGGACGGGTGAGGGTAAGGCTTCGGGAAAGGGTTAGGGTTAGGGTTAGGGTTAGGGTTAGGGGACGGGCACGGGGACGGTTTAGGCTACAGGTTAGTGTACGACACCGGTTTAGGGTGAGGGTACGTGTTAGGGTACGGGTTAGTGTTAGCGTACGAGTTAGGATTAGGGGACGGGTTAGGGTAAGGCTTCGGGTAAGGGTTAGGGTTAGGGTTAGGGTTAGGGTTAGGGGACGGGGACGGTTTAGCGTACAGGTTAGGGTTCGAAAACGGTTTAGGGTGAGCGTACGTGTTAGGGTACGGGTTACTGTTAGCGTACGGGTTAGGATTAGGGGACGGGTGAGGGTAAGGCTTCGGGTAAGGGTTAGGCTTAGGCTTAGGGTTAGGGTTAGGGTTAGGGGACGGGGACGGTTTAGGGTACAGGTTAGGGTACGACAACGGTTTAGGATGAGCGTAAGTGTTAGGGTACGGTTTAGTGTTAGCGTACGGGTAAGGATTAGGGGACGGGTGAGGGTAAGGCTTCGGGTAAGGGTTAGGGTTAGGGTTAGGGTTAGAGTTAGGGTTAGGGGACGGGGACGGTTTAGGGTACAGGTTAGGGTACGACAACGGTTTAGGGTGAGCGTACGTGTTAGGGTACGGGTTAGTGTTAGCGTACGGGTTAGGATTAGGGGACGGGTGAGGGTTAGGCTTCGGGAAAGGGTTAGGGTTAGGGTTAGGTTTAGGGTTAGGGGACGGGCACGGGGACGGTTTAGGGTACAGGTTAGTGTACGAGAACGGTTTAGGGTGAGGGTACGTGTTAGGGTACGGGTTAGTGTTAGAGTACGGGTTAGGATTAGGGGACGGGTGAGGGTAAGGCTTCGGGTAAGTGTTAGGGTTAGGGTTAGGGTTAGGGGACGGGGACGGCTTAGGGTACAAGTTAGGGTACGACAACGGTTTAGAGTGAGCGTAAGTGTTAGGGTACGGATTAGTGTTAGCGTACAGTTTAGGATTAGCGGACGGGTGAGTGTAAGGCTTCGGGTAAGGGTTAGGGTTAGGGTTAGGGTTAGGGTTAGGGTTAGGGGACGGGGACGGTTTAGGGTACAGTTTAGGGTACGACAACCGTTTAGGGTGAGCGTACGTGTTAGGGTACGGGTTAGTGATAGCGTACGAGTTAGGATTAGGGGACGGGTTAGGGTAAGGCTTCGGGTAAGGGTTAGGGTTAGGGCTAGGGTTAGGGGACGAGGACGGTTTAGGGTACAGGTTAGGGTTCGACAACGGTTTAGGGTGAGCGTACGTGTTAGGGTACGGGTGTACTGTTAGCGTACGGGTTAGGATTAGGGGACGGGTGAGGGTAAGGCTTCGGGTAAGGGTTAGGCTTAGGCTTAGGGTTAGGGTTAGGGTTAGGGGACGGGGACGGTTTAGGGTACAGGTTAGGGTACGACAACGGTTTAGGATGAGCGTAAGTGTTAGGGTACGGTTTAGTGTTAGCGTACGGGTAAGGATTAGGGGACGGGTGAGGGTAAGGCTTCGGGTAAGGGTTAGTGTTAGGGTTAGAGTTAGGGTTAGGGTTACGGGACGGGGACGGTTTAGGGTACAGGTTAGGGTACGGCAACGGTTTCGGGTGAGCGTACGTGTTAGGGTACGGGTTAGTGTTAGCGTACGGGTTAGGATTACGGGAAGGGTGAGGGTAAGGCTTCGGGTAAGGGTTAGGGTTAGGGTTAGGGTTAGGGGACGGGCACGGATGTTTAGGGTCAGGTTAGTGTACGCACAGTGTAGGGTACGTACGGAGGGAGAGGACGGGGACGGTTTAGGGTACAGGTTAGTGTACGACAACAGTGTAGGGTGAGCGTACGTGTTAGGGTACGGGTTAGTGTTAGCGTACGGGTTAGGATTAGGGGACGGGTGAGGGTAAGGCTTCGGGTAAGGGTTAGGGTTAGGTTTAGGGTTAGGGGACGGGGACGGGGACGGTTTAGGGTACAGGTTAGGGTACAAAAACCGTTTAGGGTGAGCGTACGTGTTAGGGTACGGGTTAGTGTTAGCGTACGGGTTAGGATTAGGGGACGGGTGAGGGTAAGGCTTAGGGTAAGGGTTAGGGATAGGGTTAGGGTTAGGGTTAGGGGACGGGGACGGTTTAGGGTACAGGTTAGGGTACGACAACGGTTTAGGGTGAGCGTACGTGTTAGGGTACGGGTTAGTGTTAGCGTACGGGTTAGGATTAGGGGACGGTTGAGGGTAAGACTTCGGGTAAGGTTTAGGGTTAGGGTTAGGGTTAGGGTTAGGGTTAGGGGCCGGGGACAGTTATGATTTAGGGTACAGGTTAGGGTACGACCACTGTATAGGGTGAGCGTACGTGTTAGGGTATGGGTTAGTGTTAGCGTACGGTTTAGGATTAGGGGACGGTTGAGGGTAAGGCTTCGGGTAAGGGTTAGGGTTAGGGTTAGGGTTAGGGTTAGGGGACGGGGACGGTTTAGGGTACAGGTTAGGGTACGACAATGGTTTAGGGTGAGCATACGTGTTAGGGTACGTGTTAGTGTTAGCGTACGGGTTAGGATTAGGGGACGGGTGAGGGTAAGGCTTCGGGTAAGGGTTAGGGTTAAGGTTAGGGTTAGGGTTTGGGGACGGGGACGGTTTAGGGTACAGGTTAGGGTACGACAACGGTTTAGGGTGAGCGTACGTGTTAGGGTACGGGTTAGTGTTAGCGTACGGTTTAGGATTAGGTGACGGGTGAGGGTAAGGCTTCGGGTAAGGGTTAGGGTTAGGGTTAGAGTTAGGGGATGGGGACGGTTTAGGGTACAAGTTAGGGTACGACAACGGTTTAGGGTGAGCGTACGTGTTAGGGTATGGGTTGGAGTTAGCGTACGGGTTAGGATTAGGGGACGGGTGAGGGTAAGGCTTCGGGTAAGGGTTAGGGTTAGGGTTAGGTTTAGGGTTAGGGGACGGGGACGGTTTAGGGTACAGGTTAGTGTACGACAACGGTTTACGGTGAGCGTACGTGTTAGGGTACGGGTTAGTGTTAGCGTACGGGTTAGGATTAGGGGACGGGTGAGGGTAAGGCTTCGGGTAAGGGTTATGGTTAGGGTTAGGGTTAGGGGACGGGGACAGGGACGGTTTAGGGTACAGGTTAGTGTACGACAACGGTTTAGGGTGAGCGTACATGTTAGGGTATGTGTTAGTGTTAGCGTACGGGTTAGGATTAGAGGACGGGTGAGGGTAAGGCTTTGGGTAAGGGTTAGGTTTAGTGTTAGGGTTAGGGGACGGGGACGGGGACGGGGACGGTTTAGGGTACAGGTAAGGGTACGACAATGGTTTAGGGTGAGCGTACGTGTTAGGGTACTGGTTAGTGTTAGCGTACGGGTTAGGATTAGGGGATGGGTGAGGGTAAGGCTTCGGGTAAAGGTTAGGTTTAGGGTTAGGGTTAGGGTTAGGGTTAGGGGACGGGGACGGTTTAGGGTACAGGTTAGTGTACGACAACGGTTTAGGGTGAGCGTACGTGTTAGGGTACGGGTTAGTGTTAGCGTACGGGTTAGGATTAGGGGACGGGTGAGGGTAAGGCTTCGGGTAAGGGTTAGGGTTAGGGTTAGGGTTAGGGTTTGGGGACAGGGACGTTTTAGGGTACAGGTTAGTGTACGTCAACGGTTTAGGTTGAGCGTACATGTTAGGGTATGGGTTAGTGTTAGTGTAGGGGTTAGGATTAGGGGACGGGTGAGGGTAAGGCTTCGGGTAAGGGTTAGGGTTAGGGTTAGGGTTAGGGTTAGGGTTAGGGGACGGGGACGGATTAGGGTACAGGTTAGGGTACGACAACGGTTTAGGGTGAGCGTACGTGTTAGGTTACGGGTTAGTGTTAGCGTACGGGTTAGGATTAGGGGACGGGTGAGGGTAAGGCTTCGGGAAAGGGTTAGGGTTAGGGTTAGGTTTAGGGTTAGGGGACGGGCACGGGGACGGTTTAGGGTACAGGTTAGGGTACGACTACGGTTTAGGGTGAGGGTACGTGTTAGGGTACGGGTTAGTGTTAGCGTACGGGTTAGGATTAGAGGACGGGTGAGGGTAAGGCTTCGGGTAAGGGTTAGGGTTAGGGTTAGGGTTAGGGTTAGGGTTAGGTGACGGGGACGGCTTAGGGTACAGGTTAGGGTACGACAACGGTTTAGAGTGAGCGTAAGTGTTAGGGTACGGATTAGTGTTAGCGTTCGGGTTAGGATCAGGGGACGGGTGAGTGTAAGGCTTCGGGTAAGGGTTAGGGTTAGGGTTAGGGTTAGGGTTAGGGTTAGGGGACGGGGACGGTTTAGGGTACAGTTTAGGGTACGACAACGGTTTAGGGTGAGCGTACGTGTTAGGGTACTGGTTAGTGTTAGCATACGGGTTAGGATTAGGGTACGGATGAGGGTAAGGCTACAGGTAAGGGTTAGGGTTAGGGTTAGGGTTAGGGTTAGGGTTAGGGTTAGGGGACGGGGACGGTTTAGGGTACAGGTTAGGGTACGACAACGATTTAGGGTGAGCGTACGTGTTAGGTTACGGGTTAGTGTTAGCGTACGGGTTAGGATTAGGGAACGGGTGAGGGTAAGGCTTCGGGTAAGGGTTACGGTTAGGGTTAGGGTTAGGGTTAGGGGACGGGGACAGTTTAGGGTACAGGTTAGGCTACTACAACGGTTTAGGGTGAGCGTACGTGTTAGGGTACGGGTTAGTGTTAGCGTACGGGTTAGAATTAGGGGACGGGTGAGTGTAGGGCTTCGGGTAAGGGTTAGGGTTAGTGTTAGGGTTAGGGGACGGGGACGGTTTAGGGTACAGGTTAGGGTACGACAACGGTTTAGGGTGAGCGTACGTGTTAGGGTACGGGTTAGTGTTAGCGTACGGGTTAGGATTAGGGGACGGGTGAAGGTAAGGCTTCGAGTAAGGGTTAGGGTTAGGGTTAAGGTTAGGGTTAGGCTTAGGGGACGGGGACGGTTTAGGGTACAGGTTAGTGTACGACAACAGTTTAGGGTGAGCGTACGTGTTAGGGTACGGGTTAGTGTTAGCGTACAGTTAGGATTTGGGTACGGGTGAGGGTAAGGCTTCGGGTAAGGGTTAGGGTTAGGGTTAGGGTTAGGGTTAGGGTTAGGGGACGGGGACGGTTTAGGGTACAGGTTAGGGTACGACAACGGTTTAGGGTGAGCGTACGTGTTAGGGTATGGTTTAGTGTTAGCGTACGGGTTCGGATTAGGGGACGGGTGATGTTAAGGCTTCGGGTAAGGGTTAGGGTTTGGGTTAGAGTTAGGTTTAGGGTTATGGTTAGGGGACGGGGACGGTTTAGGGTACAGGTTAGGGTACGACAACGGTTTAGGGTGAGCGTACGTGTTAGGGTACGGGTTAGTGTTAGCGTACGGGTTAGGATTAGGGGACGGTTGAGGGTAAGACTTCGGGTAAGGTTTAGGGTTAGGGTTAGGGTTAGGGTTAGGGTTAGGGGCCGGGGACAGTTATGATTTAGGGTACAGGTTAGGGTACGACCACTGTATAGGGTGAGCGTACGTGTTAGGGTATGGGTTAGTGTTAGCGTACGGGTTAGGATTAGGGGACGGTTGAGGGTAAGGCTTCGGGCAAGGGTTAGGGTTAGGGTTAGGGTTAGGGTTAGGGGACGGGGACGGGTTAGGGTACAGGTTAGGGTACGACAATGGTTTAGGGTGAGCATACGTGTTAGGGTACATGTTAGTGTTAGCGTACGGGTTAGGATTAGGGGACGGGTGAGGGTAAGGCTTCGGGTAAGGGTTAGGGTTAAGGTTAGGGTTAGGGTTTGGGGACGGGGACGGTTTAGGGTACAGGTTAGGGTACGACAACGGTTTAGGGTGAGCGTACGTGTTAGGGTACGGGTTAGTGTTAGCGTACGGTTTAGGATTAGGTGACGGGTGAGGGTAAGGCTTCGGGTAAGGGTTAGGGTTAGGGTTAGAGTTAGGGGACGGGGACGGTTTAGGGTACAAGTTAGGGTACGACAACGGTTTAGGGTGAGCGTACGTGTTAGGGTATGGGTTAGAGTTAGCGTACGGGTTAGGATTAGGGGACGGGTGAGGGTAAGGCTTCGGGTAAGGGTTAGGGTTAGGGTTAGGTTTAGGGTTAGGGGACGGGGACGGTTTAGGGTACAGGTTAGTGTACGACAACGGTTTACGGTGAGCGTACGTGTTAGGGTACGGGTTAGTGTTAGCGTACGGGTTAGGATTAGGGGACGGGTGAGGGTAAGGCTTCGGGTAAGGGTTATGGTTAGGGTTTGGGTTAGGGTTAGGGGACGGGTACAGGGACGGTTTAGGGTACAGGTTAGGGTACGACAACGGTTTAGGGTGAGCGTACATGTTAGGGTATGTGTTAGTGTTAGCGTACGGGTTAGGATTAGAGGACGGGTGAGGGTAAGGCTTTCGGTAAGGGTTAGGTTTAGGGTTAGGGTTAGGGGATGGGGACGGGGACGGGGACGGTTTAGGGTACAGGTAAGGGTACGACAATGGTTTAGGGTGAGCGTACGTGTTAGGGTACTGGTTAGTGTTAGCGTACGGGTTAGGATTAGGGGATGGGTGAGGGTAAGGCTTCGGGTAAAGGTTAGGGTTAGGGTTAGGGTTAGGGTTAGGGTTAGGGGACGGGGACGGTTTAGGGTACAGGTTAGTGTACGACAACGGTTTAGGGTGAGCGTACGTGTTAGGGTACGGGTTAGTGTTAGCGTACGGGTTAGGATTAGGGGACGGGTGAGGGTAAGGCTTCGGGTAAGGGTTAGGGTTAGGGTTAGGGTTAGGGTTAGGGGACAGGGACGTTTTAGGGTACAGGTTACTGTACGTCAACGGTTTAGGGTGAGCCTACGTGTTAGGGTACGGTTTAGTGTTAGTGTACGGGTTAGGATTAGGGGACGGGTGAGGGTAAGGCTTCGGGTAAGGGTTAGGGTTAGGGTTAGGGTTAGGGTTAGGGGACGCGGACGGGGACGGTTTAGGGTACAGGTTAGGGTACGACAACGGTTTAGGGTGAGCGTACGTGTTAGGGTACGGGTTAGTGTTAGCGTACGGGTTAGAAATAGGGGACGGGTGAGGGTACGGCTTCGGGTAAGGGTTAGGGTTAGGGTTAGGGTTAGGGTTAGGGTTAGGTGACGGGGACGGGGACGATTTAGGGTACAGTTTAGGGTACAACAACGGTTTAGGGTGAGCGTACGTGTTAGGGTACGGGTTAGTGTTAGGGTACGGGTTAGGATTAGGGGACGTGTGTGGGTAAGGATTCGGGTAAGGGTTAGGGTTAGGCTTAGGGTTAGGTTTAAGGGACGGAGACGGTTTAGCATACAGGTTAGGGTACGACAATGGTTTAGTGTGAGCGTACATGTTAGGGCATGGATTAGTGTTAGAGTACGGGTTAGGATTAGGGGACGGGTGAGGGTAAGGCTTCGGGTAAGTGTTACGGTTAGGGTTAGGGTTAGGGTTAGGGTTAGGGGATGGTGACGGTATAGGGTACAGGTTAGGGTACGACAACGGTTTAGGGTGAGCGTATGTGTTAGGGTACGGCTTAGTGTTAGCGTACGGGTTAGGATTAGGGGACGGGTGAGGGTAAGGTTTCGGGTAAGGGTTAGGGTTAGGGTTAGGGTTAGGGTTAGGGGGCGGGGACGGTTTAGGGTACAGGTTAGGGTACGACAACGGTTTACGGTGAGCGTACGTTTTGGGTACGGGTTAGTGTTAGCGTACGGTTTAGGATTAGGGGACGGGTGAGGTTAAGGCTTCGGGTAAGGGTTAGGGTTAGGGTTAGGGTTAGGGTTAGGGGATGGGGACGGGGACGGTTTAGGGTACAGGTTAGGGTACGACAACGGTTTAGGGTTAGCGTACGTGTTAGGGTACGGGTTAGTGTTAGCGTACGGGTTAGGATTGGGGACGGGTGAGGGTAAGGCTTCGGGTAAGGGTTAGGGTTAAGGTTAGGGTTAGGGTTAGGGTTAGGGTTAGGGGACGGTTTAGGGTACATGTTAGGGTACGACAACGGTTTAGGGTGAGCGTAGGTGTTAGGGTACGGGTTATTGTTAGCGTACAGGTTAGGATTAGGGGACGGGTGGGGTAAGGCTTCGGGTAAGGGTTAGGGTTAGGGTTAGGGTTAGGGTTAGGGGACGGGCACGGGGACGGTTTAGGGTACAGGTTAGTGTACGACAACAGTTTAGGGTGAGCGTACGTGTTAGGGTACGGGTTAGTGTTAGCGTACGGGTTAGGATTAGGGGACGGGTGAGGGTAAGGCTTCGGGTAAGGGTTAGGGTTAGGTTTAGGGTTAGGGGACGGGGACGGGGACGGTTTAGGGTACAGGTTAGGGTACAAAAACCGTTTAGGGTGAGCGTACGTGTTAGGGTACGGGTTAGTGTTAGCGTACGGGTTAGGATTAGGGGACGGGTGAGGGTAAGGCTTCGGGTAAGGGTTAGGGTTAGGGTTAGGGTTAGGGTTAGGGTTAGGGGACGGGGATGTTTTAGGGTAAAGGTTAGGGTACGACAACGGTTTAGGGTGAGCGTACGTGTTAGAGTACGGGTTAGTGTTAGCGTACGGGTTAAGATTAGGGGACGAGTGAGGGTAAGGCTTCGGGTAAGGGTTAGGGATAGGGTTAGGGTTAGGGGACGGGGACGGGGACGGTTTAAGGTACAGGTTAGGGTACGACAACGGTTTAGGGTGAGGGTACGTGTTAGGGTACGGGTTAGTGTTAGCATACGGGTGAGGATTAGGGGACGGGTGAGTGTAAAGCTTCGGGTAAGGGTTAGGTTTAGGGTTAGGGTTAGGGTTAGGGTTAGGGGACGGGGACGGTTTAGCGTACAGGTTAGGGTACGACAACGGTTTAGGGTGAGCGTACATGTTAGGGTACGGGTTAGTGTTAGCGTACGTGTTAGGATTAGGGGACGGGTGAGGGTAAGGCTTCGGGAAAGGGTTAGGGTTAGGGTTAGGGTTAGGGTTAGGGGACGGGCACGGGGACGGTTTAGGCTACAGGTTAGTGTACGACACCGGTTTAGGGTGAGGGTACGTGTTAGGGTACGGGTTAGTGTTAGCGTACGAGTTAGGATTAGGGGACGGGTTAGGGTAAGGCTTCGGGTAAGGGTTAGGGTTAGGGTTAGGGTTAGGGTTAGGGGACGGGGACGGTTTAGCGTACAGGTTAGGGTTCGAAAACGGTTTAGGGTGAGCGTACGTGTTAGGGTACGGATTACTGTTAGCGTACGGGTTAGGATTAGGGGACGGGTGAGGGTAAGGCTTCGGGTAAGGGTTAGGCTTAGGCTTAGGGTTAGGGTTAGGGTTAGGGGACGGGGACGGTTTAGGGTTCAGGTTAGGGTACGACAACGGTTTAGGATGAGCGTAAGTGTTAGGGTACGGTTTAGTGTTAGCGTACGGGTAAGGATTAGGGGACGGGTGAGGGTAAGGCTTCGGGTAAAGGTTAGGGTTAGGGTTAGGGTTAGAGTTAGGGTTAGGGGACGGGGACGGTTTAGGGTACAGGTTAGGGTACGACAACGGTTTAGGGTGAGCGTACGTGTTAGGGTACGGGTTAGTGTTAGCGTACGGGTTAGGATTAGGGGACGGGTGAGGGTTAGGCTTCGGGAAAGGGTTAGGGTTAGGGTTAGGTTTAGGGTTAGGGGACGGGCACGGGGACGGTTTAGGGTACAGGTTAGTGTACGAGAACGGTTTAGGGTGAGGGTACGTGTTAGGGTACGGGTTAGTGTTAGGGTACGGGTTATTGTTAGAGTACGGGTTAGGATTAGGGGACGGGTGAGGGTAAGGCTTCGGGTAAGTGTTAGGGTTAGGGGACGGGGACGGCTTAGGGTACAAGTTAGGGTACGACAACGGTTTAGAGTGAGCGTAAGTGTTAGGGTACGGATTAGTGTTAGCGTACAGTTTAGGATTAGCGGACGGGTGAGTGTAAGGCTTCGGGTAAGGGTTAGGGTTAGGGTTAGGGTTAGGGTTAGGACGGGGACGGTTTAGGGTACAGTTTAGGGTACGACAACCGTTTAGGGTGAGCGTACGTGTTAGGGTACGGGTTAGTGATAGCGTACGAGTTAGGATTAGGTGACGGGTTAGGGTAAGGCTTCGGGTAAGGGTTAGGGTTAGGGCTAGGGTTAGGGGACGAGGACGGTTTAGGGTACAGGTTAGGGTTCGACAACGGTTTAGGGTGAGCGTACGTGTTAGGGTACGGGTTACTGTTAGCGTACGGGTTAGGATTAGGGGACGGGTGAGGGTAAGGCTTCGGGTAAGGGTTAGGCTTAGGCTTAGGGTTAGGGTTAGGGTTAGGGGACGGGGACGGTTTAGGGTACAGGTTAGGGTACGACAACGGTTTAGGATGAGCGTAAGTGTTAGGGTATGGTTTAGTGTTAGCGTACGGGTAAGGATTAGGGGACGGGTGAGGGTAAGGCTTCGGGTAAGGGTTAGTGTTAGGGTTAGAGTTAGGGTTAGGGTTACGGGACGGGGACGGTTTAGGGTACAGGTTAGGGTACGGCAACGGTTTCGGGTGAGCGTACGTGTTAGGGTACGGGTTAGTGTTAGCGTACGGGTTAGGATTACGGGAAGGGTGAGGGTAAGGCTTCGGGTAAGGGTTAGGGTTAGGGTTAGGGTTAGGGGACGGGCACGGGGATGGTTTAGGGTACAGGTTAGTGTACGACAACAGTGTAGGGTGAGCGTACGTGTTAGGGTACGGGTTAGTGTTAGCGTACGGGTTAGGATTAGGGGACGGGTGAGGGTAAGGCTTCGGGTAAGGGTTAGGGTTAGGTTTAGGGTTAGGGGACGGGGACGGGGACGGTTTAGGGTACAGGTTAGGGTACAAAAACCGTTTAGGGTGAGCGTACGTGTTAGGGTACGGGTTAGTGTTAGCGTACGGGTTAGGATTAGGGGACGGGTGAGGGTAAGGCTTAGGGTAAGGGTTAGGGATAGGGTTAGGGTTAGGGTTAGGGGACGGTGACGGTTTAGGGTACAGGTTAGTGTACGACAACGGTTTAGGGTGAGCGTACGTGTTAGGTTACGGGTTAGTGTTGGCGTACGGTTTAGGATTAGGGGACGGGTGAGGATACGGCTTCGGGTAAGTGTTAGGGTTAGGGTTAGGGGACGGGGACGGGGACGGTTTAGGGTACAGGTTAGGGTACGACAACGGTTTAGGGTGAGCGTACGTGTTAGGGTACGGGTTAGTGTTAGCGTACGGGTTAGGATTAGGGGACGGGTGAGGGTAAGGCTTCCGGTAAGTGTTAGGGTTAGGGTTAGGGTTAGGGTTAGTGTTAGGAGACGGGGACGGTTTAGGGTACATGTTAGGGTACGACAACGATTTAGGGTGAGCGTAGGTGTTAGGGTATGGATTAGTGTTAGCGTACGGGTTAGGATTAGGGGACGGGTGAGGGTAAGGCTTCGGGTAAGGGTTAGGGTTAGGGTTAGGGTTAGGGTTAGGGTTAGGGGACGGGGACGGTTTAGGGTACAGGTTAGGGTACGACAACAGTTTAGGTTGAGCGTACGTGTTAGGGTATGGGTTAGTGTTAGCGTACGGGTTAGGATTAGGGGATGGGTGAGGGTAAGGCTTCGGGTAAAGGTTAGGGTTAGGGTTAGAGTTAGGGTTAGGGGACGGGGACGGTTTAGGATACAGGTTAGGGTACGACAACGGTTTAGGGTGAGCGTACGTGTTAGGGTACGGGTTAGTGTTCGCGTACGGGTTAGGATTAGGGGACGGGTGAGGGTAAGGCTTCGGGTAAGGATTAGGGTTAGGGTTAGGGTTAGGGTTAGGGGGCGGGGACGGTTTAGGGTACAGGTTAGGGTACGTCAACGGTTTAGGGTGAGCGTACGTCTTAGGGTACGGGTTAGTGTTAGTGTACGGTTTAGGATTAGGGGACGGGTGGGGGTAAGGCTTCGGGTAAGGGTTAGGGTTAGGGTTAGGGTTAGGGTTAGGGTTAGGGGACGGGGACGGTTTAGGGTACAGGTTTGGGTACGACAACGGTTTAGGGTGAGCGTACGTGTTAGGGTGTGGGTTAGTGTTTGCGTACGGGTTAGGAATAGGGGACGGGTGAGGGTAAGGCTTCGGGTAAGTGTTAGGGTTAGGTTTAGGGTTAGGGTTAGGGTTAGGGGACGGGGACGGTTTAGGGTACAGGTTAGGGTACGACAACGGTTTAGGGTGAGCGTACGTGTTAGGGTACGGGTTAGTGTTAGCGTACGGGTTAGGATTAGGGGACGGTTGAGGGTTAGGCTTCGGGAAAGGGTTAGGGTTAGGGTTAGGTTTAGGGTTAGGGGACGGGCACGGGGACGGTTTAGGGTACAGGTTAGTTTACGAGAACGGTTTAGGGTGAGGGTACGTGTTAGGGTACGGGTTAGTGTTAGAGTACGGTTTAGGATTAGGGGACGGGTGAGGGTAAGGCTTCGGGTAAGTGTTAGGGTTAGGGTTAGGGTTAGGGTTAGGGAACGGGGACGGGGACGGCTTAGGGTACAGGTTGGGTACGACACCGGTTTAGAGTGAGCGTAAGTGTTAGGGTACGGATTAGTGTTAGCGTACAGTTTAGGATTAGCGGACGGGTGAGTGTAAGGCTTCGGGTAAGGGTTAGGGTTAGGGTTAGGGTTAGGGTTAGGGTTAGGGGACGGGGACGGTTTAGGGTACAGTTTAGGGTACGACAACGGTTTAGGGTGAGCGTACGTGTTAGGGTACGGGTTAGTGTTAGCGTACGGGTTAGGAATATGGGACGGGTGAGGGTAAGGCTACAGGTAAGGGTTCGGGTTAGGGTTAGGGTTAGGGTTAGGGGACGGGGACGGTTTAGGGTACAGGTTAGGGTACGACAACGATTTAGGGTGAGGGTACGTGTTAGGTTACGGGTTAGTGTTAGCGTACGGGTTAGGATTAGGGAACGGGTGAGGGTAAGTCTTCGGGTAAGGGTTAGGGTTAGGGTTAGGGTTAGGGTTAGGGGACGGGGGCAGTTTAGGGTACAGGTTAGGGTACGACAACGGTTTAGAGAGAGCGTACGTGTTAGGGTACGGGTTAGTGTTAGCGTACGGGTTAGGATTAGGGGACGGGTGAGGGTAAGGCTTCGGGTAAGGGTTAGGGTTAGGGTTAGGGTTAGGGTTAGGGGACGAGGACGGTTTAGGGTACAGGTTAGGGTACGACAACGGTTTAGGGTGAGCGTACGTGTTAGGGTACGTGTTAATGTTAGCGTACGGGTTAGGATTAGGGGACGGTTGAGGGTATGGCTTCGAGTAAGGGTTAGGGTTAGGGTTAGGGTTAGGGTTAGGGGACGGGGACGCTTTAGGGTACAGGTTAGGGTACGACAACGGTTTAGGGTGAGCGTACGTGTTAGGGTACAAGTTAGTGTTAGCGTAAGGGTTAGGATTAGGGGACGGGTGAGGGTAAGGCTTCGGGTAAGGGTTAGGGTTAGGGTTAGGGTTAGGTTTAGGGTTAGGGGACGGGGACGGTTTAGGGTACAGTTTAGGGTATGACAACGGTTTAGGGTGAGCGTACGTGTTAGGGTAAGGGTTAGTGTTAGCGTACATGTTAGGATTAGGGGTCGGGTGAGGGTAAGGCTTCGGGTAAGGGTTAGGGTTAGGGTTCGGTTTAGGGTTAGGGGACGGGGACGGGGACGGTTTAGGGTACAGGTTAGGGTACGACAACGGTTTAGGGTGAGCGTACGTGTTAGGGTGTGGGTTAGTGTTTGCGTACGGGTTAGGATTAGGGGACGGGTGAGGGTAAGGCTTCGGGTAAGGGTTAGGTTTAGGGTTAGGGTTAGGGGACGGGGACGGTTTAGGGTACAAGTTAGGGTACGACAACGGTTTAGGGTGAGCGTACGTGTTAGGGTACGGGTTAGTGTTAGCGTACGGGTTAGGATTAGGGGACGGGTTAGGGTAAGGCTTCGGGTAAGGCTTCGGGTAAGGGTTAGGGTTAGGGTTAGGTTTAGGGGACGGGGGCGGTTTAGGGTACAGGTTAGGGTACGACAACGGTTTAGGGTGAGCGTACGTGTTAGGGTACGGTTTAGTGTTAGCGTACGGGTTAGGATTAGGGGACGGGTGAGGGTAAGGCTTCGGGTAAGGGTTAGGGTTAGGGTTAGGGTTAGGTTTAGGGTTAGGGGACGGGGACGGGGACGGTTTAGGGTACAGGTTAGGGTACGACAACGGTTTAGGGTGAGCGTACGTGTTAGGGTACGGGTTAGTGTTAGCGTACGGGTTAGGATTAGGGGACGGGTGAGGGTAAGGCTTCGGGTAAGGGTTAGGGTTAGGGTTAGGGTTAGGGTTAGGGGACGCGGACGGTTTAGGGTACATGTTAGGGTACGACAACGGTTTAGGGTGAGCGTACGTGTTAGG
The DNA here is from genome assembly GCF_059928025.1 of Delphinapterus leucas. Classification (NCBI taxonomy): domain Eukaryota; kingdom Metazoa; phylum Chordata; class Mammalia; order Artiodactyla; family Monodontidae; genus Delphinapterus; species Delphinapterus leucas. The sequence continues at coordinate 6,458,706 of NW_028322254.1, read as the reverse complement.
GTACGGTTTAGTGTTAGCGTACGGGTTAGGATTAGGGGACGGGTGAGGGTAAGGCTTCGGGTAAGGGTTAGGGTTAGGGTTAGGGTTAGGGTTAAGGGACGGGGACGGGGACGGTTTAGGGTACAGGTTAGGGTACGACAACGGTTTAGGGTGAGCGTACGTGTTAGGGTACGGTTTAGTGTTAGCGTACGGGTTAGGATTAGGGGACGGGTGAGGGTAAGGCTTCGGGTAAGGGTTAGGGTTAGGGTTAGGGTTAGGGGACGGGGACGGTTTAGGGTACAGGTTAGGGTACGACAACGGTTTAGGGTGAGCGTACGTGTTAGGGTACGGTTTAGTGTTAGTGTACGGGTTAGGATTAGGGGACGGGTGAGGGTAAGGCTTCGGGTAAGGGTTAGGGTTAGGGTTAGTGTTAGGGTTAGGGTTAGGGTTAGGGGACGGGGACGGTTTAGGGTACAGGTTAGGGTACGACAACGGTTTAGGGTGAGCGTTTGTGTTAGGGTACGGGTTAGTGTTAGCGTACGGGTTAGGATTAGGGGACGGGTGAGGGTAAGGCTTCGGGTAAGGGTTAGGGTTAGGGTTAGGTTTAGGGTTAGGGGACGGGGACGGGCTTTAGGGTACAGGTTAGGGTACGACAACGGTTTAGGGTGAGCGTACGTGTTAGGGTACGGTTTAGTGTTAGTGTACGGGTTAGGATTAGGGGACGGGTGAGGGTAAGGCTTCGGGTAAGGGTTAGGGTTAGGGTTAGGGTTAGTATTAGGGTTAGGGGACGGGGACGGTTTAGGGTACATGTTAGGGTATGACAACGGTTTAGGGTGAGCGTACGTGTTAGGGTACGGGTTAGTGTTAGCGTACGGGTTAGGATTAGGGGACGGGTGAGGGTAAGGCTTCGGGTAAGGGTTAGGTTTAGGGTTAGGGTTAGGGTTAAGGGACGGGGACGGGGACGGTTTAGGGTACAAGTTAGGGTACGACAACGGTTTAGGGTGAGCGTACGTGTTAGGGTACGGGTTAGTGTTAGCGTACGGGTTAGGATTAGGGGACGGGTGAGTGTAAGGCTTCGGGTAAGGGTTAGGGTTAGGGTTAGGGTTAGGGTTAGTGTTAGGTGATGGGGACGGGGACGATTTAGGGTACAGGTTAGGGTACGACAACGGTTTAGTGTGAGCATACGTGTTAGGGCACGGGTTAGTGTTAGCGTACGGGTTAGGATTAGGGGACGGGTGAGGGTAAGGCTTCGGGTAAGGGATAGGGTTAGGGTTAGGGTTAGGGTTAGGGGGCGGGGACGGTTTAGGGTACAGGTTAGGGTACGACAACGGTTTAGGGTGAGCGTATGTTTTGGGTACGGGTTAGTGTTAGCATACGGTTTAGGATTAGGGGACGGGTGAGGTTAAGGCTTCGGGTAAGGGTTAGGGTTAGGGTTAGGGTTAGGGTTAGGGGATGGGGACGGGGACGGTTTAGGGTACAGGTTAGGGTACGACAACGGTTTAGGGTGAGCGTAGGTGTTAGGGTACGGATTAGTGTTAGCGTACGGGTTAGGATTAAGTGACGGGTGAGGGTAAGGCTTCGGGTAAGGGTTAGGGTTAGGGTTAGGGTTAGGGTTAGGGGACGGGGACGCTTTAGGGTACAGGTTAGGGTACGACAACGGTTTAGGGTGAGCGTACGTGTTAGGGTATGGGTTAGTGTTAGCGTACGGGTTAGAATTAGGGGACGGGTGAGGGTAAGGCTTCGGGTAAGGGTTAGGGTTAGGGTTAGGGTTAGGGGACGGGGACGGTTTAGGGTACAGGTTAGGGTACGACAACGGTTTAGGGTGAGCGTACGTGTTAGGGTACGTGTTAGTGTTAGCGTACGGGTTAGGATTAGGGGACGGGTGAGGGTATGGCTTCGGGTAAAGGTTAGGTTTAGGGTTAGGGTTAGGGTTAGGGTTAGGGGACGGGGACGCTTTAGGGTACAGGTTAGGGTACGACAATGGTTTAGGGTGAGCGTACGTGTTAGGGTACGGGTTAGTGTTAGCGTACGGGTTAGGATTATGGGACGGGTGAGGGTAAGGCTTCGGGTAAGGGTTAGGGTTAAGGGTTAGGTTTAGGTTTAGAGTTAGGGGACGGGGACGGTTTAGGGTACAGTTTAGGGTACGACAACGGTTTAGGGTGAGCGTACCTGTTAGGGTACGTGTTAGTGTTGGCGTACGGGTTAGGATTAGGGGACGGGTGAGGGTAAGGCTTCGGGTAAGGGTTAGGGTTAGGGTTAGGGTTAGGGTTAGGTTTAGGGTACGGGGACGGTTTAGGGTACAGGTTAGGGTACGACAACGGTTTAGGGTGAGCGTACGTGTTAGGGTGTGGGTTAGTGTTTGCGTACGGGTTAGGAATAGGGGATGGGTGAGTGTAAGGCTTCGGGTAAGTGTTAGGGTTAGGGTTAGGGTTAGGGGACGGGGACGGGGACGGGGACGGGGACGGTTTAGGGTACAAGTTAGGGTACGACAACGGTTTAGGGTGAGCGTACGTGTTAGGGTACGGGTTAGTGTTAGCGTACGGGTTAGGATTAGGGGACGGGTGAGGGTAAGGCTTCGGGTAAGGGTTAGGGTTAGGGTTAGGGTTAGTGTTAGGGTTAGGGGACGGGGACGGTTTAGGTTACATGTTAGGGTATGACAACGGTTTAGGGTGAGCGTACGTGTTAGGGTACGGGTTAGTGTTAGCGTACGGGTTAGGATTAGGGGACGGGTGAGGGTAAGGCTTCGGGTAAGGGTTAGGGTTAGGGTTAGGGTTAGGGTTAAGGGACGGGGACGGGGACGGTTTAGGGTACAGGTTAGGGTACGACAACGGTTTAGGGCGAGCGTACGTGTTAGTGTACGGGTTAGTGTTAGCGTACGGGTTAGGTTTATGGGACGAGTGAGGGTAAGACTTCGGGTAAGGGTTAGGGTTAGGGATAGGGTTAGGGGACGGGGACGGTTTAGGGTACAGGTTAGGGTACGACAACGGTTTAGGGTGAGCGTACGTGTTAGGGTACGGGTTAGTGTTAGCGTACGGGTTAGGATTAGGGGACGGGTGAGGGTAAGACTTCGGTTAAGGGTTTGGGTTAGGGTTAGGGTTAGGGTTAGGGTTAGGGGACGGGGACGGTTTAGGGTACAGGTTAGTGTACGACAACGGTTTAGGGTGAGCGTACGTGTTAGGGTACGGTTTAGTGTTAGTGTACGGGTTAGGATTAGGGGACGGGTGAGGGTAAGGCTTCGGGTAAGGGTTAGGGTTAGGGTTAGGGTTAGGTTTAGGGATAGGGGACGGGGACGGGGACGGTTTAGCCTACATGTTAGTGTACGACAACGGTTTAGGGTGAGCGTACGTGTTAGGGTACGGGTTAGTGTTAGCGTACGGGTTAGGATTAGGGGACGGGTGAGGGTAAGGCTTCGGGTAAGGGTTAGGGTTAGGGTTAGGGTTAGGGTTAGGGTTAGGGTTAGTGTTAGTGGACGGGCACGGGGATGGTTTAGGGTACAGGTTAGGGTACGACACCGGTTTAGGGTGAGGGTACGTGTTAGGGTACCGGTTAGTGTTAGCGTACGAGTTAGGATTAGGGGACGCGTTAGGGTAAGGCTTCGGGTAAGGGTTAGGGTTAGGGTTAGGGTTAGGGTTAGGGTTAGGGTACTGGGACGGTTTAGGGTACAGGTTAGGGTACGACAACGGTTTAGTGTGAGCGTACGTGTTAGGGTACGGGTTAGTGTTAGCGTACGGGTTAGGATTAGGGGACGGGTGAGGGTAAGGCTTCGGGTAAGCGTTAGGGTTAGGGTTAGGGTTTGGGTTAGGGTTAGGGGGCGGGGACGGTTTAGGGTACAGGTTAGGGTACGACAACGGTTTAGGGTGAGCGTAAGTGTTAGGGTACGGTTTAGTGTTAGCGTACGGGTTAGGATTAGGGGACGGGTGAGGGTAAGGCTTCGGGTAAGGGTTAGGATTAGGGTTAGGGTTAGGGTTAGGGGACGGGCACGGGGACGGTTTAGGGTACAGGTTAGTGTACGACAACGGTTTAGGGTGAGCGTACGTGTTAGGGTACGTGTTAGTGTTAGCGTACGGGTTAGGATTAGGGGACGGGTGAGGGTAAGGCTTCGGGTAAGGGTTAGGGTTAGGTTTTGGGTTAGGGGACGGGGACGGGGATGGTTTAGGGTACAGGTTAGCGTACGACAACGGTTTAGGGTGAGCGTACGTTTTAGGGTACGGGTTAGTGTTAGCGTACGGGTTAGGATTAGGGGACGGGTGAGGGTAAGGCTTCGGGTAAGGATTAGGGTTAGGGTTAGTGTTAGGGTTAGGGTTAGGGGACGGGGACGGTTTAGGGTACAGGTTAGGGTACGACAATGGTTTAGGGTGAGCGTACGTGTTAGGGTACGGGTTAGTGTTAGCGTACGTGTTAGGATTAGGGGACGTGTGAGGGTAAGGCTTCGGGTAATGGTTAGGGTTAGGGTTAGGGTTAGGGGACGGGGACGGTTTAGGGTACACGTTAGGGTACGACAACGGTTTAGGGTAAGTGTACGTGTTAGGGTATGGGTTAGTGTTAGCGTACGGGTTAGGTTTAGGGGACGGGTGAGGGTAAGGCTTCGGGTAAGGGTTAGGGTTAGGGTTAGGGTTAGGGTTAGGGTTAGGGTTAGGGGACGGGGATGGTTTAGGGTAAAGGTTAGGGTACGACAACGGTTTAGGGTGAGCGTACGTGTTAGGGTACGGGTTAGTGTTAGCGTACGGATTAGGATTAGGGGACGGGTGAGGGTAACGCTTCGGGTAAGGGTTAGGGTTAGGGTTAGGGTTAGGGTTAGGGTTAGGGGACGGGGACGGTTTAGTGTACAGGTTAGGGTACGACAACGGTTTAGGGTGAGCGTACGTGTTAGGGTACGGGTTAGTGTTAGCGTACGGTTTAGGATTAGGGGACGGGTGAGGGTAAGGCTTCGGGTAAGGGTTAGGGTTAGGGTTAGGGTTAGGGTTAGGGGACGGGGACGGTTTAGGGTACAGGTTAGTGTACGACAACGGTTTAGGGTGAGCGTACGTGTTAGGTTACGGGTTAGTGTTGGCGTACGGGTTTGGATTAGGTGACGGGTGAGGATAAGGCTTCGGGTAAGGGTTAGGGTTAGGGTTAGGGTGAAGGGACGGTGACGGGGACGGTTTAGGGTACAGGTTAGGGTACGACAACGGTTTAGTGTGGGCTTACGTGTTAGGGTACGGGTTAGTGTTAGCGTAAGGTTTAGGATTAGGGGACGGGTGAGGGTAAGGCTTCGGGTAAGGGTTAGGGTTAGGGTTAGGGTTAGGGTTAGGGTTAGGGGACGGGGACGGTTTAGGGTACAGGTTAGGGTACGACAACGGTTTAGGGTGAGCGTATGTGTTAGGGTACGGGTTAGTGTTAGCGTACGGGTTAGGATTAGGGGACGGGTGAGGGTAAGACTTCGGGTAAGGGTTAGGTTTAGGGATAGGGTTAGGGGACGGGGACGGTTTAGGGTACAGGTTAGGGTACGACAACGTTTTTGGGTGAGCGTACGTGTTAGGGTACGGGTTAGTGTTAGCGTACGGGATAGGATTAGGGAACGGGTGAGGGTAAGGCTTCGGGTAAGGGTTAGGGTTAGGGTTAGGGTTAGGGTTAGGGTTAGGGGACGGGGACGGTTTAGGTTACATGTTAGGGTACGACAACGGTTTAGGGTGAGCGTACGTGTTAGGGTACGGTTTAGTGTTAGTGTACGGGTTAGGATTAGGGGACGGGTGAGGGTAAGGCTTCGGGTAAGGGTTAGGGTTAGGGTTAGAGTTAGGTTTAGGGTTAGGGGACGGGGACGGGGACGGTTTAGGGTACAGGTTAGGGTACGACAACGGTTTAGGGTGAGCGTACGTGTTAGGGTACGGGTTAGTGATAGCGTACGGGTTATGATTAGGGGTCGGGTGAGGGTAAGGCTTCGGGTAAGGGTTAGGGTTAGGTTTAGGGTTAGTGTTAGGGTTAGGGGACGCGGACGGTTTAGGGTACATGTTAGGGTACGACAACGGTTTAGGGTGAGCGTACGTGTTAGGGTACGGGTTAGTGTTAGCGTACGGGTTAGGATTAGGGGACGGGTGAGGGTAAGGCTTCGGGTAAGGGTTAGAGTTAGGGTTAGGGTTAGGGTTAAGGGACGGGGACGGGGACGGTTTAGAGTACAGGTTAGGGTACGACAACGGTTTAGGTTGAGCGTACGTGTTAGGGTACGGTTTAGTGTTAGCGTACGGGTTAGGATTAGGGGACGGGTGAGGGTAAGACTTCGGGTAAGGGTTAGGGTTAGGGATAGGGTTAGGGGACGGGGACGGTTTAGGGTACAGGTTAGGGTACGACAACGGTTTAGGGTGAGCGTACGTGTTAGGGTACGGTTTAGTGTTAGTGTACGGGTTAGGATTAGGGGACGGGTGAGGGTAAGGCTTCGGGTAAGGGTTAGGGTTAGGGTTAGTGTTAGGGTTAGGGTTAGGGTTAGGGGACTGGGACGGTTTAGGGTACAGGTTAGGGTACGACAACGGTTTAGGGTGAGCGTTTGCGTTAGGGTGTGGGTTAGTGTTTGCGTACGGGTTAGGAATAGGGGACGGGTGAGGGTAAGGCTTCGGGTAAGGGTTAGGGTTAGGGTTAGGTTTAGGGTTAGGTGACGGGGACGGGGACGGGGGCGGTTTAGGGTACAGGTTAGGGTACGACAACGGTTTAGGGTGAGCGTACGTGTTAGGGTACGGGTTAGTGTTAGCGTACGGGTTAGGATTAGGGGACGGGTGAGGGTAAGGCTTCGGGTAAGGGTTAGGGTTAGGGTTAGGGTTAGTGTTAGGGTTAGGGGACGGGGACGGTTTAGGGTACATGTTAGGGTATGACAACGGTTTAGGGTGAGCGTACGTGTTAGGGTACGGGTTAGTGTTAGCGTACGGGTTAGGATTAGGGGACGGGTGAGGGTAAGGCTTCGGGTAAGGGTTAGGTTTAGGGTTAGGGTTAGGGTTAAGGGACGGGGACGGGGACGGTTTAGGGTACAAGTTAGGGTACGACAACGGTTTAGGGTGAGCGTACGTGTTAGGGTACGGGTTAGTGTTAGCGTACGGGTTAGGATTAGGGGACGGGTGAGTGTAAGGCTTCGGGTAAGGGTTAGGGTTAGGGTTAGGGTTAGGGTTAGTGTTAGGTGACGGGGACGGGGACGATTTAGGGTACAGTTTAAGGTACGACAACGGTTTAGGGTGAGCGTACGTGTTAGGGTACGGGTTAGTGTTAGCGTACGGGTTAGGATTAGGGGACGGGTGAGGGTAAGGATTTGGGTAAGGGTTAGAGTTAGGGTTAGGGTTAGGGTTAAGGGACGGAGACGGTTTAGGATACAGGTTAGGGTACGACAACGGTTTAGTGTGAGCATACGTGTTAGGGCACGGGTTAGTGTTAGCGTACGGGTTAGGATTAGGGGACGGGTGAGGGTAAGGCTTCGGGTAAGGGATAGGGTTAGGGTTAGGGTTAGGGTTAGGGGGCGGGGACGGTTTAGGGTACAGGTTAGGGTACGACAACGGTTTAGGGTGAGCGTATATTTTGGGTACGGGTTAGTGTTAGCATACGGTTTAGTATTAGGGGACGGGTGAGGTTAAGGCTTCGGGTAAGGGTTAGGGTTAGGGTTAGGGTTAGGGTTAGGGGATGGGGACGGGGACGGTTTAGGGTACAGGTTAGGGTACGACAACGGTTTAGGGTGAGCGTAGGTGTTAGGGTACGGATTAGTGTTAGCGTACGGGTTAGGATTAAGTGACGGGTGAGGGTAAGGCTTCGGGTAAGGGTTAGGGTTAGGGTTAGGGTTAGGGTTAGGGGACGGGGATGCTTTAGGGTACAGGTTAGGGTACGACAACGGTTTAGGGTGAGCGTACGTGTTAGGGTACGTGTTAGTGTTAGCGTACGGGTTAGAATTAGGGGACGGGTGAGGGTAAGGCTTCGGGTAAGGGTTAGGGTTAGGGTTAGGGTTAGGGGACGGGGACGGTTTAGGGTACAGGTTAGGGTACGACAACGGTTTAGGGTGAGCGTACGTGTTAGGGTACGTGTTAGTGTTAGCGTACGGGTTAGGATTAGGGGACGGGTGAGGGTATGGCTTCGGGTAAAGGTTAGGGTTAGGGTTAGGGTTAGGGTTAGGGTTAGGGGACGGGGACGCTTTAGGGTACAGGTTAGGGTACGACAACGGTTTAGGGTGAGCGTACGTGTTAGGGTACGGGTTAGTGTTAGCGTACGGGTTAGGATTAGGGGACGGGTGAGGGTAAGGCTTCGGGTAAGGGTTAGGGTTAAGGGTTAGGTTTAGGTTTAGAGTTAGGGGACGGGGACGGTTTAGGGTACAGTTTAGGGTACGACAACGGTTTAGGGTGAGCGTACCTGTTAGGGTACGGGTTAGTGTTGGCGTACGGGTTAGGATTAGGGGACGGGTGAGGGTAAGGCTTCGGGTAAGGGTTAGGGTTAGGGTTAGGGTTAGGGTTAGGTTTAGGGTACGGGGACGGTTTAGGGTACAGGTTAGGGTACGACAACGGTTTAGGGTGAGCGTACGTGTTAGGGTGTGGGTTAGTGTTTGCGTACGGGTTAGGAATAGGGGATGGGTGAGTGTAAGGCTTCGGGTAAGTGTTAGGGTTAGGGTTAGGGTTAGGGGACGGGGACGGGGACGGGGACGGGGACGGTTTAGGGTACAAGTTAGGGTACGACAACGGTTTAGGGTGAGCGTACGTGTTAGGGTACGGGTTAGTGTTAGCGTACGGGTTAGGATTAGGGGACGGGTGAGGGTAAGGCTTCGGGTAAGGGTTAGGGTTAGGGTTAGGGTTAGTGTTAGGGTTAGGGGACGGGGACGGTTTAGGTTACATGTTAGGGTACGACAACGGTTTAGGGTGAGCGTACGTGTTAGGGTACGGGTTAGTGTTAGCGTACGGGTTAGGATTAGGGGACGGGTGAGGGTAAGGCTTCGGGTAAGGGTTAGGGTTAGGGTTAGGGTTAGGGTTAAGGGACGGGGACGGGGACGGTTTAGGGTACAGGTTAGGGTACGACAACGGTTTAGGGCGAGCGTACGTGTTAGTGTACGGGTTAGTGTTAGCGTACGGGTTAGGTTTAGGGGACGAGTGAGGGTAAGACTTCGGGTAAGGGTTAGGGTTAGGGATAGGGTTAAGGGACGGGGACGGGGACGGTTTAGGGTACAGCTTAGGGTACGACCACGGTTTAGGGTGAGAGTACATGTTAGGGTACAGGTTAGTGTTAGCATACGTGTTACGATTAGGGGATGGTTTAGGGTAAGGCTTTGGGTAAGAGTTAGGGTTAGGGTTTGTTAGGGTTTGGGGACGGGGACGGTTTAGGGTACAGGTTAGGGTAAGACAACGGTTTAAGATGAGCGTACGTGTTAGGATACGGGTTAGTGTTAGCGTATGATTAGGGGACGGATAAGGGTAAGGGTTCGGGTAAGGGTTAGGTTGAGACATAAAGCTGGACAATTCGGGCTGATGGCATTGGTGAGGTTCGATGAGCAAATGCAGACCCTTTGAAGTCATACTGCATGGTACCCATTCCATGGGTCCGAACTCTCCAGGTTTATGGGATTCTTCCTTCAGCTAAAACATGCATGGGAAACCCAGAGTACGTTCCACCATGTCATTGGGAAACGTTTTCAAATGCATCTCAGTTTTCGTCCCCTGGTACTCGGGTTCACCATTCCAGACGCTTTACTAACACTCTCCCCACTTGGAGAGTCAGTGCCTTTAACCTCCTGTTTGGCACACTTTGCAATTTCTGTGCAAGATGAACAGGAATTTGGAGATCCAATGAGAGACTAGCTGTAGGTGTCTGCACGGACAAATGGAACGCTTATTTCCCACCAGGAAGAGGAATTAACCAAAGGCTCAGCGTGCCCTGCTGGAAACAGATTAGGGCCTGAAGCAATCCTGCGGTTTTGCGGTCAGCTCACAAGTAAGCGAGTTGAAGAAAAGAGCTCAAGGGCACTGTAATCCACAAACCTGCAGAGTTATGAATGATAGCTATCGTCCAAAATATATTCAAGTAAGTCTGTGAAGAGGGCTTTAAAGCGGTGCAGAATTTCAGGAAAACGATTTCAGGGGGTAGACTGGAATTGCCCTTAAAGCATAGGAAAAGAGGCAGAATGTCGACAATGATGCACTTGGCCAAAAAGAGCATATTGGTTTTTTCCTGAATATATTCAGGAAAAAACGCATATGCACTTTTTGGCCAACCAAGCAAGTGTTTAAAGGAAATCTGCACTACAATGAAGTCTCACTGCCCCCCGGTCAAAACGGCCATGTGAAAAAAGTGTAAAAGAAGGCATCATTGAAGACTAATACAGAATACCAAGTCCTGGTCGTTGGTAGAATAACCAGCAGGGTATAGGATTTAGGAACTACTGGAGGTATATCCTCGGTGGCTTCACTGACTCTCCTGACATCCGTTACCTTGACTGCTGCAGCCCATGGGGCTCTCAAAGTCAGGCCAATCCCAGGATATGGAGCTCACCCAGGCAGGTACCCCACCCCCACCCCAGCCCACAGGGCCCTCGTGTTCAGGCCCCTCCCAGGATATGGTGTTCCCTGGGCAGGTCACCTGCAGCCCATGGGGCTCTCGTTGTCACGTCCCTCCCAGGATACAGAGCTACCCTTGCATGTTCCGTGGCAAGTCTGTGCAAACAGGAACCGTGCACATAGCGCACATTGCAAAGCACTCCCAGCTCACCTGTCGCTCAGATCTGACACAGAGCACCTCAGAGCAGTACTTGTACTAACAAACAGCAGCTCCAAAAGGTCTGTGATCTTGGGGATCACTCTGTGCGGCCTCCCTCCACCTGGTCTTCCAGAGACTTCCACTGCACCCGGGGCACCAGGCCTCTGTCTCCACCCACCACCCTCCCCTCCTCTCCCTGACTCCTGGGTTCCTCTCATTAGCAGAGGGTTTTCTTGAAGTTGTCTCCCACTCATGGGCCAGATAAAATGATTAGAAAACAAGCCAGAACTACAGCCCCTTGTCTATCCTGACTCTCAAGAGCCCACACCTGTTCCTTGGACCTGGCCGATTCAGCAAGTTCCATTTTCTGCAACTGTGAGACCCTGAGGGTTGATGATTGGCTGACCTGGGCAGCCTGACCGTGCCGGCCAGACCTCCCCAGGTGTGCCTGGGTTGAGATCGATATAAACACCGCTCCAGGCAGCAAGAGCCCCTGCAGCTGTGCCTGACGCCATTTTCTCTGCCCTGTCAACAGTCTCGGGGCTGGACTGGTGGGAGGGAGTGAGAGGCCACGGCTTTGTGGGTGGTCCAGTGTGAGTGGGGCTCTGCTGGACTTTCTGCAGCAGTTGCCAAGATGCCACCTGCTAAGGAAGAGGATGTGTCACCCATACCTGCTGCTGGAATTTCTTCCTGGGGAGAGGTGAGGAAGGAAGAAAGCAGTGGGGGCCAGGACAGGAGGGGTATCTCAGGCAGGGAAATGGAAAGCTTCCAGAAGAGCACCCAGGGCCAGTACCATCCTGGCTGGCCTGCAGGCATCAAGTCGGCCGGCATGCTGTCGCTCGTGTGGCTCCATGGCCCTTCCTCTAGGCTTTCAAGTCCTTGTACATATTCAGGTGTTTTACCTGGGAAGGGTGGGAACATTTCAGCAGCAGCTGGCCTGGGGCTCGGCCCACGTTTACTCACAGATGCCTCGGCATGGTCCCCCAGCTTTGCAATGAGGACGCTTGTTGCGTGGGGCCTGCTGGCTGAATGGGAGATGATTCCCCACCACTGACCAACTTCAGAATTGTTTACAACTGGAGCAAGTGACCTGATAGGGTTTTCCTCTGTGTACCTGGTGGGTTCTGTTTTTCTTTTTCTTTTTTTCGTTTTTGGTTCAAGGTAGATTTTATTCTTCTCCTCTGTATTTACAGATATATGCATGGAAATAATTTATTCATATAAATACATGTATGTGAAGGGAAGAATATTTTTTCTGTTTTACTTTTTTTAATTTTATTTTTTTTAATTTTGAATTTTATTTTATTTTTTATACAGCAGGTTCTTTTTGGTTATCTCTTTTATACATATAAATGTATACATGCCAATCCCAATCTCTCAACACCTCCCACCACCATCCCCCCAACAGCTTTCCCCCCTTGGTGTCCATACGTTCGTTGTCTACATCTGTTGCTCTATTTCTGCCTTGCAAAACGGTTCATCTGTACAATTTTTCTAGGTTCCACATATATGCATTAATATACAAGATTTGTTTTGTTTTTCTCTTTCTGACTTACTTCACTGTGTATGACAGTCTCTAGATTCATCAACGTCTCTACAGGTGACCCAATTTCATTCCTTTTTATGGCTTAGTAATATTCCATTTTATATATGTACCACATCTTTATGCATTCGTCTGTCTGTGGGCATTTAGGTTGCTTCCATTACCTGGATATTGTAAATAGTGATGCAATGAACATTGCGCTGAATGTTGTTTTTTAATTTATGGTTTTGTCTGGGTATATGACCAGTAGTGGGATTGCTGTATCATATGGTAATTCTATTGTTAGTTTTATAAGAAACTCCATAATGTTCTCCACAGTGACTGTATCAATTTACATTCCCAACAATACTGGAAGAGGGTTCCATATCTCCACACCCTTTCCAGCATTTGTTGTTTGTAGATTTTCTGATGATGCCCATTCTAACCAGTGTGAGGTGAAACACCATGGATGAGTCTATTTCGTTGAGCAAGGAGTAGGTCTTGTCTATTACATTTTTGGCTTATGGAAAGGTATCTGTGCTAATTTCAATCTCTGGTTTTATACAGCACCCCAACTCAACTTTCCCCTTAAGCAAGCATAAGTTTTTTATCTAAATGTGAGACTCTGTTCGGTTTTGTAATCCAGTTCATGTGGAGCCAAGTTTACACTCCCTCTATTAGTGATATCTTATGATAACTATCTTTCTCTGTGTGACATATTTCTCTTAGAATCATCGTGCTTAAATCCACTCAATTTGCTGCTACAGGCCTGATGACATTGATCTCATTGCTGAGTGATATTCCGTTGTACATAAGTCGCACAACTTCTTTATCCATTTTTTTCTTTCTGGGATATTTAATGTGCACAGGACTCAAGGTTCTTGTAAACACAGCAGCCCTAAATTTTGTGTTGGCTGTGTCTTGTTGATTTTAATATTCCTAAGCTATAGGGCCATAAGTGGAAGTGACCTAGGCTCTGTAACTTTGTTTTTTAGATGTTTCAGGATACATCATAAACATCTCCAGAGTGTCTGTTGGCAATTGACATCCCACCCATCAGCATAACAAGGCTCCCTGTTCTCCATGGCCTGTCCTGTGTTTCTTGTTTTTACACTTTTTTCAGATGGCCATTTTGACGAATGGGAAAAGAGACTTCATTGTAGTGCAGATTTCCATTGCTCGAGTGCTTGGTTGACAAAAAAGAGCATATGCGTTTTTTCCTGAATGTATTCAGGAAAAAATGTATATGCACTTTTTGTCCAAGTGCATCACTGTCAAAGATCTGCTGCTTTTCATATGCTTTAAATGCAATTCAAATCTACCTCCTGAAATCTGATTCCTGCAATTCTGCCTCGTTTTCAAGTCCTCTTTGCAGCCTTACTTCAATATATTTTTGACAATAGCTGTCATTTATAACTCTGCAGGTTTGAGAATTACAGTGCCCCTGATTTCCTTTCTTAACTCGCTTCCTTGTGAGCTGGCCACAAAACCGCAGGTTTGCTTCAGGCTGTAATCTGGTTCCGGCACGGCATGCTCAGCGTTTGGTTAATTCCTCTTCCTGGTGGGAAATGAGAGTTAAATGTGCCCGTCCAGACACCTGCCTCATTCGCAGCCCCTTGGTGATGTGTGTCCTCTGGTTCGAGACCACATGTGCTGGGTTCCTCACCTTTCAATGATGTGGCCCCAATGGTGTGAGGAAACTCCTGCCTGGTTCCCATCCCCTTGGTGATGTGGGCCCTCTGGTGAGAGTCTGACACTGGCTGCGTTCCTCACCCTTCTGTGTGGTGGGCCCTCTGCTCTTAGGTAAATCCTGCCTGGCTTGCTCCCATTGCCTTGGAGACGTAGGCCCTCTGGTGGCAGTTGGAGCCTGCTGGGAGCCTCCTCTCCTCAGTGATGAGTGCCCTCTGGCGTCAGGTTCTAACTGCTGTGCTCCCCACGTTTTCTGATGTGAGCCCAGTGATGCCAGGACACTCCTGCCAGGTTCCCATCCCCATTGGGATGTGGGCCTTCTGCTCTGAGGTCCCAACGTCTGGGTTCCTTACAGTTTCATGGTGTTGGCTCTGTGATGTTCGTTCACTCAGGCCTAGATCCCATAGCCCCTGTGTTCTGGGCCGCCTGCTGCGAGGTTCCAACTGCTGGATTCCTCACCTTTTTTATTCTTTGTGCCCTGTGTTGTGAGGCTCCTCCTGCCTTCCTCACTCCCCCCATTGGTGATGTAGGTCCTGTGGTTTGAGGCTACATGTGCCGGTTTCCTCACCTTTTATTGATGTGGCCCCACTGGTGTGAGGACACTCCTGCCTGGTTCCCATCCCCTTGGTGATGTGGGCCCTCTGGTGAGAGTCTGATCCTGGCTGGATACCTCACACTTCTGGGAGGTGGGCTCTCTGCTGTGAGGTCACTCGTGCCTGGATGGCACACGTCGCCTTGGCCAAGTGGGCCCTCTGGTTGCAGTTGGAGTGGGATGGGAGCCTCCTCCCCTCGGTGATGAGGGCCCTCTGGCATCAGGCCCTAACTGCTGGGCTCCCCACATTTTCTGATGTGCGCCCACTGGTGCGATGACACTCCTGCCAGTTTCCCATCCCCATGGGGATGTGGGCCTTCTGCTCTGAGGTCCCAATGGCTGGGTTGCTCACAGTATCATGATGTGGGCCCTCTGCTGTGAGTTCACTGCGGCCTAGATCTCATAGACTGGGTGCCCTGGGCCGCCTGCTGGGAGCTTCCAATTACTGGATTCCTCACCTTTTTATTCTATGGGCCCTGTGTTGTAAGGCTACTCCTGCCTACCTCACTCCGAGTCCCTTGGAGATGTGGGTCCTCTGCTTTGAGGCCACATGTGTTGGGTTCCTCACCTTTCTATGATGTGGCCACATTGGTGTTAGGACACTCCTGCGTGGTTCCGATCCCCTTGGTGATGTGGGCCCTCTGGCGAGAGTCTTATCCTGGTTGGTTTCCTCACCCTTCTGTTAGGTAGGCCCTGTGCTGTGAGGTCACTCCTGCCTGACTGGCACACGTCATCTTGGCGACGTGGGCCCTCAATTGTGTGTTGGTGCCTGCTGGGAGTCTCCTTCCCTCGGTAATGAGGGCTCTCTGGCGTCAGGCCCTAACTCCTGGGCTCTCAAAATTTTCTGATGTGCGCCCTGTGGTGCGAGTACACTCCTGTCAGGTTCCCAAGCCCATGGGAATGTGGGCCTTCTGCTGTGAGGTCCCAACGTCTGGATTTCTCACAGTTTCATGATGAGGGCCCTCTGGTGTGAGTTCACTCACCCTGGATCCCATAGCCTCGCTACTCCAGGCCGCCTGCTGGGAGGTTCCAACTGCGGGATTCCTCACCTTTTTTATTCTATGGGCCCTCTCTTTTGAGGCTCCTCCTGCCTGCCTCATTCCCAGCCCCTTGTTTATGTGTGTCCTCTGATTAGAGGCCACGTGTGCTGGGTCCCTCACCTTTCGATGATGTGGCCCCACTGGTGTGAGGATACTTGTGCCTGGTTCCCATCCCCTTGGTGATATGAGCCCTCTGGTGAGAGTCTGATCCTGGCTGGGTTCCTCACCCTTCTGTGAGGTGGGCCCTCTGCTGTGAGGTAACTCCTGCCTGGCTTCCCATTGCCTTGGTGACATCGGCCCTCTGGTGGCAGTTGGAACCTACTGGGAGCCTCCTCCCCTCGGTGATGAGGGCCCTCTGGCGTGAGGCCATCACTGCTGGGCTCCCCATGTTATCTGATGTGAGCCCAGTGATAACAGGACACTCCTGTAAGTTTCCCATCCCCATGGGGATGTGGGCCTTCTGCTCTGTGGTTCCAACGTCTGGGTTGCTCACAGTTCCATGATATAGGCTCTCTGGTGTTAGTTCACTCAGGCCAGGATCCCATAGTCTCTGTGCTCTGGGCCGCCTGCTGCGAGGTTCCAACTGCTGGATACCTCACCTTTTTTATTCTTTGGGCCCTGTGTTGTGAGGCTCCTCCTGCCTGCCTTACTCCCAGCCCTTTGGTGATGTGGGTCCTGTGGTTTCAGGCCACATGTGCTGGTTTACTCACCTTTTAGTGATGTGGACCCACTGGTGTGAGGACACTCCTGCCTTGTTCCCATCCCCTTGGTGATGTGGGCCGTCTGGTGAGAGTCTGATCCTGACTGGTTTCGTCACACTTCTGGGAGGTGGGCCCTCTGCTGTGAGGTCACTCCTGCCTGGCTTGCTCCCGTTGCCTTGGTGACGTCGGCCCTCTGGTGGCAGTTGGAGCTTGCTGGGAGCCTCCTCCCCTCGGTGATGAGGGCCCTGTGGTGTCAGTCACTAACTGCTGGGTACCCATATTTTCTGATGTGTGCCCACTGGTGTGATGGCACTCCTGCCAGTTTCCCATACCCATGTGGATGTGGGCCTTCTGCTCTGAGGTCCCAACGGCTGGGTTGCTCACAGTATAATGATGAGGGCCCTCTGGTGTGAGCTCATTCCGGCCTGGATCCCATAGCCTCGCTGCTCCTGGCCGCCTGCTGGGAGGATCCAACTGCGCGATTCCTCACCTTTTTTATTCTATGGGCCCTCTGTTTTGAGGCTCCTCCTGCCTGCCTCACTCCCAGTCCCTTGGTGATGTGTGTCCTCTGGTTTGAGGTCACATGTGCTGTGTTCCTCAACTTTGGATGATGTGGCCCCACTGGTGTGAGGACACTCCTGACTGGTTCCCATCCCCTTGGTGATGTGGGCCCTCTGGTGAGAGTCTGATCCTCGCTGGGTACCTCACCCTTCTGTGAGGTAGACCCTGTGATATGAGGTCTCTCCTGCCTGGCTGGCACACGTCGCCTTGATGACATGGGCCGTCTGTTGGCCTTTGGTGTGTGCTGGGAGCCTCCTCCCCTCATTAATGAGGGCCCTCTATAAAACGCATATGCCCTTCTTGGCCAAGTGCATCACTGTAGACGTTCTGCCTCTTTTCCTATGCTTTAAAAGCAATTACTGTCTACATCATGAAATCGGTTTCCTGCAATTCTGCCCCACTTTCAGGTCTTCTTCGCTGCCTTACTTCAATATATTTTTGGACGATAGCTGTCATTTATAACTGCAGGTTTGTGAATGACAGTGCCCCTGAGTTCCTTTCTTAACTCGCTTCCTTGTAAGCTGGCCACAAAACCACAGGTTTGCTTCAGGCCGTAATCAGGGTCTGGCACGGCACTCTGACCCTTTGGTTAATTCCTCTTCCTGGTGGGAAATTATAGTTAAATGTGCCCGTCCAGACACCTGCCTCACTCCCAACCCCTTGGTGATGTGTGTCCTCTGGTTTGAGGCCACATGTGCTGGGTTCCTCATCTTTTGATGATGTGACCCCACTGGTGTGAGGACACTCCTGCCTGGTTCCCATCCCCTTGGTGATGTGGGCCCTCTGGTGAGAGTCTGATCATGGCTGGGTTCCTCACACTTCTTTGAGGTGGGCCCTCTTCTCTGAGGTCACTCCTGCCTGACTGGCACAACCCGCCTTGGCCACATGGGCCCACTGGTTGCAGATGGAGCGTGCTGGGAGCCTCCTCCCCTCGGTGATGAGGGCCCAGTGACGTCAGGGCCTAACTGCTGGGCTCCCCACATTTTCTGATGTGTGCCCAGTGGTGCGATGACACTCCTGCCAGGTTCCCATCCACATGGGGCTGTGGGCCTTCTATTCTGAGGTCCCAACGGCTGGGTTGCTCACACTTTCATGATGTGGGCCCTCTGCTGTGAGGTCAATCGTGCCTGGCTGGCACACATCGCCTTGGTGACGTGGGCACTCTGGTGGCAGTTGGAGCGTGCTGGGGCCTCCTCCCCTCAGTGATGAGGGCCCTCTGGTGTCAGGCCCTAAGTGCTAGGCTCCACACATTTTCTGATGTGTGCCCAGTGGTGCGAGGACACTCCTGCCAGGTTCCCATCCCCATGGGCATGTGGGACTTCTGTTCTGTGGTCCCAACGGCTGGGTTGCTCACAGTTTCATGATGTGGGCCCTTTGCTGTGAGTTCACTCTGGCCTGTATCCCATAGCGTCGGTGCTCTGGGCCGCCTGCCTGGAGTTTCCAACTCCTGGATTCCTCACCTTTTTTATTCTATGTGCCCTCTGTTGTGAGTCTCCTCCTGCATGCCTCAGTCCCAGCCCCTTCGTGATGTGTGTCCCCTTGTTTGAGGCCACATGTGCTGTGTTCCTCATCTTTCGCTGATGTGGCCCCACTGGTGTGAGGGCACTCCTGCCTGGTTTCCATCCCCTTGGTGATGTGGACCTTCTGGTGAGAGTCTGATCCTGGTTGGGATCCTCACACTTCTGTGAGGTGGGCCCTCTGCTCTGTGGTCACTCCTGCCTGGCTTGCACACACTGCCTTGGCAACGTCGGCCGGCTGGTGGCAGTTGGAGCCTGCTGGGAGCCTCCTCCCCTTGGTGATGAGGGCCCTCTGGCGTCAGGCCCTAACTGCTGGGTTCCCACATTTTCTGATACATGCTAAGTGGTGCGAGGACACTCCTGCGAGGTTCCCATCACCATGGTGATGTGGGCCTTCTGCTCTGAGGTCCCACCGGCTGGGTTGCTCACAGTTTCATGATGTGGGCCCTCTGCTGTGAGTTCACTGTGGCCTGGATCCCATAGACTGGGTGCTCTGGGCCACCTGCTGGGAGGTTCAAACTGCTGGATTCCTCACCTTTTTTATTCTATGGGCCCTGTGTTGTTAGACAACTCCTGCCTGCCTCACTCTGAGCCACTTGGTGATGTGGGTCCTCTGGTTTTAGGTCACATGTGCTGGGCTCCTCACCTGTTGCTGATGTGGCCCCACTGGTGTGAGGACACTCCTGCCTGGTTCCCATCCCCTTGGTGATGTTGGCCCTCTGGTGAGAGTCTGATCCTTGTTGAGTTTCTTCACACTTCTTTGAGGTGGGCCCTCTGCTCTGAGGTCATTCCTGTCTGGCTGGCACACCCCTCCTTGGCGACGTCGGCCCTATGGTGGCAATTGGAGCCTGCTGGGAGCCTCCTCCCCTCAGTGATGAGGGCCCTCTGCCCTCAGGCCTTAACTGCTGGGTTCCCACATTTTCTGATTCGTGCTAAGTGATGCGAGTACACTCCTGCCAGGTTCCCATCCCTATGGGGATGTGGGCCTTCTGTTCTGAAGTCCCAACGGCTCAGTTGCTCACAGTTTCATGATGTGGGCCCTCTGTTGTGAGTTCTCTGTGACCTGGATCCCATAGACTCCATGCTGTGGGCCGCCTGCTGGCAGGTTCCAACTGCTGGATTCCTCACATTTTTTATTCTATGGGCTCTGTGTTGTGAGGCTACTCCTGCCTGCCTCACTCCTAGCCCCTTGGAGATGTGGGTCCTCTGATTTAGGCCACACGTTCTGGGTTCCTCACCTTTCTATGATGTGGCCACCCTGGCGTGAGGACCCTTCTGCCTGGTTCTGATCCCCTTGGTGAGGTGGACAAACTGGTGAGAGTCTTATCCTGGCTGGTTTCCTCACCCTTCTGTGAGGTAGGCCCTCTGCGGTGAGGTCACTCCTGCCTGGTTGGCACACGTTACCTTGGCGACGTAGGCCCTCAGTTGGGAGTTGGTGCCTGCTGGGAGTCTCCGCCCCTGGGTAATGAGGGCCCTCTGGCGTCAGGCCCTAACTCCTGGGCTCCCAAAATTTTCTGATGTGCGCCCTGTGGTGCGAGTACACTCCTGCCAGGTTCCCAACCCCATGGGAATGTGGGCCTTCTGCTCTGAGGTCCCATCGTCTGGGTTGCTCACAGTTTCATGATGAGGGTCCTCTGTTGTGAGTTCAGTCAGGCCTAGATCCCATAGCCTCACTGCTTCTGGCCGCCTGCTGGGAGGTTCCAACTGCGGGATTCCTCACATTTTTTATTCTATGGGCCCTGTGTTGTGAGGCTACTCCTGCCTGCCTCACTCTAAGCACCTTGGAGATGTGGGTCCTCTGGTTTAGGCCACATGTGCTGGGTTCCTCACCTTTCTATAATGTGGCCACACTGGTGTGAGGACACTCCTGCCTTCTTCCGATCCCCTTGGTGATGTGGGCTCTCTGCTGAGAGTCTTATCCTGGCTGGGTTCCTCACCCTTCTTTGAGGTAGGCCCTCTGCTGTGAGGTAACTCCTGCCTGGCTTTCTCCCATTGCCTGGTGACTTTGGCCCTCTGGTGGCAGTTGGAGCCTGCCTGGAGCCTCCTCTCCTCGGTGATGAGGGCCCTCTGGCGTCAGGCTCTAACTGCTGGGCTCCCCACGTTTTCTGATGTGAGTCCAGTGATGCCAGGACACTCCTGTAAGGTTCCCATCCCCATGCGGATGTGGGTCTTCTGGTCTGAGGTCCCAACGCCTGGGTTACTCACAGTTTCCTCATGTTGGCTCTCTGGTGTTAGTTAACTCAGGCCTAGATCCCATAGCCTCTGTGCTGTGGACTGCCTGCTGGGAGGTTCCAACTGCTGGATTCCTCACCTTTTTTATTCTTTGGACCCTGTGTTGTGAGGCTCATCCTGCCTGCCTCACTCCCAGCCCCTTTGTGATGTAGGTCCTCTGGTTTGAGGCCACATGTGCCGGTTTCCTCACATTTTATTGATGTGGCCCCACTGGTGTGAGGACACTCCTACCTGGTTCCCATCCCCTTGGTGATGTGGGCCCTCTGCTGAGAGTCTGATCCTGGCTGGATTCCTCACACTTCTGGGAGGAAGGCCCTCTGCTGTGAGGTCACTCCTGCCTGGCTGGCACACACCGCCTTGGCCACATGGGGCCTCTGGTTGCAGTTGGAGCATGCTGGGAGCCTCCTCCCCTCTGTGATGAGGGCCGTCTGGCGTTAGGCCCTAACTGCTGGTATCCCCACATTTTCTGATGTGTGCCCACTGGTGCGATGACACTCCTGCCAGGATCCCATCCCCATGGGGATTTGGGCCTTCTACTCTGAAGTCCCAACGCCTGGGTTGCTCACAGTGTCAGGATGTGGGCCCTCTGCTGTGAGTTCACTCCGGCATTGATCCCATAGCCTCGGTGCTCTGGGCCACCTGCTTGGAGCTTCCAACTGCTGGATTCCTCACCTTTTTTATTCTATGGGCCCTGTGTTGTGAGACAACTCCTGCCTGCCTCACTCTGAGCCTCTTGGTGATGTGGGTCCTCTGCTTTGAGGCCACGTGTTCTGGGTTCCTCACCTTTCGCTGATGTGGCCCCACTGGTGTGAGGACACTCCTGCCTGGTTCCCATCCCCTTGGGGATGTGGGCCCTCTGGTGAGAGTCTGATCCTGGTTGGGTTCCTCACACTTCTTTGAGGTGGGCCCTCTGCTCTGAGGTCACTCCTGCCCAGCTGGCACACCCCGCCTTGGCGACGTCGGCCCTTTTGTGGCAGTTGGAGCCTGCTGTGAGCCTCCTCCCCTTGGTGATGAGGGCCCTCTGGTGTCAGGCCCTAACTGCTGGGTACCCACATTTTCTGATACGTTCTAAGTGGTGCGAGGACACTCTTACCATGTTCCCAACCCCATGAGGATGTGGGCCTTCTGCTCTGAGGTCCCAACGTCTGGGTTGCTCACAGTTTCATGATATGGGTCCTCTGCTGTGAGTTCACTGAGGCCTGGATCGCATAGACTGGGTGCTCTGGGCCATCTGTTGGGAGGTTCCCACTGCTGGATTCCTCAGCTTTTTTATTCTATGGGCCCTGTGTTGTGAGGCTACTCCTGCCTGCCTCACTCCGAGCCCCTTGGAGATGTGGGTTCTCTGGTTTAGGCCACATTTGCTGGGTTCCTCACCTTTCTATGATATTGCCACACTGGCGTGAGGACACTCCTGCCTGGTTCTGATTCCCTTGGTAATGTGGGCCCTCTGGTGAGAGTCTTATCCTGGCTTTGTTCCTCACCCTTCTGTGAGGTAGGCCCTGTGCTGTGAGCTCACTCCTGCCTGGCTGTCACACGTTACCTTGGTGACCTGGGCCCTCAATTGGGAGTTGGTGCCTTCTTGGAGTCTCCTCCCCTCGGTAATGAGGGCCCTCTGGCGTCAGGCCCTAACTTCTGGGCTCCCAAAATTCTCTGATGTGTGCCCTGTGGTGTGAGTACACTTCTGACAGGTTCCCAACCCCATGGAAATGTGGGCCTTCTGCTCTGAGGTCCTAACGGCTGGGTTGCTCACAGTTTCATGATGAGGGCCCTCTGTTGTGAGTTCAGTCAGGACTGGATCCCATAGCCTCGCTGCTGCTGGCTGCCTGATGGGAGGCTCCAACTGTGGGATTCCTCACCTTTTTTATTCTATGGTCCCGCTGTTTTGAGGCTCCTCCTGCCTGCCTCACTCCCAGCTCCTTTTTGATGTGTGTCCTCTGGTTTGAGGCCACGTGTGCTGGGTCCCTCACATTTCGGTGATGTGGCCCCACTGGTGTGAGGACACTCCTGCCCTGTTCCCATTCCCTTGGTGATGTGGGCCCTCTGGTGAGAGTCTGATCATCTTTGGTTTCCTCACACTTCTGTGAAGTTGGCCCTCTGCTCTGAGGTCACTCCTGCCTGGCTGGCACACCCCGCATTGGTGACATCGGGCCTCTGGTAGCAGTTGGAGCCTTCTGGGAGCTACGTCCCCTCAGTGATGAGGGCTCTCTGGCATCAGGCCCTAACTGCTGTGCTCCCCACCTTTTCTGATGTGTGCCCACTGGTGCGATGACACTCCTGCTTGGTTCCCTTCCCCATGGGGATGTGGGCCTTGTGCTCTGAGGTCACAACGGCTGGGTTGCTTACAGTATCACGATGAGGGCCCTCTGCTGTGAGTTCACTGTGGCCTGGATCTCATACCCTCGGTGCTCTGGGCCGCCTGCTGGGAAGTTCCAACTGCTGGATTCCTCACCTTTTTTATACAGTGAGCCATGTGTTGTGAGGTTAATCCTGCCTGCCTCACTCCGAGACCCATGGTGATGTGGGTCCTCTGGTTTGAGGCTACATGTGCTGGGTACCTCAACTTTCGATGATGTGGCCCCACGGGTGTGAGGACACTCCTGCCTGGTTCCCATCCCCTTGGTGATGTGGGCCCTCTGGTGAGAGTCTGATCCTGGCTGGGTTCCTTACCCTTCTGTGAGGTGGGCCCTCTGATGTGAGGTCACACGTGGCTGGCTGAGTCACGTCACCTTGGCAACGTGGGGCCTCTGTTGGCCCCTGGAGCATGCTGAGAGCCTCCTACCCTCGTAAATGAGGGCCCTGGAAAAAAACGCATATGCACTTTTTGGTCAAGTGCATCATTGTCGAGGTTTTGCCTCTTTTCCTATGCTTTCAGAGCAATTCCCGTCTACCTCCTGAAATCGCATTCCGGCAATTCTGCCCCGTTTTCAAGTCCTCTTTGCAGCCTTACTTGAATATATTTTTGGACGATAGCTGTCATTTATAACTCTGCAGGTTTGTGAATTACAGTGCCCCTGAGCCTCTTACTTCAACTCGCTTTCTTGTGAATTGGCCGCAAAACCGCAGGATTGCTTCAGGCCTTAATCTGGTTCCGGCATGGAACGCTGAGCCTGTGGTTAGTTCCTCTTCCTGGAGGGAAATGAGAGTTAAATGTGCCTGTCCACAAACCCACAGCTAGTCTCTCATTGGTTCTCCCTATTCCTGTTCATCTTTCACAGAAATTGCAAACTGTACCAAACAGGAGGTTAAAGGCACTGACTCTCCAAGTGGGGAGAGTGTTAGTAAAGTGTCTTGAATGGTGAACCCGAGGACCAGGGGACGAAAACAGAGATGCATTTAAAAACGTTTTCTGATCACACGGTGGACCATACTCGGCATTCCCCATGCATGTTTGAGCTGAAGGACGAATCCCTTAAACCGGGAAAGCTGGGAACCTTGGAATAGGTACCATGCAGTATTACTTCTAATGGTCTGCATTTGCTGACCGAACCTCACCAATCCTATCAGCCCCAAGTGTCCAGCCTTATGTCTAACCCAGCTGTGGGTGTGGATGTGGTAAACCCAGGTCTCATCACAAGCCATGAATGAATTATTTAAGAATTGCTCTCTATTTCACAGTCTTTGTGATAGTTTTTAAAATTTATTTGTACAATGGGATTTAGCTGATGTTCAATGCTGCGTTTATGCCGATGTACACACACTGGATTCCCTTATGGAGACATATAAATACATAGGTTTTAAGACTCGTTCTAGTCACGTATATTCTTGGGGTTGAATATGTGATGTTGAGTCCATTTCGTTGAGCAAGGAGTAGATCATGTATATTACATATATGGCTTATGGAACGGTATCTGTGCTAATTTCATTCTCTGGTTTTATGCGGCACCTCAACTCACCTTTCCCCATAAGCAAACGTAATTTGGTTTTCTAAATGTGAGACCCTGTTGTGTTTTGTAATTCACTTCATGT
Organism: Delphinapterus leucas; assembly: GCF_059928025.1. Classification (NCBI taxonomy): domain Eukaryota; kingdom Metazoa; phylum Chordata; class Mammalia; order Artiodactyla; family Monodontidae; genus Delphinapterus; species Delphinapterus leucas. The sequence goes on along the minus strand of NW_028322254.1, from coordinate 6,434,230 downwards.
GTAGCCAAGTTTACATTCCGTGTATTAGTGATATCTTATGATGTTTCTTTTTCTGTGTGACTTATTTCACGTAGAATCATCGTACCTGAATCCACTCATTATGCCGCTACGGGCCTGATGACATAGATTTCATTGCTGAATGATATACCATTGTACGTACGTACCACAACTTTTTTATCCATTTTTCGCTTTCTGAGATATTTAGCTTGTACCATAGACGAGGTTCTTGTAAACAGAGCTGTCCGAAATTTGGAGTGGCTGTGTGTTTTTGATTTTAATTTCCCTAAGCTATAGGACCATAAGTGGAAGTGCCATAGGCTGTGTTGCTTTGTTTTCTACGTGTTTCAGAAAACACCATACACTTCTCCAGAGTGGCTGTTGGCAATTTACATCCCGCCCATCAGCATAACAAGGCTCCCTGTTCTCCAGGGCCTGTGCTGCTTTTCTGGATTTTACACATTTTTCAAATGGCCCTTTTGATCCGGGGTCAGTGAGACTTCATTGTAGTGCAGATTTCTTTAACATGCTTGCTTGGTTGGACAAAAAGGGCATATGCGTTTTTTCCTGAATATATTCAGGAAAAAACGCATACGCCCTTTTTGGCCAAGTGCATCATTGTCGACATTCTGCCTCTTTTCCTATGCTTTAAAGGCAATTGCAGTCAAACCCCTGAAATGGTTTTCCTGCTATTCTGCCCCACTTACAAGTCCTCTTCGGAGCCTTCCTTCAATATATTTTTGGACGATAGCTGTCATTTATAACTCTGCAGATTTGTGAATTACAGTGACCCTGAGCTCCTTTCTTCAACTCGCTTCCTTGTGAGCTGGCCGCAAACCCGCAGGATTGCTTCAGGCCCCAGTCTGCTTCCGGAACAGCATGCGGAGGCTTTGGTTAATTCCTCTTCCTGGTGGGAAATGAGCGTTACATTTGCCCGTGCCGACACCTACAGCTAGTCTCTCATTGGTTCTCCCAATTCCTGTTCATCTTGCGCAGAATTTGCAAACTGTGCCAAATAGGAGGTTAAAGGCACTGACTCTCCAAGTGGGGAGAGTGTTAGTAAAGCGTCTGGAATGGTGAACCCGAGTACCAGGGGACGAAAACTGAGATGCATTTGAAAACGTTTACCAATCACACGGTGGACCATACTCTGGGTTTCCCATGCATGTTTTAGCTGAAGGAAGAATCCCTTAAACCTGGAGAGTTGGGACCTATGGAATGGGTACCATGCAGTATGACTTCAAAGGGTCTGTGTTTGCTCACCGAACCTCACCAATGCTATCAGCCCGAAGTGTCCGGCCTTATATCTCACCCAGCTCTGGGTGTAGATATGGTAAATCCAGGTTGCATCACAAGCCCTGAATGAATTATTTAAGAATTGCTCTCTATTTCACTGGCATTTTGTTTTGTTTCTGAAATTTATTTTGATAATGGGATTTATCGGATTTTCACTGCTGCGTTTAGGTCGCTGTACACACGCTTGCTTTCCTTATGGAGACATATAAATCCATGTGTTTTAAGATTCTTACTTGTCAGGTATATTCCCAGGCGTTGAATATGGGGTGTTGAGTCCATTTCGTTGAGCAAGGTGTCGGTCTTGTCTATTATATATTTGACTTATGGAATGGTATCTGTGCTAATTTCAATCTCTGGTTTTATGCAGCACCCCAACTCACCTTTCCCCATAGGCAAGCATAAGTTGGTTTTCTAAATTTGAGACCCTGTTCTGTTTTGTAATTCAGTTCATGTGTAGACAAGTTTACATTCCGTGTATTAGTGATATCTTATGATGTTTCTTTTTCTGTGTGACTTATTTCTCGTAGAATCATCGTACCTGAATCCACTCATTATGCTGCTACGGGCCCGATGCCGTAGATTTCATTGCTGAGTGATATTCCATTGTACGTGCGTACCACAACTTCTTTATCCATTTTTTGCTTTCTCGGATATTTAACTTGTACCGTAGACGAGGTTCTTGTAAACAGAGCCGTCCCAAACTTTGGGGTGGCTGTGTGTTTTTGATTTTAATTTCCCTAAGCTATAGGACCATAAGTGGAAGTGCCATAGGCTGTGTTGCTTTGTTTCCTACGTGTTTCAGGAAACACCATACACTTCTCCAGAGTGCCTGTTGGCAATTTACATCACGCCCATCAGCATAACAAGGCTCCCTGTTCTCCAAGACCTGTCCTGCCTTTCTGGATTTTACACTTTTTCCACATGGCCCTTTTGACCGGGGGGCAGTGAGACTTAATTGTAGTGCAGATTTCCTTTACACGCTTGCTTGGTTGGCCAAAAAGCACGTATGCATTTTTTCGTGAATATATTCACGAAAAAATGCATAGGGCTTTTTCCCAAGTGCATCATTGTCGACATTCTGCCTCTTTTCCTATGCTTTAAGTGCAATTCCAGTCTACCCCCTGAAATCGTTTTACTGAAATTCTGCCGCGCTTTCAAGTCCTGTTCGAAGACTTACTTCAATATATTTTTGGACGGTAGCTGTCATTCATAACTCTGCAGGTTTGTGAATTACAGTGCCCCTGAGCTCCTTTCTTCAACTTGCTTTCTTGTGACCTGGCCACAAAACTGCAGGATTGCTTCAGGCCCTAATCTGATTCCGGCAGGGCACGCTGAGCCTTTGGTTAATTCGTCTTCCTGGTGGGAAATGAGCATTCCATTTGCCCATGCAGACACCTACAGCTAGTCTCTCACTGATTCTCCCTATTCCTGTTCATCTTGCGCAGAAATTGCAAACTGTGCCAAACAGGAGGTTAAAGGCACTGACTCTCCAAGTGGGGAGAGTGTTAGTAAAGCGTCTGGAATGGTGAACCCGAGTACCAGGGGACGAAAACTGAGATGCATTTGAAAACGTTTCCCAATCACACGGTGGACCATACTCTGGGTTTCCCATGCATGTTTTAGCTGAAGGAAGAATCTCTTAAACCTGGAGAGTTGGGACATATGGAATGGGTACCATGCAGTATGACTTCAAAGGGTCTGGTTTGGTCACCGAACCTCACAAATGCTATCAGCCCGAAGTGTCCAGCCTTATGTCTCACCCAGCTCTGGGTGTAGATGTGGTAAATCCAGGTTGCATCACAAGCCCTGAATGAATTATTTAAGAATTGCTCTCTATTACACTGTCATTGAGTTTTGTTTTTGAAATTTATTTTGATAATGGGATTTTCGGATTTTCACTGCTGAGTTTAGGTCGCTCTACACACGCTTGATTTCCTTATGGAGACATATAAATCCATGGGTTTTAAGATTCTTACTTGTCAGGTATATTCCCAGGCGTAGACTATGGGGTGTTGAGTCCATTTCGTTGAGCAAGGAGTAGGTCTTGTCTATTCTATATTTGGCTTATCGAAAGGTATCTGTGCTAATTTCAATCTCTGGTTTTATGCAGCACCCCGACTCACCTTTCCCCATAAGCAAGCATAAGTTGGTTTTCTAAATTTGAGACACTGTTCTGTTTTGTAATTCAGTTCATGTGTAGCCAAGTTTATATTCCGTGTATTACTGATATCTTATGATGTTTCTTTTTCTGTGTGACATATTTCTCGTAGAATCATCGTACCTGAATCCACTGATTATGCCGCTACGGTCCTGATGACGTAGATATCATTGCTGAGTGATATTCCATTGTACGTGCGTACCACAACTTCTTTATCCATTTTTTGCTGTCTCGGTTATCTAACTTTTTCCGTAGACGAGGTTCTTGTAAACAGAGCCGTCCCAAACTTTGAGGTGGCTGTGTGTTTTTGACTTTAGTTTCCCTAAGCTATAGGACCATAAGTGGAAGTGCCATAGGCTGTGTTGCTTTGTTTCCTACGTGTTTCAGGAAACACCATACACTTCTCCAGAGTGGCTGTTGGCAATTTACATCCCGCCCATCAGCATAACAAGGCCCCCTGTTCTCCATGACCTGTCCTGCCTTTCTGCATTTTACACGTTTTTCAGAATGCCCTTTTGACCGGGGGGCAGTGAGACTTCATTGTAGTGCAGATTTCCTTTACACGCTTGCTTGGTTAGCCAAAAAGTGCGTATGCGTTTTTTCCTGAATATATTCAGGAAAAAACGCATACGCCCTTTTTGGCCAAGTGCATCATTGTCGACATTCTGCCTCATTTCCTATGCTCTAAGTGCAATTCCAGTCTACCCCCTGAAATCGTTTTCCTGAAATTCTGCCCCGCTTTCAAGTCCTCTTTTAAGACTTACTTCAATACATTTTGGGACGATACCTGTCATTCATAACTCTGCAGGTTTGTGAATTACAGTGCCCCTGAGCTCCTTTCTTCAACTCGCTTTCTTGTGAGCTGGCCGCAAAACCGCAGGATTGGTTCAGGCCCTAATCTGTTTCCGGCCGGGCATGCTGAGCCTTTGTTTAATTCCTCTTCCTGGTGGGAAATGAGCGTTCCATTTGCCCGTGCAGACACCTACAGCTAGTCCCTCATTGGTTCTACCTATTCCTGTTCATCTTGTGCAGAAATTGCAAACTGTGCCAAACAGGAGGTTAAAGGCACTGACTCTCCAAGTGGGGAGAGTGTTAGTAAAGCGTCTGGAATGGTGAAGCCGAGTCCCTGGGCTCGAAAACTGAGATGCATTTGAAAACGTTTCCCAATCACACGGGGGACTGTACTCTGGGCTTCGAATGCATGTTTTAACTGAAGGAAGAGTCCCTTAAACTTGGAGAGTTGGGACCCATGGAATGGGTACCATGCAGTATGACTTCAAAGGGTCTGAGTTTGCTCACCGAATCTCACCAATGCTATCAGCCCGAAGTGTCCAGCCTTATGTCACACCCAGCTCTGGGTGTAGATGTGGTAAATCCAGGTTGCATCACAAGCCCTGAATGAATTATTTGAGAATTGCTCTCTAAGAATTGCTCTCTATTTCACTGTCATTGTGTTTTGTTTTTGAAATTTATTTTGGTAATGGGATTTATCGGATTTTCACTGCTGCGTTTAGGCCGCTGTACACATGCTTGATTTCCTTATGGAGACATATAAATCCATGGGTTTTAAGATTCTTGCTTGACAGGTATATTCCCAGGCGTTGAATATGGGGTGTTGAGTCCATTTCGTTGAGCAAGGAGTAGGTGTGGTCTTTTATATATTTGGCTTATGGAATGGTATCTGTGCTAATTTCAATCTCTGGTTTTATGCAGCACCCCAGCTCTTGTTTCCCCATAAGCAAGCATAAGTTGGGTTTCTAAATTTGAGACCTTGTTTTGTTTTGTAATTCAGTTCATGTGTAGCCAAGTTTACATTCCGTCTATTAGTGATATCTTATGATGTTTCTTTTTCTGTGTGACTTATTTCTCGTAGAATCATCATACCTGAATACACTCATTATGCCGCTACGGGCCTGATGACGTAGATTTCATTGCTGAGTGATATTCCATTGTACGTGCGTACCACAATTTCTTTATCCATTTTTTGCTTTCTCGGATAATTAACTTGTACCGTAGACGAGGTTCTTGTAAACAGAGCCGTCCCAAACTTTGGGGTGGCTGTGTGTTTCTGATTTTAATTTCCCTAAGCTATAGGACCATAAGTGGAAGTGCCATAGGCTGTGTTGCTTTGTTTCCTACGTGTTTCAGGAAACACCATACAGTTCTCCAGAGTGGCTGTTGGCAATTTACATCCCGCCCATCAGCATAACAAGGCTCCCTGTTCTCCATGACCTGTCCTGCCTTTCTGGATTTTACACGTTTTTCAAATGGCCCTTTTGACCGGGGGGCAGTGAGACTTCATTGTAGTGCAGATTTCCTTTACACGCTTGCTTGGTTGGCCAAAAAGTGCGTATGCGTTTTTTCCTGAATATATTCAGGAAAAAACGCATACGCCCTTTTTGTCCAAGTGCATCATTGTCGACATTCTGCCTCTTTTCCTATGCTTTAAGTGCAATTCTAGTCTACCCCCTGAAATCATTTTCCTGAAATTCTGCCGCGCTTTCAAGTCCTCTTCGAAGACTTACTTCAATACATTCTTGGACGATAGCTGTCATTCATAACTCTGCAGGTTTGTGAATTACAGTGCCTCTGAGCTCCTTTCTTCAACTCGCTTTCTTGTGAGCTGGCCGCAATACCGCAGGATTGCTTCAGGCCCTAATCTGTTTCCGGCCGGGCATGCTGAGCCTTTGGTTAATTACTCTTCCTGGTGGGAAATGAGCGTTCCATTTGCCTGTGCAGACACCTACAGCTAGTCTCTCATTGGTTCTCCCTATTCCTGTTCATCTTGCGCAGAAATTGCAAACTGTGCCAAACAGGAGGTTAAAGGCACTGACTCTCCAAGTGGGGAGAGTGTTAGTAAAGCGTCTGGAATGGTGAACCGAGTACCAGGGGACGAAAACTGAGATGCATTTGAAAACGTTTCCCAACCACATGGTGGACCATACACTGTGTTTCCCATGCATGTTTTAACTGAAGGAAGAATCCCTTAAACCTGGAGAGTTGGGACCCATGGAATGCGTACCATGGAGTATGAGTTCAAAGGGTTTGCGTTTGCTCACCGAACCTCACCAATGCTTTCAGCCCGAAGTGTCCAGCCTTATGTCTCACCCAGCTCTGGGTGTAGATGTGGTAAATGCAGGTTGCATCACAAGCCCTGAATGAATTATTTAAGAATTGCTCTCTATTTCACTGTCATTGTGTTTTGTTTTTGAAATTTATTTTGATAATGGGATTTATCGGATTTTCACTGCTGCGTTTAGGCCGCTGTACACATGCTTGATTTCCTTATGGAGACATATAAATCCATGGGTTTTAAGACTATTACTTGTCAGGTATATTCCCAGGCGTTGAATATGGGCTGTTGAGTCCATTTCGTTGAGCAAGGAGTAGGTCTTGTCTATTATATATTTGGCTTATGGAACGGTATCTGTGCTAATTTCAATCTCTGGTTTTATGCAGCACCCCAACTCACCTTTCCCCATAAGCAAGCATAAGTTGGTTTTCTAAATTTGAGACCCTGTTCTGTTTTGTAATTCAGTTCATGTGTAGCCAAGTTTACATTCCGTGTATTAGTGATAACTTATGATGTTTCTATTTCTGTGTGACTTATTTCTCGTAGAATCGTCGTACCTGAATCCACTCATTATGCCACTACGGGCCTGATGATGTAGATTTCATTGCTGAGTGATATTCCATTGTACGTGCGTACCACAACTTCTTTATCCATTTTTTGCTTTCTCGGATATTTAACTTGTACCGTAGACGAGGTTCTTGTAAACAGAGCCGTCCCAAACTTTGGGGTGGCTGTGTGTTTTTTATTTTAATTTCCCTAAGCTATAGGGCCCTAAGTGGAAGTGCCATAGGCTGTGTTGCTTTGTTTCCTACGTGTTTCAGGAAACACCATACACTTCTCCATAGTGACTGTTGGCAATTTACATCCCTCCCATCAGCATAACAAGGCTCCCTGTTCTCCAAGACCTGTCCTGCCTTTCTGGATTTTACACTATTTTCAGATGGCCCTTTTGACCAGGGGGCAGTGAGACTTCATTGTATTGCAGATTTCATTTACAGGCTTGCTTGGTTGGCCAAAAAGCGCGTATGCGTTTTTTCCTGAATATATTCAGGAAAAAACGCATACGCCCTTTTTGGCCAAGTGCATCATTGTTGACATTCTGACTCTTTTCCTATGCTTTAAGTGCAATTCCAGTCTACCCCCTGAAATCGTTTTCCTGAAATTCTGTCCCGCTTTCAAGTCCTCTTCGAAGACTTACTTCAATACATTTTTGGACGATAGCTGTCATTCATAACTCTGCAGGTTTCTGAATTACAGTGCCCCTGAGCTCCTTTCTTTAACTCGCTTTCTTGTGAGCTGCCCCCAAAACCGCAGGATTGTTTCAGGCCCTAATCTGTTTCCGGCAGGGCATGCAGAGCCTTTGGTTAATTCCTCTTCCTGATGCGAAATGAGCGTTCCATTTGCCCGTGCAGACACCTACAGCTAGTCTCTCATTGGTTCTCCCTATTCCTGTTCACCTTGCGCAGAAATTGCAAACTGTGCCAAACAGGAGGTTAAAGGCACTGACTCTCCAAGTGGGGAGAGTGTTAGTAAAGCGTCAGGAATTGTGAACCCGAGTACCAGGGGACGAATACTGAGATGCATTTGAAAACGTTTCCCAATCACACGGTGGACCTTACTCTGGGTTTCCCATGCATGTTTTAACTGAAGGAAGAATCCCTTAAACCTGGAGAGTTGGGACCCATGGAATGGGTACCATGCAGTATGACTTCAAAGGGTCTGCGTTTGCTCACTGAACCTCACCAATGCTATGAGCCTGAAGTGTCCAGCCTTATGTCTCACCCAGCTCTGGGTGTAGATGTGGTAAATCCAGGTTGCATCACAAGCCCTGAATGAATTATTTGAGAATTGCTCTCTAAGAATTGCTCTCTATTTCACTGTCATTGTGTTTTGTTTTTGAAATTTATTTTGATAATGGGATTTATCGGATTTTCACTGCTGCGTTGAGGCCGCTGTACACATGCTTGATTTCCTTATGGAGACATATAAATCCATGGGTTTTAAGATTCTTGCTTGACAGGTATATTCCCAGGTGTTGAATATGGGGTGTTGAGTCCATTTCGTTGAGCAAGGAGTAGGTTTGGTCTTTTATATATTTGGCTTATGGAACGGTATCTGTGCTAATTTCAATCTCTGGTTTTATGCAGCACCCCAGCTCACGTTTCCCCATAAGCAAGCATAAGTTGGTTTTCTAAATTTGAGACCTTGTTTTGTTTTGTAATTCAGTTCATGTGTAGCCAAGTTTACATTCCGTCTATTAGTGATATCTTATGATGTTTCTTTTTCTGTGTGACTTATTTCTCGTAGAATCATCATACCTGAATACACTCATTATGCCGCTACGGGCCTGATGACGTAGATTTCATTGCTGAGTGATATTCCATTGTACGTGCGTACCACAATTTCTTTATCCATTTTTTGCTTTCTCGGATAATTAACTTGTACGGTAGACGAGGTTCTTGTAAACAGAGCCGTCCCAAACTTTGGGGTGGCTGTGTGTTTTTGATTTTAATTTCCCTAAGCTATAGGACCATAAGTGGAAGTGCCATAGGCTGTGTTGCTTTGTTTCCTACGTGTTTCAGGAAACACCATACAGTTCTCCAGAGTGGCTGTTGGCAATTTACATCCCGCCCATCAGCATAACAAGGCTCCCTGTTCTCCATGACCTGTCCTGCCTTTCTGGATTTTACACGTTTTTCAGATGGCCCTTTTGACCGGGGGGCAGTGAGTCTTCATTGTAGTGCAGATTTCCTTTACACGCTTGCTTGGTTGGCCAAAAAGTGCGTATGCGTTTTTTCATGAATATATTCAGGAAAAAACGCACACGCCCTTTTTGTCCAAGCGCATCATTGTCGACATTCTGCCTCTTTTCCTATGCTTTAAGTGCAATTCTAGTCTACCCCCTGAAATCGTTTTCCTGAAATTCTGCCGCGCTTTCAAGTCCTCTTCGAAGACTTACTTCGATACATTTTTGGACGATAGCTGTCATTCATAGCTCTGCAGGTTTGTGAATTACAGTGCCTCTGAGCTCCTTTCTTCAACTCGCTTTCTTGTGAGCTGGCCGCAATACCGCAGGATTGCTTCAGGCCCTAATCTGTTTCCGGTCGGGCATGCTGAGCCTTTGGTTAATTCCTCTTCCTGGTGGGAAATGAGCGTTCCATTTGCCCGTGCAGACACCTACAGCTAGTCTCTCATTGGTTCTCCCTATTCCTGTTCATCTTGCGCAGAAATTGCAAACTGTGCCAAACAGGAGGTTAAAGGCACTGACTCTCCAAGTGGGGAGAGTGTTAGTAAAGCGTCTGGAATGGTGAACCCGAGTACCAGGGGACGAAAACTGAGATGCATTTGAAAACGTTTCCCAACCACATGGTGGACCATACACTGTGTTTCCCATGCATGTTTTAGCTGAAGGAAGAATCCCTTACACCTGGAGAGTTGGGACCCATGGAATGCGTACCATGGAGTATGACTTCAAAGGGTCTGCGTTTGCTCACCGAACCTCACCAATGCTATCAGCCCGAAGTGTCCAGCCTTATGTCTCACCCAGCTCTGGGTGTAGATGTGGTAAATGCAGGTTGCATCACAAGCCCTGAATGAATTATTTAAGAATTGCTCTCTATTTCACTGTCATTTTGTTTGGTTTTTGAAATTTATTTTGATAATGGGATTTATCGGATTTTCACTGCTGCATTTAGGCCGCTGTACACACGCTTGATTTCCTTATGGAGACATATAAATCCATGGGTTTTAAGATTATTACTTGTCACGTATATTCCCAGGCGTTGAATATGGGCTGTTGAGTCCATTTCGTTGAACAAGGAGTAGGTCTTGTTTATTATATATTTGGCTTATGGAACGGTATCTGTGCTAATTTCAATCTCTGGTTTTATGCAGCACCCCAACTCACCTTTCCCCATAAGCAAGCATAAGTGTGTTTTCTAAATTTGAGATCCTGTTCTGTTTTGTAATTCAGTTCATGTGTAGCCAAGTTTATATTCCGTGTATTACTGATATCTTATGATGTTTCTTTTTCTGTGTGACATATTTCTCGTAGAATCATCGTACCTGAATCCACTGATTATGCCGCTACGGTCCTGATGACGTAGATATCATTGCTGAGTGATATTCCATTGTACGTGCGTACCACAACTTCTTTATCCATTTTTTGCTGTCTCGGATATCTAACTTTTTCCGTAGACGAGGTTCTTGTAAACAGAGCCGTCCCAAACTTTGGGGTGGCTGTGTGTTTTTGATTTTAGTTTCCCTAAGCTATAGGACCATAAGTGGAAGTGCCATAGGCTGTGTTGCTTTGTTTCCTACGTGTTTCAGGAAACACCATACACTTCTCCAGCGTGGCTGTTGGCAATTTACATCACGCCCATCAGCATAACAAGGATCCCTGTTCTCCATGACCTGTCCTGCCTTTCTGCATTTTACACGTTTTTCAGAATGCCCTTTTGACCGGGGGGCAGTGAGACTTCATTGTAGTGCAGATTTCCTTTACACGCTTGCTTGGTTAGCCAAAAAGTGCGTATGCGTTTTTTCCTGAATATATTCAGGAAAAAACGCATACGCCCTTTTTGTCCAAGTGCATCATTGACGACATTCTGCCTCATTTCCTATGCTCTAAGTGCAATTCCAGTCTACCCCCTGAAATCGTTTTCCTGAAATTCTGCCCCGCTTTCAAGTCCTCTTTTAAGACTTACTTCAATACATTTTGGGACGATACCTGTCATTCATAACTCTGCAGGTTTGTGAATTACAGTGCCCCTGAGCTCCTTTCTTCAACTCGCTTTCTTGTGAGCTGGCCGCAAAACCGCAGGATTGGTTCAGGCCCTAATCTGTTTCTGGCCGGGCATGCTGAGACTTTGGTTAATTCCTCTTCCTGGTGGGAAATGAGCGTTCCATTTGCCCGTGCAGACACCTACAGCTAGTCCCTTATTGGTTCTACCTATTCCTGTTCATCTTGTGCAGAAATTGCAAACTGTGCCAAACAGGAGGTTAAAGGCACTGACTCTCCAAGTGGGGAGAGTGTTAGTAAAGCGTCTGGAATGGTGAAGCCTAGTCCCTGGGCTCGAAAACTGAGATGCATTTGAAAACGTTTCCCAATCACACAGGGGACCGTACTCTGGGCTTCCCATGCATGATTTAACTGAAGGAAGAATCCCTTAAACTTGGAGAGTTGGGACCCATGGAATGGGTACCATGCAGTATGACTTCAAAGGGTCTGAGTTTGCTCACCGAATCTCACCAATGCTATCAGCCCGAAGTGTCCAGCCTTATGTCACACCCAGCTCTGGGTGTACATGTGGTAAATCCAGGTTGCATCACAAGCCCTGAATGAATTATTTGAGAATTGCTCTCTAAGAATTGCTCTCTATTTCACTGTCATTGTGTTTTGTTTTTGAAATTTATTTTGGTAATGGGATTTATCGGATTTTCACTGCTGCGTTTAGGCCGCTGTACACATGCTTGATTTCCTTATGGAGACATATAAATCCATGGGTTTTAAGATTCTTGCTTGACAGGTATATTCCCAGGCGTTGAATATGGGGTGTTGAGTCCATTTCGTTGAGCAAGGAGTAGGTTTGGTCTTTTATATATTTGGCTTATGGAACGGTATCTGTGCTAATTTCAATCTCTGGTTTTATGCAGCACCCCAGCTCACGTTTCCCCATAAGCAAGCATAAGTTGGTTTTCTAAATTTGAGACCTTGTTTTGTTTTGTAATTCAGTTCATGTGTAGCCAAGTTTACATTCCGTGTGTTAGTGATATCTTATGATGTTTCTTTTTCTGTGTGACTTATTTCTCGTAGAATCATCATACCTGAATACACTCATTATGCCTCTACGGGCCTGATGACATAGATTTCATTGCTGAGTGATATTCCATTGTACGTGCGTACCACAATTTCTTTATCCATTTTTTGCTTTCTCGGATAATTAACTTGTACCGTAGACGAGGTTCTTGTAAACAGAGCCGTCCCAAACTTTGGGGTGGCTGTGTGTTTTTGATTTTAATTTCCCTAAGCTATAGGACCATAAGTGGAAGTGCCATAGGCTGTGTTGCTTTGTTTCCTACGTGTTTCAGGAAACACCATACAGTTCTCCAGAGTGGCTGTTGGAAATTTACATCCCGCCCATCAGCATAACAAGGCTCCCTGTTCTCCATGACCTGTCCTGCCTTTCTGGATTTTACACGTTTTTCAGATGGCCCTTTTGACCAGTGGGCAGTGAGACTTCATTGTAGTGCAGATTTCCTTTACACGCTTGCTTCGTTGGCCAAAAAGTGCGTATGCGTTTTTTCATGAATATATTCAGGAAAAAACGCATACGCCCTTTTTGTCCAAGTGCATCATTGTCGACATTCTGCCTCTTTTCCTATGCTTTAAGTGCAATTCTAGTCTACCCCCTGAAATCGTTTTCCTGAAATTCTGCCGCGCTTTCAAGTCCTCTTCGAAGGCTTACTTCAATACATTCTTGGACAATAGCTGTCATTCATAACTCTGCATGTTTATGAATTACAGTGCCTCTGAGCTCCTTTCTTCAACTCGCTTTCTTGTGAGCTGGCCGCAATGCCGCAGGATTGCTTCAGGCCCTAATCTGTTTCCGGACGGGCATGCTGAGCCTTTGGTTAATTACTCTTCCTGGTGGGAAATGAGCGTTCCATTTGCCCGTGCAGACACATACAGCTAGTCTCTCATTGGTTCTCCCCATTCCTGTTCATCTTGCGCAGAAATTGCAAAGTGTGCCAAACAGGAGGGTAAAGGCACTGACTCTCCAAGTGGGGAGAGTGTTAGTAAAGCGTCTGGAATGGTGAACCCGAGTACCAGGGGACGAAAACTGAGATGCATTTGAAAACGTTTCCCAACCACATGGTGGACCATACACTGTGTTTCCCAGGCATGTTTTAGCTGAAGGAAGAATCCCTTAAACCTGGAGTGTTGGGACCCATGGAATGCGTACCATGGAGTATGACTTCAAAGGGTCTGCGTTTGCTCACCGAACCTCACCAATGCTATCAGCCCGAAGTGTCCAGCCTTATGTCTCACCCAGCTCTGCGTGTAGATGTGGTAAATGCAGGTTGCATCACAAGTCCTGAATGAATTATTTAAGAATTGCTCTCTATTTCACTGGCATTGTGTTTTGTTTTTGAAATTTATTTTGATAATGGGATTTATCGGATTTTCACTGCTGCGTTTAGGCCGCTGTACACATGCTTGATTTCCTTATGGAGACATATAAATCCATGGGTTTTAAGATTATTACTTGTCAGGTATATTCCCAGGCGTTGAATATGGGCTGTTGAGTCCATTTCATTGAGCAAGGAGTAGGTCTTGTCTATTATATATTTGGCTTATGGAACGGTATCTGTGCTAATTTCAATCTCTGGTTTTATGCAGCACCCCAACTCACCTTTCCCCATAAGCAAGCATAAGTTGGTTTTCTAAATTTGAGACCCTGTTCTGTTTTGTAATTCAGTTCATGTGTAGCCAAGTTTACATTCCGTGTATTAGTGATAACTTATGATGTTTCTATTTCTGTGTGACTTATTTCTCGTAGAATCGTCGTACCTGAATCCACTCATTATGCCACTACGGGCCTGATGATGTAGATTTCATTGCTGAGTGATATTACATTCTATGTGCGTACCACAACTTCTTTATCCATTTTTTGCTTTCTCGGATATTTAACTTGTACCGTAGACGAGGTTCTTGTAAACAGAGCCGTCCCAAACTTTGGGGTGGCTGTGTGTTTTTGATTTTAATTTTCGTAAGCTATAGGACCATAAGTGGAAGTGCCATAGGCTGTGTTGCTTTGTTTCCTACGTGTTTCAGGAAACACCATACACTTCTCCAGAGTGGCTGTTGGCAAATTACATCCCGCCCATCAGCATAACAAGGCTCCCTGTTCTCCATGACCTGTCCTGCCTTTCTGGATTTTACACTTTTTTCAGATGGCCCTTTTGACCGGGGGGCAGTGAGACTTCATTGTAGTGCACATTTCCTTTACACGCTTGCTTGGTTGGCCATAAAGGGCGTATGCATTTTATCCTGAATATATTCAGGAAAAAACGCATACGCCCTTTTTGGCCAAGTGCATCATTGTCGACATTCTGCCTCTTTTCCTATGCTTTAAGTGCAATTCCAGTCTACCCCCTGAAATCGTTTTCCTGAAATTCTGCCCCGCTTTCAAGTCCTCTTCCAAGACTTTCTTCAATACATTTGTGGATGAGAGCTGTCATTCATAACTCTGCAGGTTTGTGAATTACAGTGGCCCTGAGCTCCTTTCTTCAACTCGCTTTCTTGTGAGCTGGCCGCAATACCGCAGGATTCCTTCAGGCCCTAATGTGTTTCCGGCAGGGCATGCTGAGCCTTTGGTTAATTCCACTTCCTGGTGGTAAATGAGCGTTCCATTTGCCTGTGCAGACACCTACAGCTAGACTCTCATTGGTTCTCCCTATTCCTGTTCCTCTTGCGTAGAAATTGCAAACTGTGCCAAAGAAGAGGTTAAAGGCACTGACTCACCAAGTGGGGAGAGTGTTAGTAAAGCGTCTGGAATGGTGAACCCGAGTACCACGGGACGAAAACTGAGATGCATTTGAAAACGTTTCCCAAACACACGGTGGACCATACTCTGGGTTTCCCATGCATGTTTTAGCTGAAGGAAGAATCCCTTACACCTGGAGAGTTGGGACCCATAGAATGGGTACCATGCAGTATGACTTCAAAGGGTCTGCGTTTGCTCACCGAACCTCACCAATGCTATGAGCCCGAAGTGTCCAGCCTTATGTCTCTCCCAGCTCCGGGTGTAGATGTGGTAAATGCAGGTTGCATCACAAGCCCTGAATGAATTATTTAAGAATTGCTCTCTATTTCACTGGCATTGTGTTTTGTTTTTGAAATTTATTTTGATAATGGGATTTATCGGATTTTCACTGCTGCGTTTAGGCCACTGTACATACACTTGATTTCCTTATGGAGACATATAAATCCATGAGTTTTAAGATTCTTACTTGTCAGGTATATTCCCAGGCGTTGAATATGGGGTGTTGAGTCCATTTCGTTGAGCCAGGAGTAGGTCTTGTCTCTTATATATTTGGCTTATTGAACGGTATCTGTGCTAATTTCAATCTCTGGTTTTATGCAGCACCCCAACTCACCTTTCCCCATAAGCAGGCATAAGTTGGTTTTCTAAATTTGACACCCTGTTCTGTTTTGTAATTCAGTTCATGTGTAGACAAGTTTACATTCCGTGTATTAGTGATACCTTATGATATTTCTTTTTCTGTGTGACTTATTTCTCGTAGAATCGTCGTACCTGATTCCAGTCATTATGCCGCTACAGGCCTGATGACGTAGATTTCATTGCTGAGTGATATTCCATTGTACGTGCGTACCACAACTTCTTTATCCATTTTTTGCTTTCTCGGATATTTAACTTGTACCGTAGACGAGGTTCTTGTAAACAGAGCCGTCCCAAACTTTAGGGTGGCTGTGTGTTTTTTATTTTAATTTCCCTAAGCTATAGGACCATAAGTGGAAGTGCCATAGGCTGTGTTGCTTTGTTTCCTACGTGTTTCAGGAAACACCATACACTTCTCCAGCGTGGCTGTTGGCAATTTACATCACGCCCATCAGCATAACAAGGATCCCTGTTCTCCATGACCTGTCCTGCCTTTCTGCATTTTACACGTTTTTCAGAATGCCCTTTTGACCGGGGGGCAGTGAGACTTCATTGTAGTGCAGATTTCCTTTACACGCTTGCTTGGTTAGCCAAAAAGTGCGTATGCGTTTTTTCCTGAATATATTCAGGAAAAAACGCATACGCCCTTTTTGTCCAAGTGCATCATTGACGACATTCTGCCTCATTTCCTATGCTCTAAGTGCAATTCCAGTCTACCCCCTGAAATCGTTTTCCTGAAATTCTGCCCCGCTTTCAAGTCCTCTTTTAAGACTTACTTCAATACATTTTGGGACGATACCTGTCATTCATAACTCTGCAGGTTTGTGAATTACAGTGCCCCTGAGCTCCTTTCTTCAACTCGCTTTCTTGTGAGCTGGCCGCAAAACCGCAGGATTGGTTCAGGCCCTAATCTGTTTCTGGCCGGGCATGCTGAGACTTTGGTTAATTCCTCTTCCTGGTGGGAAATGAGCGTTCCATTTGCCCGTGCAGACACCTACAGCTAGTCCCTTATTGGTTCTACCTATTCCTGTTCATCTTGTGCAGAAATTGCAAACTGTGCCAAACAGGAGGTTAAAGGCACTGACTCTCCAAGTGGGGAGAGTGTTAGTAAAGCGTCTGGAATGGTGAAGCCTAGTCCCTGGGCTCGAAAACTGAGATGCATTTGAAAACGTTTCCCAATCACACAGGGGACCGTACTCTGGGCTTCCCATGCATGATTTAACTGAAGGAAGAATCCCTTAAACTTGGAGAGTTGGGACCCATGGAATGGGTACCATGCAGTATGACTTCAAAGGGTCTGAGTTTGCTCACCGAATCTCACCAATGCTATCAGCCCGAAGTGTCCAGCCTTATGTCACACCCAGCTCTGGGTGTAGATGTGGTAAATCCAGGTTGCATCACAAGCCCTGAATGAATTATTTGAGAATTGCTCTCTAAGAATTGCTCTCTATTTCACTGTCATTGTGTTTTGTTTTTGAAATTTATTTTGGTAATGGGATTTATCGGATTTTCACTGCTGCGTTTAGGCCGCTGTACACATGCTTGATTTCCTTATGGAGACATATAAATCCATGGGTTTTAAGATTCTTGCTTGACAGGTATATTCCCAGGCGTTGAATATGGGGTGTTGAGTCCATTTCGTTGAGCAAGGAGTAGGTTTGGTCTTTTATATATTTGGCTTATGGAACGGTATCTGTGCTAATTTCAATCTCTGGTTTTATGCAGCACCCCAGCTCACGTTTCCCCATAAGCAAGCATAAGTTGGTTTTCTAAATTTGAGACCTTGTTTTGTTTTGTAATTCAGTTCATGTGTAGCCAAGTTTACATTCCGTGTGTTAGTGATATCTTATGATGTTTCTTTTTCTGTGTGACTTATTTCTCGTAGAATCATCATACCTGAATACACTCATTATGCCTCTACGGGCCTGATGACATAGATTTCATTGCTGAGTGATATTCCATTGTACGTGCGTACCACAATTTCTTTATCCATTTTTTGCTTTCTCGGATAATTAACTTGTACCGTAGACGAGGTTCTTGTAAACAGAGCCGTCCCAAACTTTGGGGTGGCTGTGTGTTTTTGATTTTAATTTCCCTAAGCTATAGGACCATAAGTGGAAGTGCCATAGGCTGTGTTGCTTTGTTTCCTACGTGTTTCAGGAAACACCATACAGTTCTCCAGAGTGGCTGTTGGAAATTTACATCCCGCCCATCAGCATAACAAGGCTCCCTGTTCTCCATGACCTGTCCTGCCTTTCTGGATTTTACACGTTTTTCAGATGGCCCTTTTGACCAGTGGGCAGTGAGACTTCATTGTAGTGCAGATTTCCTTTACACGCTTGCTTCGTTGGCCAAAAAGTGCGTATGCGTTTTTTCATGAATATATTCAGGAAAAAACGCATACGCCCTTTTTGTCCAAGTGCATCATTGTCGACATTCTGCCTCTTTTCCTATGCTTTAAGTGCAATTCTAGTCTACCCCCTGAAATCGTTTTCCTGAAATTCTGCCGCGCTTTCAAGTCCTCTTCGAAGGCTTACTTCAATACATTCTTGGACAATAGCTGTCATTCATAACTCTGCATGTTTATGAATTACAGTGCCTCTGAGCTCCTTTCTTCAACTCGCTTTCTTGTGAGCTGGCCGCAATGCCGCAGGATTGCTTCAGGCCCTAATCTGTTTCCGGCCGGGCATGCTGAGCCTTTGGTTAATTACTCTTCCTGGTGGGAAATGAGCGTTCCATTTGCCCGTGCAGACACATACAGCTAGTCTCTCATTGGTTCTCCCCATTCCTGTTCATCTTGCGCAGAAATTGCAAAGTGTGCCAAACAGGAGGGTAAAGGCACTGACTCTCCAAGTGGGGAGAGTGTTAGTAAAGCGTCTGGAATGGTGAACCCGAGTACCAGGGGACGAAAACTGAGATGCATTTGAAAACGTTTCCCAACCACATGGTGGACCATACACTGTGTTTCCCAGGCATGTTTTAGCTGAAGGAAGAATCCCTTAAACCTGGAGTGTTGGGACCCATGGAATGCGTACCATGGAGTATGACTTCAAAGGGTCTGCGTTTGCTCACCGAACCTCACCAATGCTATCAGCCCGAAGTGTCCAGCCTTATGTCTCACCCAGCTCTGCGTGTAGATGTGGTAAATGCAGGTTGCATCACAAGTCCTGAATGAATTATTTAAGAATTGCTCTCTATTTCACTGGCATTGTGTTTTGTTTTTGAAATTTATTTTGATAATGGGATTTATCGGATTTTCACTGCTGCGTTTAGGCCGCTGTACACATGCTTGATTTCCTTATGGAGACATATAAATCCATGGGTTTTAAGATTATTACTTGTCAGGTATATTCCCAGGCGTTGAATATGGGCTGTTGAGTCCATTTCATTGAGCAAGGAGTAGGTCTTGTCTATTATATATTTGGCTTATGGAACGGTATCTGTGCTAATTTCAATCTCTGGTTTTATGCAGCACCCCAACTCACCTTTCCCCATAAGCAAGCATAAGTTGGTTTTCTAAATTTGAGACCCTGTTCTGTTTTGTAATTCAGTTCATGTGTAGCCAAGTTTACATTCCGTGTATTAGTGATAACTTATGATGTTTCTATTTCTGTGTGACTTATTTCTCGTAGAATCGTCGTACCTGAATCCACTCATTATGCCACTACGGGCCTGATGATGTAGATTTCATTGCTGAGTGATATTACATTCTATGTGCGTACCACAACTTCTTTATCCATTTTTTGCTTTCTCGGATATTTAACTTGTACCGTAGACGAGGTTCTTGTAAACAGAGCCGTCCCAAACTTTGGGGTGGCTGTGTGTTTTTGATTTTAATTTTCGTAAGCTATAGGACCATAAGTGGAAGTGCCATAGGCTGTGTTGCTTTGTTTCCTACGTGTTTCAGGAAACACCATACACTTCTCCAGAGTGGCTGTTGGCAAATTACATCCCGCCCATCAGCATAACAAGGCTCCCTGTTCTCCATGACCTGTCCTGCCTTTCTGGATTTTACACTTTTTTCAGATGGCCCTTTTGACCGGGGGGCAGTGAGACTTCATTGTAGTGCACATTTCCTTTACACGCTTGCTTGGTTGGCCATAAAGGGCGTATGCATTTTATCCTGAATATATTCAGGAAAAAACGCATACGCCCTTTTTGGCCAAGTGCATCATTGTCGACATTCTGCCTCTTTTCCTATGCTTTAAGTGCAATTCCAGTCTACCCCCTGAAATCGTTTTCCTGAAATTCTGCCCCGCTTTCAAGTCCTCTTCCAAGACTTTCTTCAATACATTTGTGGATGAGAGCTGTCATTCATAACTCTGCAGGTTTGTGAATTACAGTGGCCCTGAGCTCCTTTCTTCAACTCGCTTTCTTGTGAGCTGGCCGCAATACCGCAGGATTCCTTCAGGCCCTAATGTGTTTCCGGCAGGGCATGCTGAGCCTTTGGTTAATTCCACTTCCTGGTGGTAAATGAGCGTTCCATTTGCCTGTGCAGACACCTACAGCTAGACTCTCATTGGTTCTCCCTATTCCTGTTCCTCTTGCGTAGAAATTGCAAACTGTGCCAAAGAAGAGGTTAAAGGCACTGACTCACCAAGTGGGGAGAGTGTTAGTAAAGCGTCTGGAATGGTGAACCCGAGTACCACGGGACGAAAACTGAGATGCATTTGAAAACGTTTCCCAAACACACGGTGGACCATACTCTGGGTTTCCCATGCATGTTTTAGCTGAAGGAAGAATCCCTTACACCTGGAGAGTTGGGACCCATAGAATGGGTACCATGCAGTATGACTTCAAAGGGTCTGCGTTTGCTCACCGAACCTCACCAATGCTATGAGCCCGAAGTGTCCAGCCTTATGTCTCTCCCAGCTCCGGGTGTAGATGTGGTAAATGCAGGTTGCATCACAAGCCCTGAATGAATTATTTAAGAATTGCTCTCTATTTCACTGGCATTGTGTTTTGTTTTTGAAATTTATTTTGATAATGGGATTTATCGGATTTTCACTGCTGCGTTTAGGCCACTGTACATACACTTGATTTCCTTATGGAGACATATAAATCCATGAGTTTTAAGATTCTTACTTGTCAGGTATATTCCCAGGCATTGAATATGGGGTGTTGAGTCCATTTCGTTGAGCCAGGAGTAGGTCTTGTCTCTTATATATTTGGCTTATTGAACGGTATCTGTGCTAATTTCAATCTCTGGTTTTATGCAGCACCCCAACTCACCTTTCCCCATAAGCAGGCATAAGTTGGTTTTCTAAATTTGACACCCTGTTCTGTTTTGTAATTCAGTTCATGTGTAGACAAGTTTACATTCCGTGTATTAGTGATACCTTATGATATTTCTTTTTCTGTGTGACTTATTTCTCGTAGAATCGTCGTACCTGATTCCAGTCATTATGCCGCTACAGGCCTGATGACGTAGATTTCATTGCTGAGTGATATTCCATTGTACGTGCGTACCACAACTTCTTTATCCATTTTTTGCTTTCTCGGATATTTAACTTGTACCGTAGACGAGGTTCTTGTAAACAGAGCCGTCCCAAACTTTAGGGTGGCTGTGTGTTTTTTATTTTAATTTCCCTAAGCTATAGGACCATAAGTGGAAGTGCCATAGGCTGTGTTGCTTTGTTTCCTACGTGTTTCAGGAAACACCATACACTTCTCCATAGTGACTGTTCGCAATTTACATCCCTCCCATCAGCATAACAAGGCTCCCTGTTCTCCAAGACCTGTCCTGCCTTTCTGGATTTTACACTTTTTTCAGATGGCCCTTTTGACCAGGGGGCAGTGAGACTTCATTGTATTGCAGATTTCATTTACAGGCTTGCTTGGTTGGCCAAAAAGCACGTATGCGTTTTTTCCTGAATATATTCAGGAAAAAACGCATATGCCCTTTTAGCCAAGTGCATCATTGTCGACATTCTGACTCTTTTCCTATGCTTTAAGTGCAATTCCAGTCTACCCCCTGAAATCGTTTTCCTGAAATTCTGTCCCGCTTTCAAGTCCTCTTCGAAGACTTACTTCAATACATTTTTGGACGATAGCTGTCATTCATAACTCTGCAGGTTTCTGAATTACAGTGCCCCTGAGCTCCTTTCTTCAACTCGCTTTCTTGTGAGCTGCCCCCAAAACCGCAGGATTGCTTCAGGCCCTAATCTGTTTCCGGCCGGGCATGCTGAGCCTTTGGTTAATTACTCTTCCTGGTGGGAAATGAGCGTTCCATTTGCCCGTGCAGATACCTACAGCTAGTCCCTCATTGGTTCTCCCTATTCCTGTTCATCTTGCGCAGAAATTGCAAACTGTGCCAAAGAAGAGGTTAAAGGCACGGACTCTCCAAGTGGGGAGAGTGTTAGTAAAGCGTCTGGAATGGTGAACCCGAGTACCAGGGGACGAAAACTGAGATGCATTTGAAAACGTTTCCCAACCACATGGTGGACCATACACTGTGTTTCCCAGGCATGTTTTAGCTGAAGGAAGAATCCCTTAAACCTGGAGTGTTGGGACCCATGGAATGCGTACCATGGAGTATGACTTCAAAGGGTCTGCGTTTGCTCACCGAACCTCACCAATGCTATCAGCCCGAAGTGTCCAGCCTTATGTCTCACCCAGCTCTGGGTGTAGATGTGGTAAATGCAGGTTGCAGCACAAGCCCTGAATGAATTATTTAAGAATTGCTCTCTATTTCACTGTCATCGTGTTTTGTTTTTGAAATTTATTTTGATAATGGGATTTATCGGATTTTCACTGCTGCGTTTAGGCCGCTGTACACATGCTTGATTTCCTTATGGAGACATATAAATCCATGGGTTTTAAGATTATTACTTGTCAGGTATATTCCCAGGCGTTGAATATGGGCTGTTGAGTCCATTTCTTTGAGCAAGGAGTAGGTCTTGTTTATTATATATTTGGCTTATGGAACGGTATCTGTGCTAATTTCATTCTCTGGTTTTATGCAGCACCCCAACTCACCTTTCCCCATAAGCAAGCATAAGTGGGTTTTCTAAATTTGAGACCCTGTTCTGTTTTGTAATTCAGTTCATGTGTAGCCAAGTTTACATTCCGTGTATTAGTGATAACTTATGATGTTTCTATTTCTGTGTGACTTATTTCTCGTAGAATCGTCGTACCTGAATCCACTCATTATGCCACTACGGGCCTGATGATGTAGATTTTATTGCTGAGTGATATTACATTCTAGGTGCGTACCACAACTTCTTTATCCATTTTTTGCTTTCTCGGATATTTAACTTGTACCGTAGACGAGGTTCTTGTAAACAGAGCCGTCCCAAACTTTGGGGTGGCTGTGTGTTTTTGATTTTAATTTTTGTAAGCTATAGGACCATAAGTGGAAGTGCCATAGGCTGTGTTGCTTTGTTTCCTACGTGTTTCAGGAAACACCATACACTTCTCCAGAGTGGCTGTTGGCAAATTACATCCCGCCCATCAGCATAACAAGGCTCCCTGTTCTCTATGACCTGTCCTGCCTTTCTGGATTTTACACTTTTTTCAGATGGCCCTTTTGACCGGGGGGCAGTGAGACTTCATTGTAGTGCACATTTCCTTTACACGCTTGCTTGGTTGGCCATAAAGGGCGTATGCATTTTATCCTGAATATATTCAGGAAAAAACGCATACGCCCTTTTTGGCCAAGTGTATCATTGTCGACATTCTGCCTCTTTTCCTATGCTTTAAGTGCAATTCCAGTCTACCCCCTGAAATCGTTTTCCTGAAATTCTGCCCCGCTTTCAAGTCCTCTTCCAAGACTTTCTTCAATACATTTGTGGATGAGAGCTGTCATTCATAACTCTGCAGGTTTGTGAATTACAGTGGCCCTGAGCTCCTTTCTTCAACTCGCTTTCTTGTGAGTTGGCCGCAAAACCGCAGGATTCCTTCAGGCCCTAATGTGCTTCCGGCAGGGCATGCTGAGCCTTTGGTTAATTCCACTTCCTGGTGGTAAATGAGCGTTCCATTACCCTGTGCAGACACCTACAGCTAGACTCTTATTGGTTCTCCCTATTCCTGTTCCTCTTGCGTAGAAATTGCAAACTGTGCCAAAGAAGAGGTTAAAGGCACTGACTCTCCAAGTGGGGAGAGTGTTAGTAAAGCGTCTGGAATGGTGAAAACGAGTACCACGGGACGAAAACTGAGATGCATTTGAAAACGTTTCCCAAACACACGGTGGACCATACTCTGGGTTTCCCATGCATGTTTTAGCTGAAGGAAGAATCCCTTACACCTGGAGAGTTGGGACCCATAGAATGGGTACCATGCAGTATGACTTCAAAGGGTCTGTGTTTGCTCACCGAACCTCACCAATGCTATGAGCCCGAAGTGTCCAGCCTTATGTCTCACCCAGCTCTGGGTGTAGATGTCGTAAATCCAGGTTGCATCACAAGCCCTGAATGAATTATTTAAGAATTGCTCTCTATTTCACTGGCATTGTGTTTTGTTTTTGAAATTTATTTTGATAATGGGATTTATCGGATTTTCACTGCTGCGTTTAGGCCACTGTACACACACTTGATTTCCTTATGGAGACATATAAATCCATGGGTTTTAAGATTCTTACTTGTCAGGTATATTCCCAGGCGTTGAATATGGGGTGTTGAGTCCATTTCGTTGAGCCAGGAGTAGGTCTTGTCTCTTATATATTTGGCTTATGGAACGGTATCTGTGCTAATTTCAATCTCTGGTTTTATGCAGCACCCCAACTCACCTTTCCCCATAAGCAGGCATAAGTTGGTTTTCTAAATTTGAGACCCTGTTCTGTTTTGTAATTCAGTTCATGTGTAGACAAGTTTACATTCCGTGTATTAGTGATACCTTATGATGTTTCTTTTTCTGTGTGACTTATTTCTCGTAGAATCGTCGTACCTGATTCCAGTCATTATGCCGCTACAGGACTGATGACGTAGATTTCATTGCTGAGTGATATTCCATTGTACGTGCGTACCACAATTTCTCTATCCATTTTTTGCTTTCTCGGATATTTAACTTGTACCGTAGACGAGGTTCTTGTAAACAGAGCCGTCCCAAACTTTGGGGTGGCTGTGTGTTTTTTATTTTAATTTCCCTAAGCTATAGGACCCTAAGTGGAAGTGCCATAGGCTGTGTTGCTTTGTTTCCTACGTGTTTCAGGAAACACCATACACTTCTCCATAGTGACTGTTGGCAATTTACATCCCTCCCATCAGCATAACAAGGCTCCCTGTTCTCCAAGACCTGTCCTGCCTTTCTGGATTTTACACTATTTTCAGATGGCCCTTTAGACCGGGGGGGGGGCAGTGAGGCTTCATTGTAGTGCAGATTTCCTTTATACGCTTGCTAGGTTGGACAAAAAGGGCGTATGCGTTTTTTCCTGAATATATTCAGGAAAAAACGCATACGCCCTTTTTGGCCAAGTTCATCATTGTCGACATTCTGCCTCTTTTCCTATGCTCTAAGTGCAATTCCAGTCAACCCCCTGAAATCGTTTTCCTGAAATTCTACCCCGCTTTCAAGTCCTCTTTTAAGACTTACTTCAATACATTTTGGGACGATAGCTGTCATTCATAACTCTGCATGTTTGTGAATTACAGTGCCCCTGAGCTCCTTTCTTCAACTCGCTTTCTTGTGAGCTGGCCACAAAACCGCAGGATTGGTTCAGGCCCTAATCTGTTTCCGGCCGGGCATGCTGAGCCTTTGGTTAATTCCTCTTCCTGGTGGGAAATGAGCGTTCCATTTGCCCGTGCAGACACCTACAGCTAGTCTCTCATTGGTTCTACCTATTCCTGTTCATCTTGTGCAGAAATTGCAAACTGTGCCAAACAGGAGGTTAAAGGCACTGACTCTCCAAGTGGGGAGAGTGTTAGTAAAGCGTCTGGAATGGTGAAGCCGAGTCCCTGGGCTCCAAATCTGAGATGCATTTGAAAACGTTTCCCAATCACACGGGGGACCGTACTCTGGGCTTCCCATGCATGTTTTAACTGAAGGAAGAATCCCTTAAACCTGGAGAGTTGGGACCCATGGAATTGGTACCATGCAGTATGACTTCAAATGGTCTGCGTTTGCTCACCGAACCTCACCAATGCTATCAGCCCGAAGTGTCCAGCCTTATGTCACACCCAGCTCTGGGTGTAGATGTGGTAAATCCAGGTTTCATCACAAGCCCTGAATGAATTATTTGAGAATTGCTCTCTAAGAATTGCTCTCTATTTCACTGTCATTGTGTTTTGTTTTTGCAATTTATTTTGATAATGGGATTTATCGCATTTTCACTGCTGCATTTAGGCCGCTGTACACAAGCTTGATTTCCTTATGGAGACATATAAATCCATGGGTTTTAAGCTTCTTACTTGTCAGGTATATTCAAAGGCGTTGAATATGGGGTGTTGAGTCCATTTCGTTGAGCAAGGAGTAGGTCTTGTCTATAATATATTTCTGTTATGGAACGGTATCTGTGCTAATTTCAATCTCTGGTTTTATGCAGCACCCCAACTCTCCTTTCCCCATAAGCAAGCATAAGTTGGTTTTCTTAATTTGAGACCCTGTTCTGTTTTGTAATTCAGTTCATGTGTAGCCAAGTTTACATTACGTGTATTAGTGATATCTTATGAACTTTCTTTTTCTGTATGACTTATTTCTCGTAGAATCATCGTACCTGAATCCACTCATTATGCCGCTATGGGCCTGATGACGTAGATTTCATTGTTGAGTGATATTCCATTGTACGTACGTAGCACAATTTCTTTATCCATTTTATGCTTTCTCGGATATTTATCTTGTACCATAGACGAGGTTCTTGTAAACAGAGCCGTCCCTAACTTTGGGGTGGCTGTGTGTTTTTGATTTTAATTTCCCTAAGCTATAGGACCATAAGTGGAATTGCTATAGGCTGTGTTGCTTTGTTTCCTACGTGTTTCAGGAAACACCATACACTTCTCCAGAGTGGCTGTTGGCAATTTACATACCGCCCATCAGCATAACAAGGCTCCCTGTTCTCCATGACCTGTCCTACCTTTCTGGATTTTACACTTTTTTCAGATGGCCCTTTGGACCGGGGGGCAGTGAGACTTCATTGTAGTGCAGATTTCCTTTACACGCTTGCTTGGTTGGCTAAAAAGTGCGTATGCGTTTTTTCCTGAATATATTCAGGAAAAAACGCATACGCCCTTTTTGACCAAGTGCATCATTGTCGACATTCTGCCTCTTTTCCTATGCTTTAAGTGCAATTCCAGTCTATCCCCTGAAATCGTTTTCCTGAAATTCTGCCCCGCTTTAAACTCCTCTTCGAAGACTTACTTCAATACATTTTTGGACAATAGCTGTCATTCATAACTCTGCAGGTTTGTGAATTACAGTGCCCCTGAGCTCCTTTCTTCAACTCGCTTTCTTGTGAGCTGGCTTCAAAACCGCAGGATTGCTTCAGGCCCTAATCTGATTCCGGCAGGGCACGCTGAGCCTTTGGTTAATTCGTCTTCCTGGTGGGAAATGAGCATTCCATTTGCCCATGCAGACACCTACAGCTAGTCTCTCACTGATTCTCCCTATTCCTGTTCATCTTGCGCAGAAATTGCAAACTGTGCCAAACAGGAGGTTAAAGGCACTGACTCTCCAAGTGGGGAGAGTGTTAGTAAAGCGTCTGGAATGGTGAACCCGAGTACCAGGGGACGAAACCTGAGATGCATTTGAAAAGGTTTCCCAATCACACGGTGGACCATACTCTGGGTTTCCCATGCATGTTTTAGCTGAAGGAAGCATCCCTTAAACTTGGAGATTTGGGACCCATCGAATGGGCACCATGCAGTATAACTTCAAAGGGTCTGCGTTTGCTCACTGAACCTCACCAATGCTATCAGCCCGAAGTGTCCAGCCTTATGTCTCACCCAGCTCTGGGTGTAGATGTGGTAAATCCAGGTTGCATCACAAGCCCTGAATGAATTATTTAAGAATTGCTCTCTATTTCTCTGTCATTGTGTTTTGTTTGTGAAATTTATTTTGATACTGGGATTTACCGGATTTTCACTGCTGCCTTTAGGCCGCTGTACACACGCTTGATTTCCTTATGGAGACATATAAATCCATGTGTCTTAAGATTCTTACTTGTCAGGTATATTCCCAGGCGTTGAATATGGGGTGTTGAGTCCATTTCGTTGAGCAAGGAGTAGGTCTTGTCTATTATATATTTGGTTTATGGAACGGTATCTGTTCTAATTTCAATCTCTGGTTTTATGCAGCACCCCAACTCACCTTTCCCCATAAGCAAGCCTAAGTTGGCTTTCTAAATTTGAGACCCTGTTCTGTTTGTAATTCAGTTCATGTGTAGCCAAGTTTACGTTCCGTGTATTAGTGATATCTTATGATGTTTCTATTTCTGTGTGACTTATTTCTCATAGAATAGTCGTACGTGAATCCACTCATTATGCTGCTACGGGCCTGATGACGTAGATTTCATTGCTGAGTGATATTCCATTGTTCGTACGTACCACAACTTCTTTATCCATTTTTTGCTTTCTCGGATATTTAACTTGTACCGTAGACGAGGTTCTTGTAAACAGAGCCGTCCCAAATTTTGGGGTAGATGTGTGTTTTTGATTTAAATTTCCCTAAGCTATAGGACTCTAAGTGGAAGTGCCATAGGCTGTGTTGCTTTGTTTCCTCCGTGTTTCAGGAAACACCATACACTTCTCCAGTGTGGCTGTTGGCAATTTACATCCCGCCCATCAGCATAACAAGGCTCCCTCTTCTCCATGACATCTCCTGCGTTTCTGATTTTACACTTGATTCAGATGGCCCTTTGGACCGGGGGGCAGTGAGACTTCATTGTAGTGGAGATTTCCTTTACACGCTTGCTTGGTTGGCCAAAAAGTGCGTATGCGTTTTTACCTGAATATATTCAGGAAAAAACGCATACGCACTTTTTGTCCAAGTGCATCATTGTCGACATTCTGCCTCTTATCCTATGCTTTAAGTGCAATTCTAGTCTACCCCCTGAAATCCTTTTCCTGAAATTCTGCCCCGCTTTCAAGTCCTCTTCGAAGACTTACTTCAATACATTTTTGGATGATAGCTGTCATTCATATCTCTGCAGGTTTGTGAATTACAGTGCCCCTGAGCTCCTTTCTTCAACTCGCTTTCTTGTGAGCTGGCCGCAAAACCGCAGGATTGCTTCAGGCCCTAACCTGGTTCCGGCAGGGAACGCTGAGCCTTTGGTTAATTCCTCTTCCTGGTGGGAAATGAGCGTTTCATTTGCCCGTGCAGACACCTACAGCTAGTCTCTCATTGGTTCTCCCTATTCCTGTTCATCTTGCGCAGAAATTGCAAACTGTGCCAAACAGGAGGTTAAAGGCACTGATTCTCCAAGTGGGGAGAGTGTTAGTAAAGCGTCTGGAACGGTGAACCCGAGTACCAGGGGACGAAACCTGAGATGCATTTGAAAACGTTTCCCAATCACACGGCGGACCATACTCTGGGTTTCACATGCATGTTTTAGCTGAAGGAAGAATCCCTTAAACCTGGAGAGTTGGGACCCATGGAATGGCTACCATGCAATATGACTTCAAAGGGTCTGCGTTTGCTCACCAAACCTCACCAATGCTATGAGCCCGATGTGTCCAGCCTTATGTCTCAACCAGCTCTGGGTGTAGATGTGGTAAATCCAGGTTGCATCACAAGCCCTGAATGAATTATTTAAGAATTGCTCTCTATTTCACTGTCATTGTGTTTTGTTTTTGAAATTTATTTTGTTAATGGGATTTATCGGATTTTCACTGCTGCATTTAGGCCACTGTACACACGCTTGACTTCCTTATGGAGACATATAAATCCATGGGTCTTAAGTTTCTTACTTGTCAGGTATATTCCCAGGCGTTGAATATGGGGTGTTGAGTCCATTTCGTTGAGCAAGGTGTAGGTCTTGTCTATTATATATTTGGCTTATGGAACATTATCTGTGCTAATTTCAATCTCTGGTATTATGCAGCACCCCAACTCACCTTTCCCCATAAGCAAGCATAAGTTGGTTTTCTAAATTTGAGACCCTGTTCTGTTTTGTAATTCAGTTCATGTGTAGCCAAGTTTATGTTCCGTGTATTAGTGATATCTTATGATTTTTCATTTTCTGTGTGTCTTATTTCACTTAGAATCATCGTACCTGAATCCACTCATTATGCCACGACGGACCTGATGACATAGATTTCATTGGTGAGTGATATTCCATTGTACGTACATACCACAACTTCTTTATCCATTTTTTCATTCTGGGATATTTAACTTGTACCATAGACAAGGTTCTTGTAAACAGAGCCGTTGGAAACTTTGGGGTGGCTGTGTGATTTTGATTTTAATTTCCCTAAGCTATAGGACCATAAGTGGAAGTTCCGTAGCCTCCATTGCTTTGTTTTTTAGGTGTTTGAGGAAACACTATACACTTCTCCAGAGTGGCTGTTGGCAATTTACATCCCGTCCATCAGCATAACACGGCTCTCTGTTCTCCATGGCCTGTGCTGCCTTTCTGGATTTCACACTTTTTTCAGATGGCCCTTTTGACTGGGGGGCTGTGAGACTTCACTGTAGTGCAGATTTCTTTAACATGCTTGCTTGGTTGGCCAAAAAGTGCGTATGCGTTTTTTCCTGAATATTTTCAGGAAAAAACGCATACGTACTTTTTGGCCAAGTGCACCATTGTCGACCTTCTGCCTCTTTTCCTATGCTTTAAATGCAATTCCAGTCTACCCACTGAAATCGTTTTCCTGAATTTCTGCCCCACTTTCAAGTCCTCTTCGCTGACTTCCTTCAATATATATTTGGACGATAGCTGTCATTTATAACTCTGCAGGTTTGTGAATTTGGATAATTCCTCTTCCTGGTGGGAAATGAGCATTACATTTGCCCGGGCAGACACCTACAGCTAGTCTCTCATTGGTTCTCCCTATTCCTGTTCATCTTGCGCAGAAATTGCAAACTGTGCCAAACACGAGTTTAAAGGCACTGACTCTCCAAGTGGGGAGAGTGTTAGTAAAGCATCTGGAATGGTGAACCCGTGTAAAAGGGGACGAAACCTGAGATGCATTGGAAAACGTTTGCCAGTCACACGGTGCACTATACTGTGGGTTTCCCAGGCATGTTTTAGCTGAAGGAAGAATCCCTTAAACCTGGAGAGTTGGGACCCATGGAATGGGTACTTCAAGGGGTCTGAATTTGCTCACCGAACCTCACCAATGCTATCAGCCTGGTGTCCAGCCTTATGTCTCACTCAGCTCTGGGTGTAGATGTGGTAAATCCAGGTTGCATCACAGGCACTGAATGAGTTATTTAAGAATTGCTCTCTATTTCACTGTCATTGTGTTTTTTGTTTCTGTAATTTATTTTGATAATGGGATTTATCGTATTTTCACTGATGTGTTCATGCCACTGTACACACGCTTGATTCTCTTACAGAGACATATAAAACCATGGGTTTGAAGATTCTTATTAGTCAGGTATATTCCTAGGCGTTGAATATGGGGTGTTGAGTCCATTTTGTTGAGCAAGTTGTAGGTCTTGACTATTACATATTTGGCTTATGGAACTGTCTCTGTGCTAATTTCAATCTCTGGTTTTATGCAGCACCCCAACTCACCTTTATCCTTAAGCAAGAATAAGTTGGTTTTCTATATTTGAGACCCTGTTCTGTTTTGTAATTCAGTTCATGTGTAGCCAAGTTTACATTCCATGTATTAGTGATATAGTATGTCTTTTTGTTTTTGAATTCTCTGACTTTGAATGATCATACGTAACTCCTCTGGAGTTGTTACAAGTGGCCATATTTCATTGATTTCCAGGCTGAGTCATATTCCACTCTACATAAGCACCACATCTGTATCCATTTTTTCCCTCCAGAGACATTTAAGTTATATCCTAGTCGAGGATCTTTTAAACAGTGAGGCGGTATACATTGGGGTGCCTGTGTCCTCTCGATTTTTGTTTTTCCCAAGATATACGTCCATGAGTGCAAGTGCCCTGTGCTCTGTAGCTCATTTTTTAGATGCTTTAGTAAACACAATACACTTATCCAGAGTGACCGTTGGCAATATACATTTCCAGTATAAGCCTCACAGGGCTCCCTTTTCTCCTTGCCCTGTCCTGCATTTCTGGTGTTTACACTTTATGAGGACGGCTCTTCTGACTGATGCGAAGTGATATGTTTTGTAGTATTGATTTCCAGTGCCCACCTGTTTGGTTGGCTAAAAAAGTGTATGCCCTTTTCTTGAATATATACAGAAAAAGACGCATACACCCTTTTTGGCCAACTGCAATGTTGGCAATGTTCAGCCCCTTTTCTTGTGCTTAATGGCGAGTCCTTTCTACCTCTTCCAATCCCTTTCCTGCCATTCTCCGTTGCTTACACATCCTTTTCTCTGACTTTCCCCAAGACATTTTTCAGTGACAGATATTTTCAACTCTGCAGTTTCGTGAATTTTAGTGTCCCTGAGTTCCATTTTTCAACTTGTGTTTATGGGAACTGGCCACAAAGCAGCGGGATTTCCTCAAGCCCTATTCTGTTTCCATGGGCAACCCTAGCCTTTGGTCAATTCGTCTTCCTGATTGGAAATTAGAGTGACATGTGCCTGTCCGAACACCTAAGACTTGTCTCTCATTGTTCCTCCACCTTCTGCTTCATCCTCTGGACAAATTCCAAACTGTCTGCAACAAGATGTTGACAGTGCTGACATCTCCAAGTGGGGAGACTGTTCGTAAAGACGCTGGAGGGGTGAACCCGAGCACCAGGAGATGAGGAGATGAGATGCCTTTTCCAAACTCTTCCCGATCAGATGTTATACCATCCTCTGGGTGTGACAGGCATGTTTTAGCTGTAGAAAGTGTCCCATTCATATGAGGAGAACACCAGGGCTTTTACAAAATCAGTGTCTCTCCACAACCCAAACTGGGGAATTTTTTAAGCTACGGCTACACATATGTTCATTAAGGGCCTTGGGAAGTAGGCAGAGTCCAAACTTTAGATGACTGAAGTCTTCAGGGTCAGAAGCACTCACCACCGGCTTCCCTTAGGTTCCATTTTAACTGTCATTGATAGATGATGTCAATAAAAATATCTATTCTTTTTCAGATTATTTCCCCTTATAGGTTATTGCAAAATATTTAGTGTAGTTCCCTGTGCTATAGAGTAGTTCCTTGTTGATGATCGATTTTATACATAGCAGTGTGTATGTGTTAATCTCAAACTGTTAATTTATCCCTCCTCTCACCTTTCCCCTTTGGTAATAATAAATTATAAGACTTTATACTTCTCATAAATGGGGGAGCTGAAAGAGAGGTATCATTTTCAATGGAAAAGCATTTAAAACAAGATTGAAGCTTTAACCAAGATTACTAGATGTACATCCTTGGAAAGAAATCATTTCGTTTCTCTAATATTGACCTGACAAATAAGACAAACCTTTTCACTGAACTTGCTTATAATAAAGTGATGGAAATATCAAATGGAAGTGTTAGAAACATCTTATTTTAACCGAGCCTTATACACTGTTCTATGTTAATTACAGTTTGGCTCACACATCTGTTCATTGA
The DNA here is from genome assembly GCF_059928025.1 of Delphinapterus leucas. Classification (NCBI taxonomy): domain Eukaryota; kingdom Metazoa; phylum Chordata; class Mammalia; order Artiodactyla; family Monodontidae; genus Delphinapterus; species Delphinapterus leucas. The sequence goes on along the minus strand of NW_028322254.1, from coordinate 6,400,965 downwards.
AGTTACAATGTTCTCAATTTCTGTTACTGATCCTCCAGAGTGGATCCCAACAAGTGTCCCCCTGCCCAGTGTCATTGGAGCCAAAAGATCGAGACTGAGTTTGGTTCAGAAGCAAAGGAAACTTTATATTTTGATCAGAGAATGGAGAGGTGAGAGCATGTGCTACCCCGTGGGCTGTGGGCTGGGCTGCTGTGTAGAGATCCTGTCAGAGTCAGTGGGAGGGAGGGGGCGGAGCTCTTGAGGGCCCAGCTGGCTGCAGCTCAGGCTCTATATTACGGAGTGTGCACTGTGCCCCAGGAGCTGAGGTGTCGACCCAGCCATTCTGCACTAGAAAATCTGGTCTGAAGTGCCGGGTGTGGAACCTCTGTATGCGGGACCCTAGGAGCACGTGAAATTAGACAAAGCACAAAGGATAAAAAAGGTTAGACTTTATTTTATTGCCCAGATTCTATTTTTATCTCCCAGGGATTTTTAAGGGGCTTTGCCTGGGACAAACCCCTCTTCTGCCTTTTGTCCCCTTCCTCATTCTTGGAGTGCTGAGGGTGCAGACCCTTCTTCTGTAACTGCTGAGTGCTGAGTTAGGAGCCCTCATACCTGTGGGCGAGGGTCAGAACTTCCCAGCAGCCTCCAGGTGACGTTGATTGTCCCCAGGCCTCCTGCCTCCCTGCTCGTCCGCCTGAGCACCAGTATTGGAAGTGTTATAGATTCTAATGACCTTTAAGGGTCCAGAAAGGAGATGTGCAGTGACGCTGTGAGGTCCAGTTTCACCCCGCCCCACATTTGTTCGGCCACCTTAGGCTGACCGTTTCTGCCAGCCTAGATGCTCCGACCAGTAGTCTGCGCTTTCTTCAATTAGGCCCCTGGATTAACGTAAAAACAGCACCAGGTGTCAGGACCCTGTCCGCTCAACTCCCAGACAATCCAGGGTCAGTGGTGATGAAGGATCATGATGGCCACTGAGTCAACAGCCTTTTGAAGTAAACAGGAGTCCAGCCTGTCTTATTGGCCACCATTATCACAGTGTCTGTAGGCTTTTCTATGCTGACAGCGTGATATACTTTTCCCCTGCCAAGATTATTAGGTCCGCTCTGGGTGCAGTAAGTCCTGCAAGCAGTAGTCTACTCTTTTGGGACACACTCTTGTTGTTTTATGAGAGAAACTCCAGGTCAAGTGATGGTCACATGAGTCGTCATGGTGCCCCGTTGCTCCCGGTTATCTCTCTGGAGGTTGGAGTGGGAGGGCCACCTCATTCGAGGTCAGTGTGCCCACGGAGCAAACCCTGCAACTTCAGGGCATGGTTGGGGGTTAGGATCACCACGTGGGGTCCTTTTCCCTTAGGAGGGAGGTGGCCTTTTGTGCTGCTGATTTCCAGGTTTTTAGATACCGCCAGTATCTTGGCCAGATGTGGCAGTGGGCCAAGTCCCTTGGTGACTGTAGTTTATCCTACCTGGATGGCATTCTTGCATTGTTCCATTTCAAGTGGTCCCAGTTTTTGCACTAATACTCCAATGGCGATTCCCTTTTCACCAGGAATGTAAAGATCAAAGGGTTTAGCTAAATTAGGGAGTTCCAGGGCAAGGGTCTGAATTGACTGCTCTTTCCATTCTTGAAAGGCCACTTCTGGATTCTATTCAAAAGGATCATCATCTTTTCCTTTCAGTGTTTCATATAGAGGTCCAGCTAGTAGACTGTAGTTAGGGATCCAGAAGCAGCAAACCCTGGCCTCCCTGGGGACCCCTAAGCTGTCTTCTAGTTTTAGATATGGGTAAGGCTGTAAATTGTTTCTTCCCTTTCCTGGGATGGGCTTCTCCGACCTTCTGTGAGAATGAAGCCCAGGCAGGTCGCCGTAGTCTGTGATATTTGAGCTTTTTCTTGGACAACTTGTATCCTTTATTGGCTTGGTAGTTCAGAGGTCTCCTTAGTAGGGCTGGTGATCAGAATGTCGTCTGCATATTGAAGGAGTGTTTCCTTTTCCAGTGGTAGAACTTTTAGGTCTTTAGCTGAGCTTTCCCCAAAGATGGTGTGGGAATTTTTGAACCCTTGGGGCAAGACGGCCCAGAAGTATTGTTTTAGTTGTATGTTGAGTCCTGCCACTCACAAGCCAAAATTTCTTGTGACTCTGACACTAACGGAATACAAAAGAAGGCATCATTGAAGACTAATACAGAATACCATGTCCTGGTGGTTGGTAGAATGACCAGCAGGGTGTAGGTTTTAGGAACTACTGGAGGTATATCCTTGGTGGCTTCACTGACTGTCCTGACATCCTTTACCAGGACTCCAGCAGCCCATGGGGCTCTCGAGATCAAGCCAATCCCAGGATATGGAGATCACCTGCGCAGGTACCCTACCCCCACCCCAGACCACGGGGCTTTCGTGGTCAGGCCCCTCTCAGGATACAGAGCTACCCTTGCAGTTACGGTGGCAGGGCTGGGCACAGAGGAACCGTGCACATCGCCCTCATTGCAGAGCACTACCAGCTCACCTGTCACTCAGATCTGACACAGAGCACCTCAGAGCAGGACTTGAACTAACAAACAGCAGCTCCGACAGGTCTGTGACCCTGGGCATCACTCTGTGTGGCCTCCCTCCACCTGGTCTTCCAGAGACTTCCACTGCACCCGGGGCACCAGGCCTCTGTCTCCACCCATCACCCACCCCTCCTCTCCCTGACTCCTGGGTTCCTCTCATTAGGAGAGGGTTTTCTTGAAGTTGTCTCCCACTCATGGGCCAGATAATATAATTAGAAAACAAGCCAGAGCTGCAGCCCCTTGTCCATCCTGACTCTCAGGAGCCCACACCTGTTCCTTGGACCTGGCCGATTCAGAAAGTTCCATTTTCGGCAACTGTGAGCCCCTGAGGGGTGATTATTGGCTGGCCTGGGAAGCCTTACCATGCCGACCAGTCCTCCCCAGGTGTGCCTGGGTTGAGATCAATATAAACACCGCTCCAGGCAGCAAGAGCCCCTGCAGCTGTGCCTGACGCCATTTTCTCTGCCCAGTCAGCAGTCTCGGGGCTGGGCTGGTGGGAGGGAGTGAGATGCCACGGCTTTGTGGGTGGCCCAGTGTGAGTGGGGCTCTGCTGGACTTTCTGCAGCAGTTGCCAAGATGCCACCTCCTAAAGAAGAGGATGTGTCACCCATACCTGCCGCTTGAATTTCTCCCTGGGCAGAGGTGAGGAAGGAAGAATGCAGTGGGGGCCGGGACAGCAGGGGTATCTCAGGCAGGGAAATGGAAAGCTTCCAGAAGAGTACCCAGGGCCAGGACCATCCTGGCTGGCCTGCAGGCACCAAGTCGGCTGGCATGCTGTCACTCATGTGGCTCCATGGCCCTTCCTCTAGGCTTTCAAGTCCTTGTACATATTCAGGTGTTTTACCTGGGAAGGGTGGGAACATTTCAGCAGCAGCTGGCCTGGGGCTCAGCCCACGTTTACTCACAGATGCCTCGGCACGGTCCCCCAGCTTTGCAATGAGGACGCTTGTTGCGTAGGGCCTGCTGGCTGAATGGGAGATGATTCCCCACCACTGACCAACTTCAGAATTGTTTACAACTGGAGCAAGTGCCCTGATACGGTTTTCCTCTGTGTAACTTGTAGGTTCTGTTTTTTTTTCTTTTTTTCATTTTTGGTTCAAGGTAGATTTTATTCCTCTTTTTTGTATTTACAGATATAAGCATGGAAATAATTTATTCATATAAATACATGTATGTGAAGGGAAGAATATTTTTTCTGTTTTAATTTTTTTAATTTTATTTTTTTAACTTTGAATTTTATTTTATTTTTTTATAAAGCAGGTTCTTTGTGGTTATCTCTTTTATACATATAAATGTATACATGCCAATCCCAATATGTCAACTCCTTCCACCACCACCCCCAACAGCTTTCCCCCCTTGGTGTCCATACGTTTGTTGTCTACATCTGTTGCTGTATTTTTGCCTTGCAAAACGGTTCATCTGTACAATTTTTCTAGGTTCCACATATATGCATTAATACACAAGATTTGTTTTTCTCTTTCTGACTTACTTCACTCTGTATGACAGTCTCTAGATCCATCAACGTCTCTACAAATGACCCAATTTCATTCCTTTTTATGGCTTAGTAATATTCCATTTTATATTTGTACCACATCTTTATGCATTCGTCTGTCTGTGGACATTTAGGTTGCTTGCATTACCTGGATATTGTAAATAGTGATGCAATGAACATTGCGGTGAATGTCTCTTTTTGATTTATGGTTTTGTCTGGGTATATGCCCAGTACTGGGATTGCTGTATCATATGGTAATTCTATTCTTAGTTTTATAAGAAACTCCATAACGTTCTCCACAGTGACTGTATCAATTTACATTCCCAAAAATAGTGGAAGAGGGTTCCTTATCTCCACACCCATTCCAACATTTGTTGTTTGTAGATTTTCTGATGATGCCCATTCTAACAGGTGTGAGGTGATACACCATGGAGGAGTCTATTTTGTTGAGAAAAGAGTAGGTCTTGTCTATTACATATTTGGCTTATGGAACGGTATGTGTGCTAATTTCAATCTCTGGTTTTATACAGCACCCCAACTCAACTTTCCCCTTAAGGATGCATAAGTTTTTTATCTAAATGTGAGACTCTGTTCGGTTTTGTAATTTAGTTTATGTGTAGCCAAGTTTACACTCCCTCTATTAGTGATATCTTATGATAATTATCTTTCTGTGTGTGACATATTTCTCTTAGAATCATCATACCTAAATCCACTCAATTTGCTGCTACAGGCCTGATGACATTGATTTCATTGCTGAGTGATATTCCGTTGTACGTAGGTAGCACAACTTCTTTATCCATTTTTTTCTTTCTGGGATATTTAATTTGTACTGGACTGGAGGTTCTTGTAAACACAGCAGCCCTAAATTTTGTGTTGGCTGTGTCTTGTTGATTTTAAATTTCCTAAGCTATAGGGGCAAAAGTGGAAGTGCCCTAGGCTCTGTAGCTTTGTTTTTCAGATGTTTCAGGATACACCATAAACATCTCCAGAGTGTCTGTTGGCAATTTACATCCCGCCCATCAGCATAACAAGGCTCCCTGTTCTCCATGGCCTGTCCTGTGTTTCTGGTTTTTACACTTTTTTCAGATGGCCCTTTTGACGAATGGGAAATGAGACTTCAATGTAGTGTGGATTTCCATTGCTGGAGTGCTTGGTTGGCCAAAAAGTGCATATGCGTTTTTTCTGAATATATTCAGGAAAAAATGTATACGCACTTTTTGTCCAAGTGCATCACTGTCAAAGATCTGCTGCTTTTCACATGCTTTAAACGCAATTCCAATCTACCTCCTGATATATGATTCCTGCAATTCTGCCTCGTTTTCAAGTCCTCTTTGCAGACTTACTTCAATATATTTTTGCCAATAGCTGTCATTTATAACTCTGTGGGTTTGTGAATTACAGCGCCCGTGATTTCCTTTCTTAACTCGCTTCCTTGAAAGCTGGCCACAAAACCACAGGTTTGCTTCAGGCCGTAATCAGGGTGTGGCACGGCACTCTGAGCCTTTGGTTAATTCCTCTTCCTGGTGGGAAATTAGAGTTAAATGTGCTCCTCCAGACACCTGCCTCACTCCCAGCCCCTTGGTGATGTGTGTCCTCTGGTTTGAGGCCACATGTGATGGGTTCCTCATCTTTTGATGATGTGGCCCCACTGGTGTGAGGACACTCCTGCCTGCTTCCCATCCCCTTGGTGATGTGGTCCCTCCGGCGAGAGTCTGATCCTGGTTGGGTACCTCACACTTCTGTGAGGTGGGCCCTCTTCTCTGAGGTCATTCTTGCCTGGCTGGCACACCCCACCTTGGCGACGTCGGCCCTCTGGTGGCAGTTGGAGCCTGCTGGGAGCCTCCTCCCCTCGGTGATGAGGCCCTCTGGCATCAGGCCCTAACTGCTGGGTTCCCACATTTTCTGATACGTGCTAAGTGGTGCGAGGGCACTCCTGCCAGGTTCCCATTCCCATGGGCATGTGGGCCTTCTGCTCTAAGGTCCCAACACCTGTGTTGTTCACCGTTTCATGATGTTGGCTCTCTGGTGTTAGTTCACTCAGGCCTAGATCCCATAGACTCTGTGCTCTGAGCCGCCTGCTGGGAGGTTCCTACTGCTGGATTCCTTACCTTTTTTATTCTTTGGGTCCTGTGTTTTCACGCTCCTCCTTCCTGACTCACTCCCAGCCCATTTGTGATGTAGGTCTTCTGGTTTGAGGCCACCTGTGCCAGTTTCCTCACTTTTATTGATGTGGCCCCACTGGTGTGAGGACACTCCTGCCTGGTTCCCATCCCCTTGGTGATGGGGGCCCTCTGGTGAGAGTCTGATCCTGGCTGGATTCCTCACACTTCTGGGAGGTGGGCCCTCTGCTGTGAGGTCACTCCTGCCTGGCTGGCACACGTCACCTTGGCGATGTGCGCCCTCACTTGGGAGTTGGTGCCTGCTGGGAGTCTCCTCCCCTCGGTAATGAGGACCCACTGGCGTCAGGCCCTAGCTCATGGGCTCCCAAAATTTTCTGATGTGCGGCCTGTCATGCGAGTACACTCCTGCCAGGGTCCCATCCCCATGGGGATGTGGGCTTTCTGCTGTGAGGTCCCAACGGCTGGGTTGCTCACAGTGTCAGAATGTGGGCCGTCTACTGTGAGTTCACTCCGGCATGGATCCCATAGCCTCGGTGCTCTGGGCCACCTGCTTGGAGCTTCCAACTGCGGGGTTCCTCACCTTTTTTATTCCATGGGCCCTCTGTTTTGAGTCTCCTCCTGCATGCCTCACTCCCAGCCCTTTCGTGATGTGTGTCCCCTTGTTTGAGGCCACATGTGCTGTGTTCCTCACCTTTTGCTGATGTGGCCCCACTGGTGTGAGGGCACTCCTGCCTGGTTTCCATCCCCTTGGTGATGTGGGCCCTCTGGTTAGAGTCTGATCCTGGTTGGGTTCCTCACACTCCTGTGAGGTGAGCCCTCTGCTGTGAGGTAACTCCTGCCTGGCTTGCTCCCATTGCCTTGGTGACGTCGGCCCTCTGGTGGCATTTGGAGCCTGCTGGTAGCCTCCTCTCCTCGGTGATGAGGGCCCTCTGGCGTCAGGCCCTAACTGCTGGGTTCCCCCATTTTCTGATATGTTCTAAGTTGTGCGAGGACACTCCTGTGAGGTTCCCATCCCCATGGGGATGTGGGCCTTCTGCTTTGAGGTCCCACCGGCTGGGTTGCTCACAGTTTCATGATGTGGGCCCTCTGCTGTGAGTTCACTGTGGCCTGGGTCCCATAGACTCCATGATCTGGGCCACCTGCTGGGAGGTTCAAACTGCTGGATTCCTCACATTTTTTATTCTGTGGGCCCTGTGTTGTTAGGCTACTCCTGCCTGCCTCACTCGGAGCCCCTTGGAAATGTGGGTCCTCTGGTTTAGGCCACATGTGCTGGGTTCCTCACCTTTGTATAATGTGGCCCCACTGGTGTGAGGACACTCCTGCCTTTTTCCGATCCCCTTGGTGATGTGGGTTCTCTGGTGAGAGTCTTATGCTGGCTGGGTTCCTCACTCTTCTGTGAGGTAGGCCCTCTGCTGTGAGGTCACTCCTGCCTGACTGGCACACGTCACCTTGGATACATGGGCCCTCAGTTGGGAGTTGGTGCCTGCTGAGGGTCTCCTCCCCTCGGTAATGAGGGACCGCTGGCGTCAGGCCCTAACTCCTGAGCTCCCAAAATTTTCTGATGTGCACCCTGTGGTGCGAGTACACTCCTGCCAGGTTCCCAACCCCATGGGAATGTTGGCCTTCTGCTCTGAGGTCCCAACATTGGGTTGCTCAGTTTCATGATGAGGGCCCTCTGGTGTGAGTTCACTCCGGCCTGGATCCCATAGCCTCGCTGCTGCTGGCCGACTGCAGGGAGGTTCCAACTGCGGGATTCCTCACCTTTTTTCTTCTATGGGCCCTCTGTTTTGAGACTCCTCCTGCCTGCTTCACTCCAGGCCCCATGGTGAAGTGTGTGCTCTGGTTTGAGTCTACGTGTGCTGGGTCCCTCACCTTTCAATTATGTGGCCCCACTGGTGTGAGGACACTCCTGCCTGGTTCCTATCCCCTTGGTGATGTGGGTCCTCTGATGAGAGTGTGATCCTGGCTGGGTTCCTCACCCTTCTGTGAGGTGGGCCCTCTGCTGTGAGGTCACTCCTGCTTGGCTGGCACACCCCGCCTTGGCAACGTCGGCCCTCTTGTGTCAGTTGGAGCCTGCTGGGAGCCTCCTCCCCTCCGTGATGAGGGCCCTCTGGCGTCAGGCCCTAACTGCTGGGTACCCACATTTTCTGATACATGCTAAGTGGTGTGAGGACACTCGTGCCATGTTCCCAACCCCATGGGAATGTGGGCCTTCTCCTCTGAGGTCACAATGGCTGGGTTGCTCACAGTTTCATGATGTGGGCCCTCTGCTGTGAGTTCACTGTGGCCTGGTTCGCATAGACTCGGTGCTCTGGGCCACCTGCTGGGAGGTTCCCACTGCAGGATTCCTCAGCTTTTTTATTCTATTGGCCCTGTGTTGTGAGGCTACTCCTGCCTGACTCGATCCGAGATCCATGGTGATGTGGGTCCTCTGGTTTGAGACAACATGTGTTGGGTACCTCAACTTTCGATGATGTGGCCCCATGGGTGTGAAGACACTCCTGCCTGGTTCCCAGCCCCTAGCTGATGTGGGCACTCTGGTGAGAGTCTGATCCTGGCTGGGTACTTTAACCTTCTGTGAGGTGGGCCCTCTGATGTGAGGTCATTCCTGCCTGGTTGGCTCACGTCGCCTTGGCGAGGTGGGCCCTCTGTTGGCCACTGAAGCATGCTGGGAGCCTCCTACCCTCTTTAATGAGGGCCCTGGAAAAACCGGATATGCCCTTTAGACCAAGGGCATCATTGTCGAGGTTCTGCCTCTTTAATATGCTTTCAAAGGACTTCCCGTTTACCTCCTGAAATCGTATTCCTGGAATTCTGCCCCGCTTTCAAGTCCTCTTCGCAGCCTTACTTCAGATATTTTTGGACGATAGCTGTCATTTATAACTCTGCAGATTTGTGAATGGCAGTGGCTCTGAGCTCCTTTCTTCAACTTGCTTTCTTGTGAGCTGGCCACAAAACCGCAGGATTGCTTCAGGCCCTAATCTGGTTCTGGCACGGCATGCTGAGCCTTTGGCTATTTCCTCTTCCTAGTGGGAAATGAGCGTTAAATTTGCCCGTGCAGATACCTACAGCTAGTCTCTCATTGGTTCTCCCTATTCCTGTTCATGTTGCACAGAAATTGCAAACTGTGCCAAACAGGAGGTTAAAGGCACTGACTCTCCAAGTGGGGAGAGTGTTAGTAAAGTGTCTGGAATGGTAAACCCGAGTACCAGGGGACGAAAACTGAGATGCATTTAAAAATGTTTACCGGTCACACGGTGGACGATACTCTGGGTTTCCCATGCATGTTTTAGCTGAAGGAAGAATCCCTTAAACCTGGAGAGTTGGGACCAATGGAATGGGTACCATGCAGTATGACTACAAAGGGTCTGCATTTGCTCACCGAACCTCACCAATGCTATCAGCCTGAAGGGTCCGGCCTTATGTCTCACCAAGCTCTGGGTGTAGATGTGGTAAATCCAGGTTGCATCACAAGCCCTGAATGAATTATTTAAGAATTGCTCTCTATTTCACTGTCATTGTGTTTTGTTTTTGTAATTCATTTTGATAACTGGATTTATCGGATTTTCACTGCTGCATTTATTCCGCTGTACACACGCTTGATTCTCTTACGTAGACATATAAATCCATGGGTTGTAAGATTCTTACTAGTCAGGTGTATTCCTAGGCGTTGAATGTGTGGTGTTGAGTCCATTTCGTTGAGCAAGGACTAGGCCTTGACTCTAATGTATTTGGCTTATGGAAGGGTATCTGTGGTAATTTCAATCTCTGGTTTTATGCAGCACCCCAACTCACATTTCCGCTTAAGCAAGCATAAGTTGGTTTTCTAAATTTGAGACCCTGTTCTGTTTTGTAATTCAGTTCATGTGTAGCCAAGTTTACATTCCGTCTATTACTGATATCTTATGATGTTTCTTTCTCTGTGTGACTAATTTCACTTAGAATCATCGTAGCTGCATCCACTCATTATGCTGCAACAGGCCTGATGACATAGATTTCATTGCTGAGTGATATTCCATTGTACGTACGTACCACAACTTCTTTATCCATTTTTTGCTTTCTCGGATATTTAACTTGTACCATAGAGGAGGTTCTTATAAACAGAGCCATCCCAAACTTTGGGGTGGCTGTGTGTTTTTGATTTTAATTTCCCTAAGCTATAGGACCATAAGTGGAAGTGCCATAGGCTGTGTTGCTTTGTGTCCTACGTGTTTCAGGAAACACCATACTCTTCTGCAGAGTGGCTGTTGGCAATTTACATCCCGCCCATCAGCATAACAAGGCTCCCTGTTCTCCATGACCTGTCCTGCCTTTCTGGATTTTACACTTTTTTCAGGTGGCCCTTTTGACCAGGGGGCAGTGAGACTTCATTATAGTGAAGATTTCCTTTACACGCTTGCTTGGTTGGCCAAAAAGTGTGTATGCGTTTTTTCCTGAATATATTCAGGAAAAAACAAATACGCCCTTTTTGGCCAAGTGCATCATTGTCGACATTCTGCCTCTTTTCCTATGCTTTAAGTGCAATTCCAGTCCACCCCCTCAAATCGTTTTCCTGAAATTCTGCCCCACTTTCAACTCCTCTTCGAAGACTTACTTCAATACATTTTTGGATGATAGCTGTCATTCATAACTCTGCAGGTTTGTGAATTACAGTGCCCCTGAGCTCCTTTCTTCAACTCGCTTCCTTGTGAGCTGGCCGCAAAACCGCAGGATTGCTTCAGGCCCTAATCTGTTTCCGGCAGGGCACGCTGAGCCTTTGGTTAATTCCTCTTCCTAGTGGGAAATGAGCGTTACACTTGCCCGTGCAGACACCTAGAGCTAGTCTCTCATTGGTTCTCCCTATTCCTGTTCATCTTGTGCAGAAATTGCAAACTGTGCCAAACAGGACGTTAAAGGCACTGACTCTCCAAGTGGGGAGAGTGTTAGCAAAGCTTCTGGAATGGTGAACCCGAGTACCAGGGGACGAAACATGAGAGGCACTTGAAAACGTTTCCCAATCACACGGTGGACCATACTCTGGGTTTCCCATGCATGTTTTACCTGAAGAAAGAATCCCTTAAACCTGGAGAGCTGGGACCCATGGAATGGGTACCATGCAGTGTGACTTCAAAGGGTCTGTGTTTGCTCACCGAACCTCACCAATGCTATCAGCCCGAAGTATCCAGCCTTATGTCTCACCCAGCTCTGGGTCTAGATGTGGTAAATCCAGGTTGCATCACAAGCCCTGAATGAATTATTTAAGAATTGTTCTCTATTTCACTGTCATTGTGTTTTGTTTTTGAAATTTATTTTGATAATGGGATTTATCGGATTTTCACTGCTGCGTTTAGGCCACTGTACACACAGTTGATTTCCTTATGGAGACATATAAATCCATGGGTTTTAAGATTCTTACTTGTCAGGTATATTCCCAGGCGTTGAATATGGGGTTTTGAGTCCATTTCGTTGAGCAAGGAGTAGGTTTGGTCTTTTATATATTTGGCTTATGGAACGGTATCTGTGCTAACTTCAATCTCTGGTTTTATGCAGCACCCCAACTCACCTTTCCCCATAAGCAAGCATAAGTTGGTTTTCTAAATTTGAGACCCTGTTCTCTTTTGTAACTTAGTTCATGTGTAGCCAAGTTTACATTCCGTGTATTAGTGATAGCTTATGATGTTTCTTTTTCTGTGTGACTTATTTCTCGTAGAATCATCCTACCTGAATCCACTCATCATGCCGCTACCGGCCTGGTGACGTAGATTTCATTGCTGAGTGATATTCCATTGTACATGCGTACCACAACTTCTTTATCCATTTTTTGCTTTCTCGGATATTTAACTTGTACCGTAGAGGAGGTTCTTGTAAACAGAGCCGTCCCAAACTTTGGGGTGGCTGTGTGTTTTTTATTTTAATTTCCGTAAGCTATAGGAACATAAGTGGAAGTGCCATAGGCTGTGTTGCTTTGTTTCCTACGTGTTTCAGGAAACACCATACACTTCTCCAGAGTGGCTGTTGGCAATTTACATCTCGCCCATCAGCATAACAAGGCTCCCTGTTCTCCAAGACCTGTCCTGCCTTTCTGGATTTTACACTGTTTTCAGATGGCCCTTTTGACCAGGGGGCAGTGAGACTTCATTGTAGTGCAGATTTCCATTACACGCTAGCTTGGTTGGCCAAAAAATGGCGTATGCGTTTTTTCCTGAATATATTCAGGAAAAAACGCATACGCCCTTTTTGGCCAAGTGCATCATTGTGGACATTCTGCCTCTTTTCCTATGCTTTAAGTGCAATTCCAGTCTACCCCCTGAAATCGTTTTCCTGAAATTCTGCCCCGCTTTCAAGTCCTCTTCGAAGACTTACTTCAATACATTTTTGGACGATAGCTGTCATTCATAACTCTGCAGGTTTGTGAATTACAGTGCCCCTGAGCTCCTTTCTTCAAATCGCTTTCTTGTGAGCTGACCGCAAAACCGCAGGATTGCTTCAGGCCCTAATCTGTTTCCGGCAGGGCACGCTGAGCCTTTGGTTAATTCCTCTTCCTGGTGGGAAATGAGCGTTACGTTTGCCCGTGCAGACATCTACAGCTAGTCCCTCATTGGTTCTCCCTATTGCTGTTCATCTTGCGCAGAAATTGCAAACTGTGCCAAACAGGAGGTTAAAGGCACTGACTCTCCAAGTGGGGAGAGTGTTAGTAAAGCGTCTGGAATGGTGAACCCGAGTACCAGGGGACGAAACCTGAGATGCATTTGACAACGTTTCCCAATCACACGGTGGACCATACTCTGGGATTCCCATGCATGTTTTAGCTGAAGGAAGAATCCCTTAAACCTGGAGAGTTGGGACCCATGGAATGGGTACCATGCAGTATGACTTCAAAGGGTCTGCATTTGCTCACCGAACCTCACCAATGCTATCAGCCCGAAGTGTCCAGCCTTATGTCTCACCCAGCTCTGGGTGTAGTTGTGGTAAATCCAGGTTGCATCACAAGCCCTGAATGAATTATTTAAGAATTGCTCTCTATTTCACTGTCATTGTGTTTTGTTTTTGAAATTTATTTTGATAATGGGATTTATCGGATATTCACTGCTGCGTTTAGGCCGCTGTACACACGCTTGATTTCCTTATGGAGACATATAAATCCATGGGTTTTAAGATTCTTACTTGTCAGGAATATTCCGAGGCATTGAATATCGGGTGTTGAGTCCATTTCGTTGAGCAAGGAGTAGGTCTTTTCTATTATATATTTGGCTTATGGAACGGTATCTGTGCTAATTTCTTTTTTTTTTAAACGTCTTTATTGGGGTATAATTGCTTTACAATGGTGTGTTAGTTTCTGCTTTATAACAAAGTGAATCAGTTATACATATACATATGTTCCCATATGTCTTCCCTCTTGCGTCTCCCTCCCTCCCACTCTCCCTATCCCACCCCTCCAGGCTTTCCCAAAGCACCGAGCTAATATCCCTATGCCTTGCGACTGCTTCCCACTAGCTATCTACCTTACTACATTTGTTAGTGTCTATATGTCCATGACTCTCGCTCGCCCTGTCAAAGCTCACCCTTCCCCCTCCCCATATTCTCAAGTCCGTTCTCCAGTAGGTCTGTGTCTTTATTCCTCTCTTACCCCTAGGTTCTTCATGACTTTTTTTCCCCTTAAATTCCATATATATGTGTTAGCATATGGTATTTGTCTTTTTCTTTCTGACTTACTTCACTCTGTATGACAGACTCTAGGTCTATCCATCTCATTACAAATAGCTCAATTTCATTTCTTTTTAAGGCTGAGTAATATTCCATTGTATATATGTGCCACATCTTCTTTATCCATTCATCCGATGATGGGCGCTTAGGTTGTTTCCATCTCCGGGCTATTGTAAATAGAACTGCAATGAACATTTTGGTACATGACTCTTTTTGAATTTTGGTTTTCTCAGGGTATATGCCCAGTAGTGGGATTGCTTGTTCATATGGTAATTCTATTTGTTGTTTTTTAAGGAACCTCCATACTGTTCTCCATAGTGGCTGAACCAATTCACATTCCCACCAGCAGTGCAAGAGTGTTCCCTTTTCTCCGCACCCTCTCCAGCATTTATTGTTTCTAGATTTTTTGATGATGGCCATTCTGACTGGTGTGAGATGATATCTCATTGTAGTTTTGATTTGCATTTCTCTAATGATTAATGATGTTGAGCATTCTTTCATGTGTTTGTTGGCATTCTGTATATCTTCTTTGGAGAAATGTCTATTTAGGTCTTCTGCCCATTTTTGGATTGGGTTGTTTGTTTTTTTGTTATTGAGCTGCATGAGCTGCTTGTAAATTTTGGAGATTAATCCTTTGTCATTTGCAAATATTTTCTCCCATTCTGAGGATTGTCTTTTGGTCTTGATTATGGTTTCCTTTGCTGTGCAAAAGCTTTGCAGTTTCATTAGGTCCCATTTGTTTATTTTTGTTTTTATTTCCATTACTCTAGGAGGTGGGTCAGAAAGGATCTTGCTGTGATTTATGTCATAGAGTGTTCTGCCTATGTTTTCCTCTAAGAGTTTGATAGTTTCTGGCCTTACATTTAGGTCTTTAATCCATTTTGAGCTTATTTTTGTGTATGGTGTTAGGGAGTGATCTAATCTCATACTTTTACATGTACCTGTCCAGTTTTCCCAGCACCATTTATTGAAGAGGCTGTCCTTTCTCCACTGTACATTCCTGCCACCTTTATCAAAGATAAGGTGTCCATATGTGTGTGGGTTTATCTCTGGGCTTTCTATCCTGTTCCATTGATCTATCTTTCTGTTTTTGTGCCAGTACCATACTGTCTTGATTACTGTAGCTTTGTAGTATAGTCTGAAGTCAGGGAGCCTGATTCCTCCAGCTCCTTTTTTCGTTCTCAAGATTGCTTTGGCTATTCGGGGTCTTTTGTGTTTCCATACAAATTGCAAAATTTTTTGTTCTAGTTCTGTGAAAAATGCCAGTGGTAATTTGATAGGGATTGCATTGAATCTGTAGATTGCTTTGGGTAGTAGAGTCATTTTCACAATGTTGATTCTTCCCATCCAAGAACATGGTATATCTCTCCATCTATTTGTATCATCTTTAATTTCTTTCATCAGTGTCTTATAATTTTCTGCATACAGGTCTTTCGTCTCCTTAGGTAGGTTTATTCCTAGATATTTTATTCTTTTTGTTGCAATGGTAAATGGGAGTGTTTTCTTGATTTCACTTTCAGATTTTTCATCATTAGTATATAGGAATGCCAGAGATTTCTGTGCATTAACTTTGTATCCTGCTACTTTACCAAATTCATTGATTAGCTCTAGTAGTTTTCTGGTAGCATCTTTAGGATTCTCTATGTATAGTATCATGTCATCTGCAAACAGTGACAGCTTTACTTCTTCTTTTCCGATTTAGATTCCTTTTATTTCCTTTTCTTCTCTGATTGCTGTGGCTAAAACTTCCAAAACTATGTTGAATAAGAGTGGTGAGGGTGGGCAACCTTGTCTTGTTCCTGATCTTAGTGGAAATGCTTTCAGTTTTTCACCATTGAGGATGATGTTTGCTGTGGGCTTGTCATATATGGCCTTTATTATGTTGAGGAAAGTTCCCTCTATGCCTACTTTCTGCAGGGTTTTTATCATAAATGGGTGTTGAATTTTGTCGAAAGCTTTCTCTGCATCTATTGAGATGATCATATGGTTTTTCTCCTTCAATTTGTTAATATGGTTTATCACATTGATAGATTTGCGTATATTAAAGAATCCTTGCATTCCTGGAATAAACCCCACTTGATCATGGTGTATGATCCTTTTAATGTGCTGTTGGATTCTGTTTGCTAGTATTTTGTTGAGGATTTTTGCATCTATGTTCATCAGTGATATTGGCCTGTAGTTTTCTTTCTTTGTGACATCCTTGTCTGGTTTTGGTATCAAGGTGATGGTGGCCTCGTAGAAGGAATTTGGGAGTGTTCCTCCCTCTGCTATATTTTGGAAGAGTTTGAGAAGGAGAGGTGTTAGCTCTTCTCTAAACGTTTGATAGAATTCACCTGTGAAGCCATCTGGTCCTGGGCTTTTGTTTGTTGGAAGATTTTTAATCACAGTTTCAATTTCTGTGCTTGTGATTGGTCTGTTCATATTTTCTATTTCTTCCTGATTCAGTCTTGGCAGGTTGTGCATTTCTAAGAATTTGTCCATTTCTTCCAGATTGTCCGTTTTATTGGCATAGAGTTGCTTGTAGTAATCTCTCATGATTTTTTTTATTTCTGCAGTGTCAGTTGTTACTTCTCCTTTTTCATTTCTAATTCTATTGATTTGAGTCTTCTCCCTTTTTCTCTTGATGAGTCTGGCTAGTGGTTTATCTATTTTGTTTATCTTCTCAAAGAACCAGCTTTTAGTTTTATTGATCTTTGCTATCATTTCCTTCATTTCTTTTTCATTTATTTCTGATCTGATTTTTATGATTTCTTTCCTTCTGCTAGCTTTGGGGTTTTTTTGTTCTTCTTTCTCTAATTGCTTGAGGTGCAAGGTTAGGTTGTTTATTCGAGATGTTTCCTGCTTCTTAAGGTGGGCTTGTATTGCTATAAACTTCCCCCTTAGAACTGCTTTTTCTGCATCCCATAGGTTTTGGGTCGTTGTGTCTCCATTGTCATTTGTTTCTAGGTATTTTTTAATTTCCTCTTTGATTTCTTCAGTGATCACTTCATTATTAAGTAGTGTATTGTTTAGCCTCCATGTGTTTGTATTTTTTACAGATCTTTTCCTGTAATTGATATCTAGTCTCATGGCGTTGTGGTCAGAAAAGATACTTGATACAATTTCAATTTTCTTAAATTTACCAAGGCTTGATTTGTGACCCAAGATATGGTCTATCCTGGAGAATGTTCCATGAGCACTTGAGAAAAATGTGTATTCTGTTGTTTTTGGATGGAGTGTCCTATAAATATCAATTAAGTCCATCTTGTTTAATGTATCATTTAAAGCTTGTGTTTCCTTATTTATTTTCATTTTGGATGATCTGTCCATGGGTGAAAGTGGGGTGTTAAAGTCCCCTACTATGAATGTGTTACTGTCGATCTCCCATTTTATGGCTGTTAGTATTTGCCTTATGTATTGAGGTGCTCCTATGTTGGGTTCATAAATATTTACAATTGTTATATCTTCTTCTTGGATCGATCCCTTGATCATTACGTAGTGTCCTTCTTTGTCTCTTGTAATAGTCCTTATTTTAAAGTCTATTTTGTCTGATATGAGAATTGCTACTCCAGCTTTCTTTTGGTTTCCATTTGCATGGAATAACTTTTTCCATCCCCTTATTTTCAGTCTGTATGTGTCTCTAGGTCTGAAGTGGGTCTATTGTAGACAGCATATATACGGGTCTTGTTTTTGTATCCATTCAGCCAATCTGTGTCTTTTGGTGGGAGCATTTAGTCCATTTACATTTAAGGTAATTATCGATATGTATGTTCCTATTCCCATTTTCTATATTGTTTTGGGTTCGTTATTATAGGTCTTTTCCTTCTCTTGTGTTCCTTGTCTAGAGAAGTTCCTTTAGCATTTGTTGTAAAGCTGGTTTGGTGGTGCTGAACTCTCTCAGCTTTTGCTTGTCTGTAAAGGTTTTAATTTCTCCATCAAATCTGAATGAGATCCTTGCTGGGTAGAGTAGTCTTGGTTGCAGGTTTTTTTCCTACATCACTTTCAGTATGTCCTGCCACTCCCTTCTGGCTTGTAGGGTTTCTGCTGAGAGATCAGCTGTTAACCTTATGGGGATTCCCTTGTGTGTTATTTGTTGTTTTTCCCTTGCTGCTTTTAATATGCTTTCTTTGTATTTAATTTTTGACAGTTTGATTAATATGTGTCTTGGCGTATTTCTCCTTATATTTATCCTGTATGGGACTCTCTGTACTTCCTGGACTTGATTAACTATTTCCTTTCCCATATTAGGGAAGTTTTCAACTATAATCTCTTCAAATATTTTCTCAGTCCCTTTCTTTTTCTCTTCTTCTTCTGGAACCCCTATAATTCGAATGTTGTTGCGTTTAATGTTGTCCCAGAGGTCTCTGAGACTGTCCTCAGTTCTTTTCATTCTTTTTTCTTTATTCTGCTCTGCAGTAGTTATTTCCACTATTTTATCTTCCAGGTCACTTATCCGTTCTTCTGCCTCAGTTATTCTGTTATTGATCCCATCTAGAGTACTTTTAATTTCATTTATTGCATTGTTCATCATTGCTTGTTTCATCTTTATTTCTTCTAGGTCCTTGTTAACTGTTTCTTGCATTTTGTCCATTCTACTTCCAAGATTTCGGATCATCCTTACTATCATTATTCTGAATTCTTTTTCAGGTAGACTGCCTATTTCTTCTTCATTTGTTAGGTCTGGTGCATTTTTATCTTGCTCCTTCATCTGCTGTGTGTTTTTCTGTCTTCTCATTTTGCTTATCTTACTGTGTTTGGGGTCTCCTTTTTGCAGGCTGCACGTACGTGTTCCCGTTGTTTTTGATGTCTGTCTCCAGTGGATAAGGTTGTTTCAGTGGGTTGTGTAGGCTTCCTGGTGGAGGGGACTAGTGCCTGTGTTCTGGTGGATGAGGCTGGATCTTGTCTCTTTAGTGGGCAGGTTCACTTCTGGTGGTGTGTTTTGGGGTGTCTGTGGCCTTATTATGATTTTCGGCAGCCTCTCTGCTAATGGGTGGGGTTGTGTTCCTGTTTTGCTAGTTGTTTGGCATAGGTTGTCTAGCACTGTGGCTTGCTGGTCGTTGAGTGAAGCTGGGTGCTGGTGTTAAGATGGAGGTCACTGTGAGATTTCCACCATTTAATATTATGTGGAGCTGGGTGGCCTCTTGTTGACCAGTGCCCTGAAGTTGGCTCTCCTACCTCAGAGGCAGAGCCCTGACTCCTGGCTGGAGCACCAAGAGCCTTTCGTCCACACGGCTCAGAATAAAAGGGAGAAAAAGTAGAGAGAATTAGTAGAAGTATGAGGAAAGAAAGAAGGAAAGGAGGAAAGGAAGGAAGGAAGAAAGAAGCAAAGAAGGAAAGAAAGGAGGGAGGGAGGGAGGAAGGAAGGAAGGAAGGAAGGAGGGAAAGAAGGAAAAAAGACAGAAAGAAAGAAGATAAGTAAAAATAAAATAAAGTATAATATAGTTATTGAATTAAAAAATATTTAGAAAAAAAAAAGGGGACGGATAGAACCTTAGGACAAATGTTGGAAGCAAAGCTATACAGAGAAAATCTTACACAGAAGCATACACATACACCTTCACAAAAAGAGGTAAAGGGGGAAAAATCATAAATCTTGCTCTCAGAGACCACCTCCTCAATTTGGGGTGATTCGTTGTCTAAAGGAGGGAAGGAAGGAAGGAAAGAAAGAAAGAAAGAACGAAGGTAAAGTATAATAAAGTTATTACAATTAAAATTAATTATTGAGAAAAAAAGTTTTTTAAAAAACCATGGACAGATAGAGCCCTAGGACAAATGGTGGAAGCAAGAGTATACAGGCACGGTCTCACACAGAAGCATACACGTACACATTCACAAAAAGAGGAAAAGGGAAAAAAATCATAGATCTCGCTCCTAAATTCCACCTCTTCAATTTGGGATCATTCCTTGTCTATTCAGGTATTCCACAGATGCAGGGTATATCAAGTTGATTGTGGAGCTTTAATCCGCTGCTTCTGAGGCTGCTGGGAGAGATTTCCCTTTCTCTTCTTTGTTCTCACAGCTTACAGGAAGGAGCTCAGCTTTAGATTTGGCCCTGCCTCTGCGTGTAGGTCGCTGGAGGGCGTCTGTTTTTTGCTCAGACAGGACAGGGTTAAAGGAGCCGCTGATTCGGGGGCTCTGGCTCACTCAGGCCGGGGGGGGGGGGGGGAGGAGGGGCACTGCGTGCGGGGCGGGCCTGCGGCGTCAGAGGCGGCGTGACGTTGCGGCAGAGGCCGGTGTGACGTTGCACCAGCCTGAGGCCCGCCGTGCGTTCTCCCGGGGAAGTTGTCCCTGGTTCCCGGGAACCTGGCAGTGGCGGGCTGCACAGGCTCCGCGGAAGAGGGGTGTGGAGAGTGACCTGTGCTCGCACACAGGCCCCTTGGTGGCGGCAGCAGCAGCCTTAGCGTCTCCCGCCCGTTTCTGGGGTCCGCGCTTTTAGCCACGGCTCGCGCCCGTCTCTGGGGTTCGCGCTTTTAGCCGCGGCTCGCGCCCGTCTCTGGGGTTCGCGCTTTTAGCCGCGGCTCGCACCCGTCTCTGGAGTTCCTTTAAGCAGCGCTCTTAAACCTCTCTCCTCGCGCACCAGGAAACAAAGAGGGAAGAAAAAGTCTCTTGCCTCTTCGGCAGGTGCAGGCTTTTCCCCGAACTCCCTCCCAGCTAGTCGTGGTGCACTAACCCCTTTAGGCTATGTTCAAGCCGCGAACCCCAGTCCTCTACCTGAGCTCCGTCCAAAACCGAAACCCGAGCCACAGCTCGCAGCCCCGCCCGCCCCGGCGGGTGAGCAGACAAGCCTCTCGGGCTGGTGAGTGCCGGTGGGCACCGATCCTCTGTGCGGGAATCTCCCCGCTGTGCCCTCCGCACCCCTCGCTGTGCACTACTCCGCGGTCCCGAAGCTCCCCCCTCCGCCTCCCGCGGTCTCCGCCCCCGGAGGGGCTTCCTAGTGTGTGGAAACTTTTCCTCCTTCACAGCTCCCTCCCACTGCTGCA
Organism: Delphinapterus leucas; assembly: GCF_059928025.1. Lineage (NCBI taxonomy): Eukaryota > Metazoa > Chordata > Mammalia > Artiodactyla > Monodontidae > Delphinapterus > Delphinapterus leucas. The sequence goes on along the minus strand of NW_028322254.1, from coordinate 6,380,180 downwards.
GGTTCCGTCCTTATTCTTTTGTCTCTGTTTTTTCTTTTGCCCTACCCAGGTACGAGGGGAGTTTCTTGCCTTTTGGGAGGTCTGAGGTCTTCTGCCAGCCTTCAGTAGGTGTTCTCTCTGTGCTAATTTCAATCTCCGGTTATATGCAGCACCCCAACTCACCTTTCCCCATAGGCAAGCATAAGTTGGTTTTCTAAATTTGAGACCCTGTTCTGTTTTGTAATTCAGTTCATGTGTAGCCAAGTTTACATTCCGTGTATTAGTGATATCTTATGATGTTTCTTTTTCTGTGTGACTTATTTCTCGTAGAATCATCGTACCTGAATCCACTCATTATGCCGCTACGGGCCTGATGACATAGATTTCATTGCTGAGTGATATTCCATTGTACGTACGTACCACAACTTCTTTATCCATTTTTTGCTTTCTCGGATATTTAACTTGTACCGTAGACGAGGTTCTTGTAAACAGAGCCGTCCCAAATTTTGGGGTGGCTGTGTGTTTTTGATTTTAATTTCCCTAAGCTACAGGACCATAAGTGAAAGTGCCATAGGCTGTGTTGCTTTGTTTCCTACGTGTTTCAGGAAACACCATACACTTCTCCAGAGTGGCTGTTGGCAATTTACATCCCGCCCATCAGCATAACAAGGCTCCCTGTTCTCCATGACCTGTCCTGCCTTTCTGGATTTTACACTTTTTTCAGATAGCCCTTGTGACCTGGGGGCAGTGAGACTTCATTGTAGTGCAGATTTCTTTACAGGCTTGCTTGGTTGGCCACAAAGGGCATATGCGTTTTTTCCTGAATATATTCAGGAAAAAACGCATACGCACTTTTTGGCCAAGTGCATCATTGTCGACATTCGGCCTCTTTTCCTATGCTTTAAGTGCAATTCCAGTCTACCCCCTGAAATCGTTTTCCTGAAATTCTGCCCCACTTTCAAGTCCTCTTCGAAGACTTATTTCAATACATTTTTGGACGATAGCTGTCATTCATAACTCTGCAGGTTTGTGAATTACAGTGCCCCTGAGCTCTTTTCTTCAACTCGCTTTCTTGTGAGCTGGCCGCAAAACCGCTGGATTGCTTCAGGCCCTAATCTGGCTCGGGCAGGGCATGCTGAGCCTTTGGTTAATTCCTCTTCCTGGTGGGAAATGAGCGTTTCATTTGCCCGTGCAGACACCTACAGCTAGTCTCTCATTGGTTCTCCCTATTCCTGTTCATCTTGCACAGAAATTGAAAACTGTGCCAAACAGGAGGTTAAAGGCACTGACTCTCCAAGTGGGGAGAGTGTTAGTAAAGCGTCTGGAACCGTGAGCCCGAGTACCAGGGGACGAAACCTGAGATGCATTTGAAAACGTTTCCCAATCACACGGTGGACCATACTCTGGGTTTCCCATGCATGTTTTAGCTGAAGGAAGAATCCCTTAAACCTGGAGAGTTGGGACCCATGGAATGGGTACCATGCAGTGTGACTTCAAAGGGTCTGCTTTTGCTCACTGAGCCTCACCAATGTTATCAGCCCGAACTGTCCAGCCTTATGTCTCACCCAGCTCTGGGTGTAGATGTGGTAATTCCAGGTTGCATCACAAGCCCTGAATGAATTATTTAAGAATTGCTCTCTATTTCACTGTCATTGTGTTTTGTTTTTGAAATTTATTGTGATAATGGGATTTATCGGATTTTCACTGCTGCGTTTAGGCTGCTGTACACATGCTTGATTTCCTTATGGAGACATATAAATCCATGGGTTTTAAGATTCTTACTTGTCAGGTATATTCCCAGGCGTTGAATATGGGGTGTTGAGCCCATTTCGTTTAGCAAGGAGTAGGTCTTGTCTATTATATATTTGGCTTATGGAAAGGTATCTGTGCTAATTTCAATCTCTGGTTTTATGCAGCACCCCAACTCACCTTTCCCCATAAGCAAGCATAAGTTGGTTTTCTGAATTTGAGACCCTGTTCTGTTTTGTAATTCAGTTCATGTGTAGCCAAGTTTACATTCCGTGTATTAGTGATATCTTATAATGTTTCTATTTCTGTGTGACTTATCTCTGGTAGAATCATCCTACCTGAATCCACTCATTATGCCTCTACGGGCCTGGTGACGTAGATTTAATTGCTGAGTGATATTGCATTGTACGTACGTACCACAACTTCTTTATCCATTTTTTGCTTTCTCGGATATTTAACTTGTACCGTAGACGAGGTTCTTGTAAACAGAGCCGTCCCAAACTTTGGGGTGGCTGTGTGTGTTTTATTTTAATTTCCCTATGCTATAGGACCATATGTGGAAGTGCCATAGGCTGTGTTGCTTTGTTTCCTACGTGTTTCAGGAAACACCATACACTTCTCCAGAGTGGCTGTTGGCAAATTACATCCTGACCATCAGCATAACAAGGCTCCCTGTTCTCCATGACTTGTCCTGCATTTCTGGAGTTTACACTTTTTTCAGATGGCCCTTTTGACCGGGGGGCAGTGAGACTTCATTGTAGTGCAGATTTCTTTAACATGCTTGCTTGGTTGGCCAAAAAGGGCGTATGCGTTTTTTCCTGAATATATTCAGGAAAAAACGCATACGCCCTTTTTGGCCAAGAGCATCATTGTCGACGTTCTGCCTCTTTTCCTATGCTTTAAATGCAATTCCAGTCTACCCCCTGAAATCGTTTTCCTGAAATTCTGCCCCGCTTTCAAGTCCTCTTCGCAGCCTTCCTTCAATATATTTTTGGACGATAGCTGTCATTTATAACTCTGCAGGTTTGTGAATTACAGTGCCCCTGAGCTCCTTTCTTCAAATTGCTTTCTTTTGAGCTGGCCGAAAAGCCGCAGGATTCCTTCAGGCCCTAATCTGGTTCAGGCACGGCATGCTGAGCCTTTGGTTAATTCCTCTTCCTGGCTGGAAATGAGCGTTAAATTTGCCCGTGCAGACACCTACAGCTAGTCTCTCATTGGTTCTCCCTATTCCTGTTCATCTTGCGCAGAAATTGCAAACTGTGCCAAACAGGAGGTTAAAGGCACTGACTCTCCAAGTGCGGAGAGTGTTAGTAAAGGGTCTGGAATGGTGAACCCGAGTAAAAGAGGACAAAAACTGAGATGCATTTGAAAACGTTTCCCGGTCACACGGTGCACCATACTGTGGGTTTCCCATGCATGCTTTAGCTGAAGGAAGAATCGCTTAAACCTGGAGAGTTGGGACCCATGGAATGGGTACCATGCAATATGACTTCTAATGGTCTGCATTTGCTCATCGAACCTCACCAATGCTATCAGCCCGAAGTGTCCAACCTTATGTCTCACTCAGCTCTGAGTTTAGATGAGGTAAATCCAGGTTGCTTCACAAGCCCTGAATGAATTATTTAAGAATTGCTCTCTATTTCACTGTCCTTGTGTTTTGTTTTTGTAATTCATTTTGATAATGGGATTTATCAGATTTTCTCTGCTGCATTCATACTACTGTACAAGGGCTTCTTTCTCTTAACAAGACATATAAATCCATGGGTTGAAGATTCTTACTAGTCATGTGTATTCTTAGGCGTTGAATATGGGGTGTTTAGTCCATTTCGTTGAGCAAGGGGTAGGTCTTGACTATTACATATTTGGCTTATGGAAAGGTATCTGTGCTAATTTCTATCTCTGGTTTTATGCAGCACCCCAACTCACCTTTCCCCTTAAGCAAGCATAAGTTGGTTTTCTACATTTGAGACCCTGTTCTGTTTTGTAATTCAGTTCATGTGTAGCCAAGTTTACATTCCGTGTATTAGTGATATCTTATGATGTTTCATTTTCTGTGTGACTTATTTCACTTAGAATCATCATACCTGAATCCACTCATTATGCCGCGACGGGCCTGATGACATAGATTTCATTGCTGAGTGATATCCATTGTACGTACGTACCACGACTTCTTTATCCATTTTTCACATTCTGGGATATTTAACTTGTACCGTAGACGAGGTTCTTGTTAACAGAGCCGTCCGACACTTTGGGGTGGCTGTGTGTTTTTGATTTTAATTTCCCTAAGCTATAGGACCATAAGTGGAAGTGCCGTAGACTCCGTAGCTTTGTTTTTTAGGTGTTCCGGGAAACACCATACACTTCTCCAGAGTGGCTGTTGGCAATTTACATCCCGCCCATCAACATAACAAGGCTCCCTGTTCTCCATGGCCTGTGCTGCCTTTCTGGATTTTACACTTTTTTCAGATGGCCCTTTTGACCGGGGGGCAGTGAGACTTCATTGTAGTGCAGATTTCTTTAACATGCTTGCTTGGTTGGCCAAAAAGGGCGTATGCGTTTTTTCCTGAATATATTCAGGAAAAAACGCATACGCCCTTTTTGGCCAAGAGCATCATTGTCGACGTTCTGCCTCTTTTCCTATGCTTTAAATGCAATTCCCGTGTACCCCCTGAAATCGTTTTCCTGCAATTCTGCCCCGCTTTCAAGTCATCTTCGCAGCCTTCCTTCAATATATTTTTGGACGATAGCTGTCATTTATAACTCTGCAAGTTTGTGAGTTACAGTGCCCCTGAGCTCATTTCTTCAACTCGCTATCTTGTGAGCTGGCCGCAAACCCACAGGATTGCCTCAGGCCCTAATCTGGTTCCGGCACTGCATGCTTAGCCTTTGGTTAATTCCACTTACTGGTTGGAAATGAGCGTTAAATTTGCCCGTGCAGACACCTAGAGCTAGTCTCTCATTCGTTCTCCCTATTCCTTTTCATCTTGCGCAGAAATTGCAAACTGTGCCAAACAGGAGGTTAAAGGCACTGACTCTCCAAGTGGGGAGAGTGTTCGTAAAGGGTCTGGAATGGTGAACCCGAGTAAAAGGGGACGAAAACTGAGATGCATTTGAAAACGTTTGCCAGTCACACGGTGCACCATACTGTGGGTTTCCCATGCATGTTTTAGCTGAAGGAAGAATCCCTTAAACTTGGAGAGTTGGGACCCATGGAATGGGTACCATGCTGTATGACTTCAAAGGGTCTGCATTTGCTCATCGAACCTCACCAATGCTATCAGCCCGAAGTGCCCAACCTTATGTCTCACTCAGCTCTGGGTGTAGATGTGGTAAATCCAGGTTGCATCACAAGCCCTGAATGAATTATTTAAGAATTGCTCTCTATTTCACTGTCCTTGGGTTTTGTTTGTGTAATTCATTTTGATAATGGGATTTATCGGATTTTCTCTGCTGCATTCATACTACTGTACAAGGGCTTCTTTCTCTTAACAAGACATATAAATCCATGGGTTTGAAGATTCTTACTAGTCATGTGTATTCTTAGGCGTTGAATATGGGGTGTTTAGTCCATTTCGTTGAGCAAGGGGTAGGTCTTGACTATTACATATTTGGCTTATGGAAAGGTATCTGTGCTAATTTCTATCTCTGGTTTTATGCAGCACCCCAACTCACCTTTCCCCTTAAGCAAGCATAAGTTGGTTTTCTACATTTGAGACCCTGTTCTGTTTTGTAATTCAGTTCATGTGTAGCCAAGTTTACATTCCGTGTATTAGTGATATCTTATGATGTTTCATTTTCTGTGTGACTTATTTCACTTAGAATCATCGTACCTGAATCCACTCATTATGCCGCGACGGGCCTGATGACATAGATTTCATTGCTGTGTGATATTCCATTGTACGTACGTACCACAACTTGTTTATCCATTTTTCACATTCTGGGATATTTAACTTGTATTGTAGACGAGGTTCTTGTAAACAGAGCCGCCCGAGACTTTGGGTGGCTGTGTGTTTTTGATTTTAATTTTCCTAAGCTATAGGACCATAAGGGGAAGTTCAGTAGGCTCCGTTGCTTTGTTTTTTAGATGTTCCAGGAAACACCATACACTTCTCCAGAGTGGCTGTTGGCAATTTACATCCCGCCCATCAGCATAACAAGGCTCCCTGTTCTCCATGGCCTGTGCTGCCTTCCTGGATTTTACACATTTTTCAGATGGCCCTTTTGACCGGGGGGCAGTGAGACTTTATTGTAGTGCAGATTTCTTTAACATGCTTGCTTGGTTGGCCAAAAAGGGCGTATGCGTTTATTTCTGAATATATTCAGGAAAAAACGCATACGCCCTTTTTGGCCAAGAGCATCATTGTCGACGTTCTGCCTCTTTTCCTATGCTTTAAATGCAATTCCCGTCTACCCCCTGAAATCGTTTTCCTGCAATTCTGCCCCACTTACAAGTCGTCTTCGCAGCCTTCCTTCAATATATTTTTGGACGATAGCTGTCATTTATAACTTGTAGGTTTGTGAGTTACAGTGCCCCTGAGCTCATTTCTTCAACTCGCTATCTTGTGAGCTGGCCGCAAACCCACAGGATTGCCTCAGGCCCTAATCTGGTTCCAGCACGGCATGCTGAGCCTTTGGTTAATTCCTCTTCCTGGTGGAAATGAGCGTTAAATTTGCCCGTGCAGACACCTAGAGCTAGTCTCTCATTCGTTCTCCCTATTCCTTTTCATCTTGCGCAGAAATTGCAAACTGTGCCCAACAGGAGGTTAAAGGCACTGACTCTCCAAGTGGGGAGAGTGTTCGTAAAGTGTCTGGAATGGTGAACCCGAGTAAAAGGGGACGAAAACTGAGATGCATTTGAAAACGTTTGCCAGTCACACGGTGCACCATACTGTGGGTTTCCCATGCATGTTTTAGCTGAAGGAAGAATCCCTTAAACTTGGAGAGTTGGGACCCATGGAATGGGTACCATGCTGTATGACTTCAAAGGGTCTGCATTTGCTCATCGAACCTCACCAATGCTATCAGCCCGAAGTGCCCAACCTTATGTCTCACTCAGCTCTGGGTGTAGATGTGGTAAATCCAGGTTGCATCACAAGCCCTGAATGAATTATTTAAGAATTGCTCTCTATTTCACTGTCCTTGGGTTTTGTTTGTGTAATTCATTTTGATAATGGGATTTATCGGATTTTCTCTGCTGCATTCATGCCGCTGTACACACGCTTCATTCTCTTACGGAGACATATAAATCCATGGGTTTGAAGATTCTTACTAGTCAGGTGTATTCCTAGGCGTTGAATATGGGGTGTTTAGTCCATTTCGTTGAGCAAGGGGTAGGTCTTGACTATTACATATTTGGCTTATGGAAAGGTATCTGTGCTAATTTCTATCTCTGGTTTTATGCAGCACCCCAACTCACCTTTCCACTTAAGCAAGCATAAGTTGGTTTTCTAAATTTGAGACCCTCTTCTGTTTTGTAATTCAGTTCATGTGTAGCCAAGTTTACATTCCGTGTATTAGTGATATCTTATGATGTTTCATTTTCTGTGTGACTTATTTCACTTAGAATCATCGTACCTGAATCCATTCATTATGCCGCGACGGGCCTGATGACATAGATTTCATTGCTGAGTGATATTCCATTGTACGTACGTACCACAACTTCCTTATCCATTTTTCATATTCTGGGATATTTAACTTGTACCGTAGACGAGGTTCTTGTAAACAGAGCCGTCCGACACTTTGGGGTGGCTGTGTGTTTTCGATTTTAATTTCCCTAAGCTATAGGACCATAAGTGGAAGTGCCGTAGGCTCCGTAGCTTTGTTTTTTCGGTGTTCTGGGAAACACCATATACTTCTCCAGAGTGGCTGTTGGCAATTTACATCCCGCCCATCAGCATAACAAGGCTCCCTGTTCTCCATGGCCTGTGCTGCCTTTCTGGATTTTACACTTTTTTCAGATGGCCCTTTTGACCGGGGGGCAGTGAGACTTCATTGTAGTGCAGATTTCTTTAACATGCTTGCTTGGTTGGCCAAAAAGGGCGTATGCGTTTATTCCTGAATATATTCAGGAAAAAACGCATACGCCCTTTTTGGCCAAGAGCATCATTGTCGACGTTCTGCCTCTTTTCCTATGCTTTAAATGCATTTCCCGTGTACCCCCTGAAATCGTTTTCCTGCAATTCTGCCCCACTTACAAGTCGTCTTCGCAGCCTTCCTTCAATATATTTTTGGACGATAGCTGTCATTTATAACTCTGCAGGTTTGTGAGTTACAGTGCCCCTGAGCTCATTTCTTCAACTCGCTATCTTGTGAGCTGGCCGCAAACCCACAGGATTGCCTCAGGCCCTAATCTGGTTCTGGCACGGCATGCTGAGCCTTTGGTTAATTCCTCTTCCTGGTGGGAAATGAGTGTTAAATTTGCCCGTGCAGACACCTAGAGCTAGTCTCTCATTGGTTCTCCCTATTCCTTTTCATCTTGCGCAGAAATTGCAAACTGTGCCCAACAGGAGGTTAAAGGCACTGACTCTCCAAGTGGGGAGAGTGTTCGTAAAGGGTCTGGAATGGTGAACCCGAGTAAAAGGGGACGAAAACTGAGATGCATTTGAAAACGTTTGCCAGTCACACGGTGCACCATACTGTGGGTTTCCCATGTATGTTTTAGCTGAAGGAAGGATTGCTTTAACCTGCAGAGTTGGGACCCATGGAATTTTTTACCATGCAGTATGACTTCAAATGGTCTGCATTTGCTCATCGAACCTCACCAATGCTATCAGCCCGAAGTGTCCAACCTTATGTCTCACTCAGTTCTGGGTGTAGATGAGGTAAATCCAGGTTGCATCACAAGCCCTGAATGAATTATTTAAGAATTGCTCTCTATTTCACTGTCAATGTGTTTTGTTTTTTAATTCATTTTGATAATGGGATTTATCGGATTTTCTCTGCTGCCTTCATGCTGCTGTACACACGCTTGATTCTCTTATGGAGACATATAAATCCATGGGTTTGAAGATTCTTACTAGTCAGGTGTATTCCTAGGCGTTGAATATAGGGTGTTTAGCCCATTTCGTTGCGCAAAGGGTAGGTCTTCACTATTATATATTTGACTTATGGAATGGTATCTGTGCTAATTTCTATCTCTGGTTATATGCAGCACCCCAACTCACTTTCCCCTTAAGCAAACATAAGTTGGTTTTATAAATTTGAGACCCTGTTCTGTTTTGTAATTCAGTTCATGTGTAGCCAAGATTACATTCCGTGTATTAGTGATATCTTATGATGTTTCATTTTCTGTCTGACTTTTTCACTTAGAATCATCGTACCTGAATCCATTCATTATGCCACGATGGGCCTGATGACATAGATTTCATTGCTGAGTGATATTCCATTGTACGTACGTACCACAATTTCTTTATCCATTTTTCGCATTCTGGGATATTTAACTTGTACAGTAGAAGAGGTTCTTGTAAACAGAGCCGTCTGAAACTTTGGGGTGGCTGTGTGTTTTGGATTTTAATTTCCCTAAGCTATAGGGCCATAAGTGGAAGTGCCGTAGGCTCCGTTGCTTTGTTTTTTAGGTGTTTCGGGAAACACCATACACTTCTCCAGAGTGGCTCTTGGTAATTTACATCCCGCCCATCAACATAACAGGGCTCCCTGTTCTCCATGGCCTGTGCTGCATTTCTGGATTTTACACTTTTTTCAGATGACCCTTTTGACCGGGGGGCAGTGAGACGTCATTGTAGTGCAGATTTCTTTAAAATGCTTGCTTGGTTGGCCAAAAAGTGCGTATGCGATTTTTCCTGAATATATTCAGGAAAAAACGCATACGCCCTTTTTGGCCAAGTGCATCACTGTCGACGTTCTGCCTCTTTTCCTATGCTTTAAGTGAAATTCCAGTCTACCCCCTGAAATCGTTTTCCTGCAATTCTGCCCCGCTTTCAAGTCCTCTTCGCAGCCTTCCTTCAATATATTTTTGGACGATAGCTGTCATTTATAACTTGTAGGTTTGTGAATTACAGTACCCCTGAGCTCCTTTCTTAAAATCACTTTCTTTTGACCTGGCAGCAAACCTGCAGGATTGCTTCAGGCCCAATCATGTTCTGGCATGACATGCTGAGCCTTTGGTTAATTCCTCTTCCTGGTGGGAAATGAGCGTTAAATTTGCCCCTGCAGACACCTACAGCTAGTCTCTCATTGGTTCTCCCTATTCCTGTTCATCTTGCGCAGAAATTGCAAACTGTGCCAAACAGGAGGTTAAAGGCACTGACTCTCCAAGTGGAGAGAGTGTTAGTAAAGGGTCTGGAATTGTGAACCCGAGTAAAAGGGGACGAAAACTGAGATGCATTTGAAAACGTTTCCCGGTCACACGGTGCACCATACTCTGGGTTTCCCATGCATGTTTTAGCTGAAGGAAGAATCGCTTAAACCTGGAGAGTTGGGACCCATGGAATGGTACCATGCAGTATGACTTCAAATGGTCTGCATTTGCTCATCGAACCTCACCAATGCTATCAGCCCGAAGTGTCCAACTTTATGTCTCACTCAGCTCTGGGTGTAGATGAGGTAAATCCAGGTTGCCTCACAAGCCCTGAATGAATTATGTAAGAATTGCTCTCTATTTCACTGTCATTGTGTTTTGTTTTTGTAATTCATTTTGATAATAGGATTTATCAGATTTTCTCTGCTGCATTCATGCCGCTGTACACACGCTTCATTCTCTTACGGAGACATATAAATCCATGGGTTTGAAGATTCTTACTAGTCAGGTGTATTCCTAGGCGTTGAATATGGGGTGTTTAGTCCATTTCGTTGAGCAAGGGGTAGGTCTTGACTATTACATATTTGGCTTATTGAAAGGTATCTGTACTAATTTCTATCTCTGGTTTTATGCGGCACCCCAACTCAACTTTCCCCTTAAGCAAGCATAAGTTGCTTTTCTAAATTTGAGACTCTGTTCTGTTTTGTAATGCAGTTCATGTGTAGCCAAGTTTACATTCCGTGTATTAGTGATATCTTATGATGTTTCATTTTCTGTGTGACTTATTTCACTTAGAATCATCGTACCTGAATCCACTCATTATGCCGCGACGGGCCTGATGACATAGATTTCATTGCTGAGTGATATTCCATTGTACATACGTACGACAACTTCTTTGTCCATTTTTCACGTTCTGGGATATTTAACTTGTACCGTAGACGAGGTTCATGTAAACAGAGCCCTCCGACACATTGGGGTGGCTGTGTGTTTTTGATTTTAATTTCCCTAAGCTATAGGACCATATGTGGAAGTGCCGTAGGCTCCGTTGCTTTGTTTTTTAGGTGTTTCAGGAAACACCATACACTTCTCCAGAGTGGCTGTTGGCAATTTACATCCCGCCCATCAGCATAACAAGGCTCCCTGATCTCCATGGCCTGTGCTACCTTTCTGGATTTTACACTATTTTCAGATGGCCCTTTTGACCAGGGAGCAGTGAGATTTCATTGTAGTGCAGATTTCTTTAACATGCTTGCTTGGTTGGCCAAAAAGGGCGTATGCGTTTTTTCCTGAATATATTCAGGAAAAAACGCATACGCACTTTTTGTCCAAGAGGATCATTGTCCACGTTCTGCCTCTTTTCCTATGTTTTAAATGCAATTCCCGTCTACCCCCTGAAATCGTTTTCCGGCAACTCTGCCCCGCTTACAAGTCGTCTTCGCAGCCTTCCTTCAATATATATTTGGAAGATAGCTGTCATTTATAACTCTGCAGGTTTGTCAGTTACAGTGCCCCTGGGCACCATTCTTCAACTCGCTATCTTGTGAGCTGGCCGGAAACCCGCAGGATTGCTTCAGGCCCTAATCTGGTTCCGGCACGGCATGCTGAGCCTTTGGTTAATTCCTCTTCCTGGTGGGAAATGAGCGTTAAATTTTCCCGTGCAGACGCCTACAGCTAGTCTCTCATTGGTTCTCCCTATTCCTGTTCATCTTGCGCAGAAATTGCAAACTGTGCCAAACAGGAGGTTAAAGGCACTGACTCTCCAAGTGGGGACAGTGTTAGTAAAGGGTCTGGAATTGTGAATCCGAGTAAAAGGGGACCAAAACTGAGATGTATTTGAAAACGTTTCCGGTCACACGGTACACCATACTGTGGGTTTCCCATGCATGCTTTAACTGAAGGAAGAATCCCTTAAACCTGGAGAGTTGGGACCCATGGAATGGGTACCATGCAGTATGACTTCAAATGGTCTGCATTTGCTCATCGAACCTCACCAATGCTATCAGCGCCAAGTGTCCAACCTTATGTCTCACTCAGCTCTGCGTGTAGGTGAGGTAAATCCAGGTTGCATCACAAGCCCTGAATGAATTATTTAAGAATTGCTCTCTATTTCACTGTCATTGTGTTTTGTTTTTGTAATTCATTTTGATAATGGGATTTATCGGATTTTCTCTCCTGCTTTCATGCAGCTGTACACATGCTTGATTCTCTTATGGAGACATATAAATCCATGGGTTTGAACATTCTTTCTAGTCAGGTGTATACTTAGGCGTTGAATATAGGGTGTTTAGCCCATTTCGTTGAGCAAGGGGTAGGTCTTGACTATTACATATTTGACGTATGGAATGGTATGTGTGCTAATTTCTATCTCTGGTTTTATGCAGCACCCCAACTCACCTTTCCCCTTAAGCAAACATAAGTTGGTTTTCTAAATTTGAGACCCTGTTCTGTTTTGTAATTCAGTTCATGTGTAGCCAAGATTACATTCCGTGTATTAGTGATATCTTATGATGTTTCATTTTCTGTGTGACTTATTTCACTTAGAATCATCGTACCTGAATCCACTCATTATGCCACGACGGGCCAGATGACATAGATTTCATTGGTGAGTGATATTCCATTGTACGTACGTACCGCAAATTCTTTATCCATTTTTCGCTTTCTGGGATATTTAACTTGTACCATAGATGAGGTTCTTGTAAACAGAGCCGTCTGAAACTTTGGGGTGGCTGTGTGTTGTGGATTTTAATTTCCCTAATCTATAGGACCATAAGTGGAAGTGCCATAGGCTCCGTTGCTTTGTTTTTTAGGTGTTTCAGGAAACACCATACACTTCTCCAGAGTGGCTGTTGGCAATTTACATCCCACCCATCAGCATAACAAGGCTCCCTGTTCTCCATGGCCTGTGCTGCATTTCTGGATTTTACACTTTTTTCAGATGGCCCTTTTGACCGGGGGGCAGTGAGACTTCATTGTAGTGCAGATTTCTTTAACATGCTTGCTTGGTTGTCCAAAAAGTGCGTATGCGTTTTTTCCTGAATATATTCAGGAAAAAACGCATACGCCCTTTTTGGCCAAGTGCATCATTGTGGACGTTCTGCCTCTTTTCCTATGCTTTAAATGCAATTCCAGTCCACCACCTGAAATTGTTTTCCTGCAATTCTGCCCCGCTTTCAAGTCCTCTTCGCAGCCTTCCTTCAATATATTTTTGGACGATAGCTGTCATTTATAACTCTGCAGGTTTGTGAATTACAGTGCCCCTGAGCTCCTTTCTTCAAATTGCTTTCTTTTGAGCTGGCAGCAAACCTGCAGGCTTGCTTGAGGCCCAATCTTGTTCCGGCACGGCATGCTGAGCCTTTGGTTAATTCGTCTTCCTGGTTGGAAATGAGCGTTAAATTTGCCAGTGCAGACACCTACAGCTAGTCTCTCATTGGTTCTCCCTATTCCTGTTCATCTTGCGCAGAAATTGCAAACTGTGCCAAACAGCAGGTTAAAGGCAGTGACTCTCCAAGTGGGGAGAGTGTTAGTAAAGGGTCTGGAATTGTGAACCCGAGTAAAAGGGGACGAAAACTGAGATGCATTTGAAAACGTTTCCCGGTCACAAGGTGCACCATACTGTGGGTTTCCCATGCATGTTTTAGCTGAAGGAAGAATCACTTAAACCTGGAGAGTTGGGACCCATTGAATGGGTACCATGCAGTATGACTTCAAATGGTCTGCATTTGCTCATCGAACCTCACCAATGCTATCAGCCCGAAGTGTCCAACTTTATGTCTCACTCAGCTCTGGGTGTAGATGAGGTAAATCCAGGTTGCATCACAAGCCCTGAATGAATTATTTAAGAATTGTTCTCTATTACACTGTCATTGTGTTTTGTTTTTGTAATTCATTTTGATAATAGGATTTATCGGATTTGCTCTGCTGCCTTCATGCAGCTGTACACACGCTTGATTCTCTTATGGAGATATATAAATCCATGGGTTTGAAGATTCTTACTAGTCAGGTGTATTCCTAGGCGTTGAATATAGGGTGCTTAGCCCATTTCGTTGAGCAAGGGGTAGGTCTTGACTATTACATATTTGACGTATGGAATGGTATCTGTGCTAATTTCTATCTCTGGTTTTATGCAGCACCCCAACTCACCTTTCCCCTTAAGCAAACATAAGTTGGTTTTCTAAATTTGAGACCCTGTTCTGTTTTGTAATTCAGTTCATGTGTAGCCAAGATTACATTCGGTGTATTAGTGATATCTTATGATGTTTCATTTTCTGTGTGACTTATTTCACTTAGAATCATCGTACCTGAATCCACTCATTATGCCACGACGGGCCAGATGACATAGATTTCATTGGTGAGTGATATTCCATTGTACGTACGTACCACAACTTCTTTCTCCATTTTTCGCTTTCGGGGATATTTTACTTGTACCGTAGACGAGGTTCTTGTATACAGAGCCGTCTGAAACTTTGGGGTGGCTGTGTGTTTTTGATTTTAATTTCCCTAAGCTATAGGACCATAAGTGGAAGTGCCGTAGGCTCCGTTACTTTGTTTTTTAGGTGTTTCAGGAAACACCATACACTTCTCCAGAGTGGCTCTTGGCAATTTATATCCCACCCATCAGCATAACAAGGCTCCCTGTTCTCCATGGCCTGTGCTGCATTTCTGGATTTTACACTTTTTTCAGATGGCCCTTTTGACCGTGGGGCAGTGAGACTTCATTGTAGTGCAGATTTCTTTAACATGCTTGCTTGGTTGGCCAAAAGGGTCGTATGCGTTTTTTCCTGAATATATTCAGGAAAAAACGCATACGCCCTTTTGGGCCAAGTGCATCATTGTCGACGTTCTGCCTCTTTTCCTATTCTTTAAATGCAATTCCAGTCTACCCTCTGAAATCGTTTTCTTGCAATTCTGACCGCTTTCAAGTCCTCTTCGCAGCCTTCCTTCAATATGTTTTTGGACGATAGCTGTCATTTATAACTCTGCAGGTTTGTGAATTACAGTGCCCCTGAGCTCCTTTCTTCAAATCGCTTTCTTGTGAGCTGGCCGCAAACCCGCAGGATTGCTTCAGGCCCTAATCTGGTTCTGGCACGGCATGCTGCGCCTTTGGTTAATTCGTCTTTCTGGTGGGAAATGACCGTTAAATTTGCCCGGGCAGACACCTACAGCTAGTCTCTCATTGGATCTCCCTATTCCTGTTCATCTTGTGCAGAAATTGCAAACTGTGCCAAACAGGAGGTTAAAGGCACTGACTCTCCAAGTGGGGAGAGTGTTAGAAAAGGGTCTGGAATTGTGAACCCGAGTAAAAGGGGACGGAAACTGAGATGCCTTTGAAAACGTTTCCTGGTCACACGGTGCACCATACTGTGGGCTTCCCATGCATGCTTTAGCTGAAGGAAGAATCGCTTAAACCTGGAGAGTTGGGACTCATGGAATGGTTACCATGCAGTATGACTTCAAATGGTCTGCATTTCCTCATCGAACCTCACCAGTGGTATCAGCCCGAAGTGTCCAACCTTATATCTCACTCAGCTCTGGGTGTAGATGAGGTAAATCCAGGTTGCATCACAAGCCCTGAATGAATTATTTAAGAATTGCTCTCTATTTCACTGTCATTGTGTTTTGTTTTTGTAATTCATTTTGATAATAGGATTTATCGGATTTTCTCTGCTGCCTTCATGCAGCTGTACACACGCTTGATTCTCTTATGGAGACATATAAATCCATGGGTTTGAAGATTCTTACTAGTCAGGTGTAGTCCTAGGCGTTGAATATAGGGTCTTTAGCCCATTTCGTTGAGCAAGGGGTAGGTCTTGACTATTACATATTTTTTTTTTTTCCTGTACGCGGACCTCTCAGTGTTGTGGCCTCTCCCGTTGCGGAGCACAGGCTCCGGACGCGCAGGCTCAACGGCCATGACTCACGGGGCCAATAGCTCCGCTGCATGTGGTATCCTCTCGGACCGGGGCACGAACCCGCGTCCCCTGCATCGGCAGGCGGACTCTCAACCAGTGCGCCACCAGGGAAGCCCCCTTGACTATTACATATATGACGTATGGAATGGTATCTGTGCTAATTTCTATCTCTGGTTTTATGCAGCACCCCAACTCACCTTTCCCCTTAAGCAAACATAAGTTGGTTTTCTAAATTTGAGACCCTGTTCTGTTTTGTAATTCAGTTCATGTGTAGCCAAGATTACATTCGGTGTATTAGTGATATCTTATGATGTTTCATTTTCTGTGTGACTTATTTCACTTAGAATCATCGTACCTGAATCCACTCATTATGCCACGACGGGCCAGATGACATAGATTTCATTGGTGAGTGATATTCCATTGTACGTACGTACCACAACTTCTTTATTCATTTTTCGCTTTCTGGGATATTTAACTTGTACCGTAGACGAGGTTCTTGTAAACAGAGCCGTCTGAAACTTTGGGGTGGCTGTGTGTTTTTGATTTTAATTTCCCTAAGCTATAGGATCATAAGTGGAAGTGCCGTAGGCTCCGTTGCTTTGTTTTTTAGGTGTTTCAGGAAACACCATACACTTCTCCAGAGTGGCTCTTGGCAATTTACATCCCACCCATCAGCATAACAAGGCTCCCTGTTCTCCATGGCCTGTGCTGCATTTCTGGATTTTACACTTTTTTCAGATGGCCCTTTTGACCGGGGGGCAGTGAGACTTCATTGTAGTGCAGATTTCTTTAACATGCTTGCTTGGTTGGCCAAAAAGACGTATGCGTTTTTTCCTAAATATATTCAGGAAAAAACGCATACGCCCTTTTTGGCCAAGTGCATCATTGTCGACGTTCTGCCTCTTTTCCTATGCTTTAAATGCAATTCCAGTCTACCCCCTGAAATCGTTTTCCTGCAATTCTGCCCCGCTTTCAAGTCCTCTTCGCAGCCCTCCTTCATTATATTTTGGACGATAGCTGTCATTTATAACTCTGCATGTTTGTGAATTACAGTGCCCCTGAGCTCCTTTCTTCAAATCGCTTTCCTGTGAGCTGGCCACAAACCCGCAGGATTGCTTCAGGCCCTAATCTAGTTCCGGCACGGCATGCTGAGTGTTTGGTTAATTCCTCTTCCTGGTGGGAAATGAGCGTTAAATTTGCCCGTGCAGACACCTACAGCTAGTCTCTCATTGGTTCTCCCTATTCCTGTTCATCTTGCGCAGAAACTGCAAACTGTGCCAAACAGCAGGTTAAAGGCACTGACTCTCCAAGTGGGGACAGTGTTAGTAAAGGGTCTGGAATTGTGAACCCGAGTAAAAGGGGACAAAAACTGAGATGCATTTGAAAACGTTTCCCTATCTCAGGGTGCACCATACTGTGGGTTTCCCATGCATGTTTTAGCTGAAGGAAGAATCGCTTAAACCTGGAGAGTTGGGACCCATGGAATGTGTGCCATGCAGTATGACTTCAAATGGTCTGCATTGGCTCATCGAACCTCACCAATGCTATCAGCTCGAAGTGTCCAACCTTATGTCTCACTCAGCTCTGGGTGTAGATGAGGTAAATCCAGGTTGCATCACAAGCCCTGAATGAATTATTTAAGAATTGCTCTCTATTTCACTGTCATTGTGTTTTGTTTTTGTAATACATTTTGATAATGGGATTTCTCGGATTTTCTCTGCTGCCTTCATGCAGCTGTACACACGCTTGATTCTCTTATGGAGATATATAAATCCATGGGTTTGAAGATTCTTTCTAGTCAGGTGTATTCCTAGGCGTTGAATATAGGGTGTTTAGCCCATTTCGTTGAGCAATGGGTAGGTCTTGACTATTACATATTTGACGTATGGAATGGTATCTGTGCTAATTTCTATCTCTGGTTTTATGCAGCACCGCAACTCACCTTTCCCCTTAAGCAAACATAAGTTGGTTTTGTAAATTTGAGACCCTGTTCTGTTTTGTAATTCAGTTCATGTGTAGCCAAGATTACATTCGGTGTATTAGTGATATCTTATGATGTTTCATTTTCTGTGTGACTTATTTCACTTAGAATCATCGTACCTGAATCCACTCATTATGCCACGATGGGCCAGATGACATAGATTTCGTTGGTGAGTGATATTCCATTGTACGTACGTACCGCAAATTCTTTATCCATTTTTCGCTTTCTGGGATATTTAACTTGTACCATAGATGAGGTTCTTGTAAACAGAGCCGTCTGAAACTTTGGGGTGGCTGTGTGTTGTGGATTTTAATTTCCCTAATCTATAGGACCATAAGTGGAAGTGCCATAGGCTCCGTTGCTTTGTTTTTTAGGTGTTTCAGGAAACACCATACACTTCTCCAGAGTGGCTGTTGGCAATTTACATCCCACCCATCAGCATAACAAGGCTCCCTGTTCTCCATGGCCTGTGCTGCATTTCTGGATTTTACACTTTTTTCAGATGGCCCTTTTGACCGGGGGGCAGTGAGACTTCATTGTAGTGCAGATTTCTTTAACATGCTTGCTTGGTTGTCCAAAAAGTGCGTATGCGTTTTTTCCTGAATATATTCAGGAAAAAACGCATACGCCCTTTTTGGCCAAGTGCATCATTGTGGACGTTCTGCCTCTTTTCCTATGCTTTAAATGCAATTCCAGTCCACCACCTGAAATTGTTTTCCTGCAATTCTGCCCCGCTTTCAAGTCCTCTTCGCAGCCTTCCTTCAATATATTTTTGGACGATAGCTGTCATTTATAACTCTGCAGGTTTGTGAATTACAGTGCCCCTGAGCTCCTTTCTTCAAATTGCTTTCTTTTGAGCTGGCAGCAAACCTGCAGGCTTGCTTGAGGCCCAATCTTGTTCCGGCACGGCATGCTGAGCCTTTGGTTAATTCGTCTTCCTGGTTGGAAATGAGCGTTAAATTTGCCAGTGCAGACACCTACAGCTAGTCTCTCATTGGTTCTCCCTATTCCTGTTCATCTTGCGCAGAAATTGCAAACTGTGCCAAACAGCAGGTTAAAGGCAGTGACTCTCCAAGTGGGGAGAGTGTTAGTAAAGGGTCTGGAATTGTGAACCCGAGTAAAAGGGGACGAAAACTGAGATGCATTTGAAAACGTTTCCCGGTCACAAGGTGCACCATACTGTGGGTTTCCCATGCATGTTTTAGCTGAAGGAAGAATCACTTAAACCTGGAGAGTTGGGACCCATTGAATGGGTACCATGCAGTATGACTTCAAATGGTCTGCATTTGCTCATCGAACCTCACCAATGCTATCAGCCCGAAGTGTCCAACTTTATGTCTCACTCAGCTCTGGGTGTAGATGAGGTAAATCCAGGTTGCATCACAAGCCCTGAATGAATTATTTAAGAATTGTTCTCTATTACACTGTCATTGTGTTTTGTTTTTGTAATTCATTTTGATAATAGGATTTATCGGATTTGCTCTGCTGCCTTCATGCAGCTGTACACACGCTTGATTCTCTTATGGAGATATATAAATCCATGGGTTTGAAGATTCTTACTAGTCAGGTGTATTCCTAGGCGTTGAATATAGGGTGCTTAGCCCATTTCGTTGAGCAAGGGGTAGGTCTTGACTATTACATATTTGACGTATGGAATGGTATCTGTGCTAATTTCTATCTCTGGTTTTATGCAGCACCCCAACTCACCTTTCCCCTTAAGCAAACATAAGTTGGTTTTCTAAATTTGAGACCCTGTTCTGTTTTGTAATTCAGTTCATGTGTAGCCAAGATTACATTCGGTGTATTAGTGATATCTTATGATGTTTCATTTTCTGTGTGACTTATTTCACTTAGAATCATCGTACCTGAATCCACTCATTATGCCACGACGGGCCAGATGACATAGATTTCATTGGTGAGTGATATTCCATTGTACGTACGTACCACAACTTCTTTCTCCATTTTTCGCTTTCGGGGATATTTTACTTGTACCGTAGACGAGGTTCTTGTATACAGAGCCGTCTGAAACTTTGGGGTGGCTGTGTGTTTTTGATTTTAATTTCCCTAAGCTATAGGACCATAAGTGGAAGTGCCGTAGGCTCCGTTACTTTGTTTTTTAGGTGTTTCAGGAAACACCATACACTTCTCCAGAGTGGCTCTTGGCAATTTATATCCCACCCATCAGCATAACAAGGCTCCCTGTTCTCCATGGCCTGTGCTGCATTTCTGGATTTTACACTTTTTTCAGATGGCCCTTTTGACCGTGGGGCAGTGAGACTTCATTGTAGTGCAGATTTCTTTAACATGCTTGCTTGGTTGGCCAAAAGGGTCGTATGCGTTTTTTCCTGAATATATTCAGGAAAAAACGCATACGCCCTTTTGGGCCAAGTGCATCATTGTCGACGTTCTGCCTCTTTTCCTATTCTTTAAATGCAATTCCAGTCTACCCTCTGAAATCGTTTTCTTGCAATTCTGACCGCTTTCAAGTCCTCTTCGCAGCCTTCCTTCAATATGTTTTTGGACGATAGCTGTCATTTATAACTCTGCAGGTTTGTGAATTACAGTGCCCCTGAGCTCCTTTCTTCAAATCGCTTTCTTGTGAGCTGGCCGCAAACCCGCAGGATTGCTTCAGGCCCTAATCTGGTTCTGGCACGGCATGCTGCGCCTTTGGTTAATTCGTCTTTCTGGTGGGAAATGACCGTTAAATTTGCCCGGGCAGACACCTACAGCTAGTCTCTCATTGGATCTCCCTATTCCTGTTCATCTTGTGCAGAAATTGCAAACTGTGCCAAACAGGAGGTTAAAGGCACTGACTCTCCAAGTGGGGAGAGTGTTAGAAAAGGGTCTGGAATTGTGAACCCGAGTAAAAGGGGACGGAAACTGAGATGCCTTTGAAAACGTTTCCTGGTCACACGGTGCACCATACTGTGGGCTTCCCATGCATGCTTTAGCTGAAGGAAGAATCGCTTAAACCTGGAGAGTTGGGACTCATGGAATGGTTACCATGCAGTATGACTTCAAATGGTCTGCATTTCCTCATCGAACCTCACCAGTGGTATCAGCCCGAAGTGTCCAACCTTATATCTCACTCAGCTCTGGGTGTAGATGAGGTAAATCCAGGTTGCATCACAAGCCCTGAATGAATTATTTAAGAATTGCTCTCTATTTCACTGTCATTGTGTTTTGTTTTTGTAATTCATTTTGATAATAGGATTTATCGGATTTTCTCTGCTGCCTTCATGCAGCTGTACACACGCTTGATTCTCTTATGGAGACATATAAATCCATGGGTTTGAAGATTCTTACTAGTCAGGTGTAGTCCTAGGCGTTGAATATAGGGTCTTTAGCCCATTTCGTTGAGCAAGGGGTAGGTCTTGACTATTACATATTTTTTTTTTTTCCTGTACGCGGACCTCTCAGTGTTGTGGCCTCTCCCGTTGCGGAGCACAGGCTCCGGACGCGCAGGCTCAACGGCCATGACTCACGGGGCCAATAGCTCCGCTGCATGTGGTATCCTCTCGGACCGGGGCACGAACCCGCGTCCCCTGCATCGGCAGGCGGACTCTCAACCAGTGCGCCACCAGGGAAGCCCCCTTGACTATTACATATATGACGTATGGAATGGTATCTGTGCTAATTTCTATCTCTGGTTTTATGCAGCACCCCAACTCACCTTTCCCCTTAAGCAAACATAAGTTGGTTTTCTAAATTTGAGACCCTGTTCTGTTTTGTAATTCAGTTCATGTGTAGCCAAGATTACATTCGGTGTATTAGTGATATCTTATGATGTTTCATTTTCTGTGTGACTTATTTCACTTAGAATCATCGTACCTGAATCCACTCATTATGCCACGACGGGCCAGATGACATAGATTTCATTGGTGAGTGATATTCCATTGTACGTACGTACCACAACTTCTTTATTCATTTTTCGCTTTCTGGGATATTTAACTTGTACCGTAGACGAGGTTCTTGTAAACAGAGCCGTCTGAAACTTTGGGGTGGCTGTGTGTTTTTGATTTTAATTTCCCTAAGCTATAGGATCATAAGTGGAAGTGCCGTAGGCTCCGTTGCTTTGTTTTTTAGGTGTTTCAGGAAACACCATACACTTCTCCAGAGTGGCTCTTGGCAATTTACATCCCACCCATCAGCATAACAAGGCTCCCTGTTCTCCATGGCCTGTGCTGCATTTCTGGATTTTACACTTTTTTCAGATGGCCCTTTTGACCGGGGGGCAGTGAGACTTCATTGTAGTGCAGATTTCTTTAACATGCTTGCTTGGTTGGCCAAAAAGACGTATGCGTTTTTTCCTAAATATATTCAGGAAAAAACGCATACGCCCTTTTTGGCCAAGTGCGTCATTGTCAACGTTCTGCCTCTTTTCCTATGCTTTAAATGCAATTCCAGTCTACCCCCTGAAATCGTTTTCCTGCAATTCTGCCCCGCTTTCAAGTCCTCTTCGCAGCCCTCCTTCATTATATTTTGGACGATAGCTGTCATTTATAACTCTGCATGTTTGTGAATTACAGTGCCCCTGAGCTCCTTTCTTCAAATCGCTTTCCTGTGAGCTGGCCACAAACCCGCAGGATTGCTTCAGGCCCTAATCTAGTTCCGGCACGGCATGCTGAGTGTTTGGTTAATTCCTCTTCCTGGTGGGAAATGAGCGTTAAATTTGCCCGTGCAGACACCTACAGCTAGTCTCTCATTGGTTCTCCCTATTCCTGTTCATCTTGCGCAGAAACTGCAAACTGTGCCAAACAGCAGGTTAAAGGCACTGACTCTCCAAGTGGGGACAGTGTTAGTAAAGGGTCTGGAATTGTGAACCCGAGTAAAAGGGGACAAAAACTGAGATGCATTTGAAAACGTTTCCCTATCTCAGGGTGCACCATACTGTGGGTTTCCCATGCATGTTTTAGCTGAAGGAAGAATCGCTTAAACCTGGAGAGTTGGGACCCATGGAATGTGTGCCATGCAGTATGACTTCAAATGGTCTGCATTGGCTCATCGAACCTCACCAATGCTATCAGCTCGAAGTGTCCAACCTTATGTCTCACTCAGCTCTGGGTGTAGATGAGGTAAATCCAGGTTGCATCACAAGCCCTGAATGAATTATTTAAGAATTGCTCTCTATTTCACTGTCATTGTGTTTTGTTTTTGTAATACATTTTGATAATGGGATTTCTCGGATTTTCTCTGCTGCCTTCATGCAGCTGTACACACGCTTGATTCTCTTATGGAGATATATAAATCCATGGGTTTGAAGATTCTTTCTAGTCAGGTGTATTCCTAGGCGTTGAATATAGGGTGTTTAGCCCATTTCGTTGAGCAATGGGTAGGTCTTGACTATTACATATTTGACGTATGGAATGGTATCTGTGCTAATTTCTATCTCTGGTTTTATGCAGCACCGCAACTCACCTTTCCCCTTAAGCAAACATAAGTTGGTTTTGTAAATTTGAGACCCTGTTCTGTTTTGTAATTCAGTTCATGTGTAGCCAAGATTACATTCGGTGTATTAGTGATATCTTACGATGTTTCATTTTCTGTGTGACTTATTTCACTTAGAATCATCGTACCTGAATCCACTCATTATGCCACGATGGGCCAGATGACATAGATTTCGTTGGTGAGTGATATTCCATTGTACGTACGTACCACAACTTCTTTATTCATTTTTCGCTTTCTGGGATATTTAACTTGTACCGTAGTCGAGGTTCTGTAAACAGAGCCGTCTGAAACTTTGGGGTGGCTGTGTGTTTTTGATTTTAATTTCCCTAAGCTATAGGACCATAAGTGGAAGTGCCGTAGGCTCCGTTGCTTTGCTTTCTAGGTGTTTCAGGAAAAACCATACACTTCTCCAGAGTGGCTGTTGGCAATTTACATCCCACCCATCAGCATAACAAGGCTCCCTGTTCTCCATGGCCTGTGCTGCATTTCTGGATTTTACACTTTTTTCAGATGGCCCTTTTGACCGGGGGGCAGTGAGACTTCATTGTAGTGCAGATTTCTTTAACATGCTTGCTTGGTTGGCCAAGAAGGACGTATGCGTTTTTTACTGAATATATTCAGGAAAAAACGCATACGCCCTTTCTGGCCAAGTGCATCATTGTCGACGTTCTGCCACTTTTCCTATGCTTTAAATGAAATTCCAGTGTACCCCCTGAAATCGTTTCCCTGCAATTCTGCCCCGCTTTCAAGTCCTCTTCGCAGCCTTCCTTCAATATATTTTTGGACGATAGCTGTCATTTATAACTCTGCATGTTTGAGAATTACAGTGCCCCTGAGCTCCTTTCTTCAAATCGCTTTCTTGTGAGCTGACCGCAAACCCGCAGGATTGCTTCAGGCCCTAATCTTGTTCCGGCACGGCATGCTGAGCCTTTGGTTAATTCCTCTTTCTGGTGGGAAATGAGCGTTAAATTTGCCCGTGCAGACACCTACAGCTAGTCTCTCATTGGTTCTCCCTATTCCTGTTCATCTTGCGCAGAAATTGCAAACTGTGCCAAACAGCAGGTTAAAGGCAGTGACTCTCCAAGTGGGGAGAGTGTTAGTAAAGGGTCTGGAATTGTGAACCCGAGTAAAAGGGGACGAAAACTGAGATGCATTTGAAAACGTTTCCCGGTCACACGGTGCACCATACTGTGGGTTTCCCATGCATGTTTTAGCTGAAGGAAGAATCGCTTAAACCTGGAGAGTTGGGACCCATGGAAAGGCTACCATGCAGTATGACTTCAAATGGTCTGCATTTGCTCATCGAACCTCACCAATGCTATCAGCCCGAAGTGTCCAACTTTATGTCTCACTCAGCTCTGGGTGTAGATGAGGTAAATCCAGGTTGCATCACAAGCCCTGAATGAATTATTTAAGAATTGCTCTCTATTTCACTGTCATTGTGTTTTGTTTTTGTAATTCATTTTGATAATGGGATTTATCGGATTTTCTCTGCTGCCTTCATGCAGCTGTACACACGCTTGATTCTCTTATGGAGACATATAAATCCATGGGTTTGAAGATTCTTACTAGTCAGGTGTATTCCTAGGCGTTGAATATAGGGTGCTTAGCCTATTTCGTTGAGCAAGTGGTAGGTTTTGAGTATTACATATTTGACGTATGGAATGGTATCTGTGCTAATTTCTATCTCTGGTTTTATGCAGCACCCCAACTCACCTTTCCCCTTAAGCAAACATAAGTTGGTTTTGTAAATTTGAGACCCTGTTCTGTTTTGTAATTCAGTTCATGTGTAGCCAAGATTACATTCGGCGTATTAGTGATATCTTATGATGTTTCATTTTCGGTGTGACTTATTTCACTTAGAATCATCGTACCTGAATCCACTCATTATGCCACGACAGGCCAGATGACATAGATTTCATTGGTGACTGATATTCCATTGTACGTACGTACCACAACTTCTTTATTCATTTTTCGCTTTCTGGGATATTTAACTTGTACCGTAGACGAGGTTCTTGTAAACAGAGCCGTCTGAAACTTTGGGGTGGCTGTGTGATTTTTATTTTAATTTCCCTAAGCTATAGGACCATAAGTGGAAGTGCCGTAGGCTCCATTGCTTTGTTTTTTAGGTGTTTCAGGAAACACCATACATTTCTCCAGAGTGACTCTTGGCCATTTACATCCCACCCATCAGCATAACAAGGTCCCCTGTTCTCCATGGCCTGTGCTGCATTTCTGGATTTTACACTTTTTTCAGATGGCCCTTTTGACCGGGGGCAGTGAGACTTCATTGTAGTGCAGATTTCTTTAACATGCTTGCTTGGTTGGCCAAAAAGGGCGTATGCGTTTTTTCCTGAATATATTCAGGAAAAAACGCATACGCCCTTTCTGGCCAAGTGCATCATTGTCGACGTTCTGCCTCTTTTCCTATTCTTTAAATGCAATTCCAGTCTACCCTCTGAAATCGTTTTCTTGCAATTCTGACCGCTTTCAAGTCCTCTTCGCAGCCTTCCTTCAATATGTTTTTGGACGATAGCTGTCATTTATAACTCTGCAGGTTTGTGAATTACAGTGCCCCTGAGCTCCTTTCTTCAAATCGCTTTCTTGTGAGCTGGCCGCAAACCCGCAGGATTGCTTCAGGCCCTAATCTGGTTCTGGCACGGCATGCTGCGCCTTTGGTTAATTCGTCTTTCTGGTGGGAAATGACCGTTAAATTTGCCCGGGCAGACACCTACAGCTAGTCTCTCATTGGATCTCCCTATTCCTGTTCATCTTGTGCAGAAATTGCAAACTGTGCCAAACAGGAGGTTAAAGGCACTGACTCTCCAAGTGGGGAGAGTGTTAGAAAAGGGTCTGGAATTGTGAACCCGAGTAAAAGGGGACGGAAACTGAGATGCCTTTGAAAACGTTTCCTGGTCACACGGTGCACCATACTGTGGGCTTCCCATGCATGCTTTAGCTGAAGGAAGAATCGCTTAAACCTGGAGAGTTGGGACTCATGGAATGGTTACCATGCAGTATGACTTCAAATGGTCTGCATTTCCTCATCGAACCTCACCAGTGGTATCAGCCCGAAGTGTCCAACCTTATATCTCACTCAGCTCTGGGTGTAGATGAGGTAAATCCAGGTTGCATCACAAGCCCTGAATGAATTATTTAAGAATTGCTCTCTATTTCACTGTCATTGTGTTTTGTTTTTGTAATTCATTTTGATAATAGGATTTATCGGATTTTCTCTGCTGCCTTCATGCAGCTGTACACACGCTTGATTCTCTTATGGAGACATATAAATCCATGGGTTTGAAGATTCTTACTAGTCAGGTGTAGTCCTAGGCGTTGAATATAGGGTCTTTAGCCCATTTCGTTGAGCAAGGGGTAGGTCTTGACTATTACATATTTTTTTTTTTTCCTGTACGCGGACCTCTCAGTGTTGTGGCCTCTCCCGTTGCGGAGCACAGGCTCCGGACGCGCAGGCTCAACGGCCATGACTCACGGGGCCAATAGCTCCGCTGCATGTGGTATCCTCTCGGACCGGGGCACGAACCCGCGTCCCCTGCATCGGCAGGCGGACTCTCAACCAGTGCGCCACCAGGGAAGCCCCCTTGACTATTACATATATGACGTATGGAATGGTATCTGTGCTAATTTCTATCTCTGGTTTTATGCAGCACCCCAACTCACCTTTCCCCTTAAGCAAACATAAGTTGGTTTTCTAAATTTGAGACCCTGTTCTGTTTTGTAATTCAGTTCATGTGTAGCCAAGATTACATTCGGTGTATTAGTGATATCTTATGATGTTTCATTTTCTGTGTGACTTATTTCACTTAGAATCATCGTACCTGAATCCACTCATTATGCCACGACGGGCCAGATGACATAGATTTCATTGGTGAGTGATATTCCATTGTACGTACGTACCACAACTTCTTTATTCATTTTTCGCTTTCTGGGATATTTAACTTGTACCGTAGACGAGGTTCTTGTAAACAGAGCCGTCTGAAACTTTGGGGTGGCTGTGTGTTTTTGATTTTAATTTCCCTAAGCTATAGGATCATAAGTGGAAGTGCCGTAGGCTCCGTTGCTTTGTTTTTTAGGTGTTTCAGGAAACACCATACACTTCTCCAGAGTGGCTCTTGGCAATTTACATCCCACCCATCAGCATAACAAGGCTCCCTGTTCTCCATGGCCTGTGCTGCATTTCTGGATTTTACACTTTTTTCAGATGGCCCTTTTGACCGGGGGGCAGTGAGACTTCATTGTAGTGCAGATTTCTTTAACATGCTTGCTTGGTTGGCCAAAAAGACGTATGCGTTTTTTCCTAAATATATTCAGGAAAAAACGCATACGCCCTTTTTGGCCAAGTGCATCATTGTCGACGTTCTGCCTCTTTTCCTATGCTTTAAATGCAATTCCAGTCTACCCCCTGAAATCGTTTTCCTGCAATTCTGCCCCGCTTTCAAGTCCTCTTCGCAGCCCTCCTTCATTATATTTTGGACGATAGCTGTCATTTATAACTCTGCATGTTTGTGAATTACAGTGCCCCTGAGCTCCTTTCTTCAAATCGCTTTCCTGTGAGCTGGCCACAAACCCGCAGGATTGCTTCAGGCCCTAATCTAGTTCCGGCACGGCATGCTGAGTGTTTGGTTAATTCCTCTTCCTGGTGGGAAATGAGCGTTAAATTTGCCCGTGCAGACACCTACAGCTAGTCTCTCATTGGTTCTCCCTATTCCTGTTCATCTTGCGCAGAAACTGCAAACTGTGCCAAACAGCAGGTTAAAGGCACTGACTCTCCAAGTGGGGACAGTGTTAGTAAAGGGTCTGGAATTGTGAACCCGAGTAAAAGGGGACAAAAACTGAGATGCATTTGAAAACGTTTCCCTATCTCAGGGTGCACCATACTGTGGGTTTCCCATGCATGTTTTAGCTGAAGGAAGAATCGCTTAAACCTGGAGAGTTGGGACCCATGGAATGTGTGCCATGCAGTATGACTTCAAATGGTCTGCATTAGCTCATCGAACCTCACCAATGCTATCAGCTCGAAGTGTCCAACCTTATGTCTCACTCAGCTCTGGGTGTAGATGAGGTAAATCCAGGTTGCATCACAAGCCCTGAATGAATTATTTAAGAATTGCTCTCTATTTCACTGTCATTGTGTTTTGTTTTTGTAATACATTTTGATAATGGGATTTCTCGGATTTTCTCTGCTGCCTTCATGCAGCTGTACACACGCTTGATTCTCTTATGGAGACATATAAATCCATGGGTTTGAAGATTCTTTCTAGTCAGGTGTATTCCTAGGCGTTGAATATAGGGTGTTTAGCCCATTTCGTTGAGCAATGGGTAGGTCTTGACTATTACATATTTGACGTATGGAATGGTATCTGTGCTAATTTCTATCTCTGGTTTTATGCAGCACCGCAACTCACCTTTCCCCTTAAGCAAACATAAGTTGGTTTTCTAAATTTGAGACCCTGTTCTGTTTTGTAATTCAGTTTATGTGTAGCCAAGATTACATTCGGTGTATTAGTGATATCTTACGATGTTTCATTTTCTGTGTGACTTATTTCACTTAGAATCATCGTACCTGAATCCACTCATTATGCCACGACGGGCCAGATGACATAGATTTCATTGGTGAGTGATATTCCATTGTACGTACGTACCACAACTTCTTTATCCATTTTTCGCTTTCTGGGATATTTAACTTGTACCGTAGTCGAGGTTCTGTAAACAGAGCCGTCTGAAACTTTGGGGTGGCTGTGTGTTTTTGATTTTAATTTCCCTAAGCTATAGGACCATAAGTGGAAGTGCCGTAGGCTCCGTTGCTTTGCTTTCTAGGTGTTTCAGGAAAAACCATACACTTCTCCAGAGTGGCTGTTGGCAATTTACATCCCACCCATCAGCATAACAAGGCTCCCTGTTCTCCATGGCCTGTGCTGCATTTCTGGATTTTACACTTTTTTCAGATGGCCCTTTTGACCGGGGGGCAGTGAGACTTCATTGTAGTGCAGATTTCTTTAACATGCTTGCTTGGTTGGCCAAGAAGGACGTATGCGTTTTTTACTGAATATATTCAGGAAAAAACGCATACGCCCTTTCTGGCCAAGTGCATCATTGTCGACGTTCTGCCACTTTTCCTATGCTTTAAATGAAATTCCAGTGTACCCCCTGAAATCGTTTCCCTGCAATTCTGCCCCGCTTTCAAGTCCTCTTCGCAGCCTTCCTTCAATATATTTTTGGACGATAGCTGTCATTTATAACTCTGCATGTTTGTGAATTACAGTGCCCCTGAGCTCCTTTCTTCAAATCGCTTTCTTGTGAGCTGACCGCAAACCCGCAGGATTGCTTCAGGCCCTAATCTTGTTCCGGCACGGCATGCTGAGCCTTTGGTTAATTCCTCTTTCTGGTGGGAAATGAGCGTTAAATTTGCCCGTGCAGACACCTACAGCTAGTCTCTCATTGGTTCTCCCTATTCCTGTTCATCTTGCGCAGAAATTGCAAACTGTGCCAAACAGCAGGTTAAAGGCAGTGACTCTCCAAGTGGGGAGAGTGTTAGTAAAGGGTCTGGAATTGTGAACCCGAGTAAAAGGGGACGAAAACTGAGATGCATTTGAAAACGTTTCCCGGTCACACGGTGCACCATACTGTGGGTTTCCCATGCATGTTTTAGCTGAAGGAAGAATCGCTTAAACCTGGAGAGTTGGGACCCATGGAAAGGCTACCATGCAGTATGACTTCAAATGGTCTGCATTTGCTCATCGAACCTCACCAATGCTATCAGCCCGAAGTGTCCAACTTTATGTCTCACTCAGCTCTGGGTGTAGATGAGGTAAATCCAGGTTGCATCACAAGCCCTGAATGAATTATTTAAGAATTGCTCTCTATTTCACTGTCATTGTGTTTTGTTTTTGTAATTCATTTTGATAATGGGATTTATCGGATTTTCTCTGCTGCCTTCATGCAGCTGTACACACGCTTGATTCTCTTATGGAGACATATAAATCCATGGGTTTGAAGATTCTTACTAGTCAGGTGTATTCCTAGGCGTTGAATATAGGGTGCTTAGCCTATTTCGTTGAGCAAGTGGTAGGTTTTGAGTATTACATATTTGACGTATGGAATGGTATCTGTGCTAATTTCTATCTCTGGTTTTATGCAGCACCCCAACTCACCTTTCCCCTTAAGCAAACATAAGTTGGTTTTGTAAATTTGAGACCCTGTTCTGTTTTGTAATTCAGTTCATGTGTAGCCAAGATTACATTCGGCGTATTAGTGATATCTTATGATGTTTCATTTTCGGTGTGACTTATTTCACTTAGAATCATCGTACCTGAATCCACTCATTATGCCACGACAGGCCAGATGACATAGATTTCATTGGTGACTGATATTCCATTGTACGTACGTACCACAACTTCTTTATTCATTTTTCGCTTTCTGGGATATTTAACTTGTACCGTAGACGAGGTTCTTGTAAACAGAGCCGTCTGAAACTTTGGGGTGGCTGTGTGATTTTTATTTTAATTTCCCTAAGCTATAGGACCATAAGTGGAAGTGCCGTAGGCTCCATTGCTTTGTTTTTTAGGTGTTTCAGGAAACACCATACATTTCTCCAGAGTGACTCTTGGCCATTTACATCCCACCCATCAGCATAACAAGGTCCCCTGTTCTCCATGGCCTGTGCTGCATTTCTGGATTTTACACTTTTTTCAGATGGCCCTTTTGACCGGGGGCAGTGAGACTTCATTGTAGTGCAGATTTCTTTAACATGCTTGCTTGGTTGGCCAAAAAGGGCGTATGCGTTTTTTCCTGAATATATTCAGGAAAAAACGCATACGCCCTTTTGGGCCAAGTGCATCATTGTCGACGTTCTGCCTCTTTTCCTATTCTTTAAATGCAATTCCAGTCTACCCTCTGAAATCGTTTTCTTGCAATTCTGACCGCTTTCAAGTCCTCTTCGCAGCCTTCCTTCAATATGTTTTTGGACGATAGCTGTCATTTATAACTCTGCAGGTTTGTGAATTACAGTGCCCCTGAGCTCCTTTCTTCAAATCGCTTTCTTGTGAGCTGGCCGCAAACCCGCAGGATTGCTTCAGGCCCTAATCTGGTTCTGGCACGGCATGCTGCGCCTTTGGTTAATTCGTCTTTCTGGTGGGAAATGACCGTTAAATTTGCCCGGGCAGACACCTACAGCTAGTCTCTCATTGGATCTCCCTATTCCTGTTCATCTTGTGCAGAAATTGCAAACTGTGCCAAACAGGAGGTTAAAGGCACTGACTCTCCAAGTGGGGAGAGTGTTAGAAAAGGGTCTGGAATTGTGAACCCGAGTAAAAGGGGACGGAAACTGAGATGCCTTTGAAAACGTTTCCTGGTCACACGGTGCACCATACTGTGGGCTTCCCATGCATGCTTTAGCTGAAGGAAGAATCGCTTAAACCTGGAGAGTTGGGACTCATGGAATGGTTACCATGCAGTATGACTTCAAATGGTCTGCATTTCCTCATCGAACCTCACCAGTGGTATCAGCCCGAAGTGTCCAACCTTATATCTCACTCAGCTCTGGGTGTAGATGAGGTAAATCCAGGTTGCATCACAAGCCCTGAATGAATTATTTAAGAATTGCTCTCTATTTCACTGTCATTGTGTTTTGTTTTTGTAATTCATTTTGATAATAGGATTTATCGGATTTTCTCTGCTGCCTTCATGCAGCTGTACACACGCTTGATTCTCTTATGGAGACATATAAATCCATGGGTTTGAAGATTCTTACTAGTCAGGTGTAGTCCTAGGCGTTGAATATAGGGTGTTTAGCCCATTTCGTTGAGCAAGGGGTAGGTCTTGACTATTACATATTTTTTTTTTTTTCCTGTACGCGGACCTCTCAGTGTTGTGGCCTCTCCCATTGCGGAGCACAGGCTCCGGACGCGCAGGCTCAACGGCCATGACTCACGGGGCCAATAGCTCCGCTGCATGTGGTATCCTCTCGGACCGGGGCACGAACCCGCGTCCCCTGCATCGGCAGGCGGACTCTCAACCAGTGCGCCACCAGGGAAGCCCCCTTGACTATTACATATATGACGTATGGAATGGTATCTGTGCTAATTTCTATCTCTGGTTTTATGCAGCACCCCAACTCACCTTTCCCCTTAAGCAAACATAAGTTGGTTTTCTAAATTTGAGACCCTGTTCTGTTTTGTAATTCAGTTCATGTGTAGCCAAGATTACATTCGGTGTATTAGTGATATCTTATGATGTTTCATTTTCTGTGTGACTTATTTCACTTAGAATCATCGTACCTGAATCCACTCATTATGCCACGACGGGCCAGATGACATAGATTTCATTGGTGAGTGATATTCCATTGTACGTACGTACCACAACTTCTTTATTCATTTTTCGCTTTCTGGGATATTTAACTTGTACCGTAGACGAGGTTCTTGTAAACAGAGCCGTCTGAAACTTTGGGGTGGCTGTGTGTTTTTGATTTTAATTTCCCTAAGCTATAGGATCATAAGTGGAAGTGCCGTAGGCTCCGTTGCTTTGTTTTTTAGGTGTTTCAGGAAACACCATACACTTCTCCAGAGTGGCTCTTGGCAATTTACATCCCACCCATCAGCATAACAAGGCTCCCTGTTCTCCATGGCCTGTGCTGCATTTCTGGATTTTACACTTTTTTCAGATGGCCCTTTTGACCGGGGGGCAGTGAGACTTCATTGTAGTGCAGATTTCTTTAACATGCTTGCTTGGTTGGCCAAAAAGGCGTATGCGTTTTTTCCTAAATATATTCAGGAAAAAACGCATACGCCCTTTTTGGCCAAGTGCATCATTGTCGACGTTCTGCCTCTTTTCCTATGCTTTAAATGCAATTCCAGTCTACCCCCTGAAATCGTTTTCCTGCAATTCTGCCCCGCTTTCAAGTCCTCTTCGCAGCCCTCCTTCATTATATTTTGGACGATAGCTGTCATTTATAACTCTGCATGTTTGTGAATTACAGTGCCCCTGAGCTCCTTTCTTCAAATCGCTTTCCTGTGAGCTGGCCACAAACCCGCAGGATTGCTTCAGGCCCTAATCTAGTTCCGGCACGGCATGCTGAGTGTTTGGTTAATTCCTCTTCCTGGTGGGAAATGAGCGTTAAATTTGCCCGTGCAGACACCTACAGCTAGTCTCTCATTGGTTCTCCCTATTCCTGTTCATCTTGCGCAGAAACTGCAAACTGTGCCAAACAGCAGGTTAAAGGCACTGACTCTCCAAGTGGGGACAGTGTTAGTAAAGGGTCTGGAATTGTGAACCCGAGTAAAAGGGGACAAAAACTGAGATGCATTTGAAAACGTTTCCCTATCTCAGGGTGCACCATACTGTGGGTTTCCCATGCATGTTTTAGCTGAAGGAAGAATCGCTTAAACCTGGAGAGTTGGGACCCATGGAATGTGTGCCATGCAGTATGACTTCAAATGGTCTGCATTAGCTCATCGAACCTCACCAATGCTATCAGCTCGAAGTGTCCAACCTTATGTCTCACTCAGCTCTGGGTGTAGATGAGGTAAATCCAGGTTGCATCACAAGCCCTGAATGAATTATTTAAGAATTGCTCTCTATTTCACTGTCATTGTGTTTTGTTTTTGTAATACATTTTGATAATGGGATTTCTCGGATTTTCTCTGCTGCCTTCATGCAGCTGTACACACGCTTGATTCTCTTATGGAGACATATAAATCCATGGGTTTGAAGATTCTTTCTAGTCAGGTGTATTCCTAGGCGTTGAATATAGGGTGTTTAGCCCATTTCGTTGAGCAATGGGTAGGTCTTGACTATTACATATTTGACGTATGGAATGGTATCTGTGCTAATTTCTATCTCTGGTTTTATGCAGCACCGCAACTCACCTTTCCCCTTAAGCAAACATAAGTTGGTTTTCTAAATTTGAGACCCTGTTCTGTTTTGTAATTCAGTTTATGTGTAGCCAAGATTACATTCGGTGTATTAGTGATATCTTACGATGTTTCATTTTCTGTGTGACTTATTTCACTTAGAATCATCGTACCTGAATCCACTCATTATGCCACGACGGGCCAGATGACATAGATTTCATTGGTGAGTGATATTCCATTGTACGTACGTACCACAACTTCTTTATCCATTTTTCGCTTTCTGGGATATTTAACTTGTACCGTAGTCGAGGTTCTGTAAACAGAGCCGTCTGAAACTTTGGGGTGGCTGTGTGTTTTTGATTTTAATTTCCCTAAGCTATAGGACCATAAGTGGAAGTGCCGTAGGCTCCGTTGCTTTGCTTTCTAGGTGTTTCAGGAAAAACCATACACTTCTCCAGAGTGGCTGTTGGCAATTTACATCCCACCCATCAGCATAACAAGGCTCCCTGTTCTCCATGGCCTGTGCTGCATTTCTGGATTTTACACTTTTTTCAGATGGCCCTTTTGACCGGGGGGCAGTGAGACTTCATTGTAGTGCAGATTTCTTTAACATGCTTGCTTGGTTGGCCAAGAAGGACGTATGCGTTTTTTACTGAATATATTCAGGAAAAAACGCATACGCCCTTTCTGGCCAAGTGCATCATTGTCGACGTTCTGCCACTTTTCCTATGCTTTAAATGAAATTCCAGTGTACCCCCTGAAATCGTTTCCCTGCAATTCTGCCCCGCTTTCAAGTCCTCTTCGCAGCCTTCCTTCAATATATTTTTGGACGATAGCTGTCATTTATAACTCTGCATGTTTGTGAATTACAGTGCCCCTGAGCTCCTTTCTTCAAATCGCTTTCTTGTGAGCTGACCGCAAACCCGCAGGATTGCTTCAGGCCCTAATCTTGTTCCGGCACGGCATGCTGAGCCTTTGGTTAATTCCTCTTTCTGGTGGGAAATGAGCGTTAAATTTGCCCGTGCAGACACCTACAGCTAGTCTCTCATTGGTTCTCCCTATTCCTGTTCATCTTGCGCAGAAATTGCAAACTGTGCCAAACAGCAGGTTAAAGGCAGTGACTCTCCAAGTGGGGAGAGTGTTAGTAAAGGGTCTGGAATTGTGAACCCGAGTAAAAGGGGACGAAAACTGAGATGCATTTGAAAACGTTTCCCGGTCACACGGTGCACCATACTGTGGGTTTCCCATGCATGTTTTAGCTGAAGGAAGAATCGCTTAAACCTGGAGAGTTGGGACCCATGGAAAGGCTACCATGCAGTATGACTTCAAATGGTCTGCATTTGCTCATCGAACCTCACCAATGCTATCAGCCCGAAGTGTCCAACTTTATGTCTCACTCAGCTCTGGGTGTAGATGAGGTAAATCCAGGTTGCATCACAAGCCCTGAATGAATTATTTAAGAATTGCTCTCTATTTCACTGTCATTGTGTTTTGTTTTTGTAATTCATTTTGATAATGGGATTTATCGGATTTTCTCTGCTGCCTTCATGCAGCTGTACACACGCTTGATTCTCTTATGGAGACATATAAATCCATGGGTTTGAAGATTCTTACTAGTCAGGTGTATTCCTAGGCGTTGAATATAGGGTGCTTAGCCTATTTCGTTGAGCAAGTGGTAGGTTTTGAGTATTACATATTTGACGTATGGAATGGTATCTGTGCTAATTTCTATCTCTGGTTTTATGCAGCACCCCAACTCACCTTTCCCCTTAAGCAAACATAAGTTGGTTTTGTAAATTTGAGACCCTGTTCTGTTTTGTAATTCAGTTCATGTGTAGCCAAGATTACATTCGGCGTATTAGTGATATCTTATGATGTTTCATTTTCGGTGTGACTTATTTCACTTAGAATCATCGTACCTGAATCCACTCATTATGCCACGACAGGCCAGATGACATAGATTTCATTGGTGACTGATATTCCATTGTACGTACGTACCACAACTTCTTTATTCATTTTTCGCTTTCTGGGATATTTAACTTGTACCGTAGACGAGGTTCTTGTAAACAGAGCCGTCTGAAACTTTGGGGTGGCTGTGTGATTTTTATTTTAATTTCCCTAAGCTATAGGACCATAAGTGGAAGTGCCGTAGGCTCCATTGCTTTGTTTTTTAGGTGTTTCAGGAAACACCATACATTTCTCCAGAGTGACTCTTGGCCATTTACATCCCACCCATCAGCATAACAAGGTCCCCTGTTCTCCATGGCCTGTGCTGCATTTCTGGATTTTACACTTTTTTCAGATGGCCCTTTTGACCGGGGGCAGTGAGACTTCATTGTAGTGCAGATTTCTTTAACATGCTTGCTTGGTTGGCCAAAAAGGGCGTATGCGTTTTTTCCTGAATATATTCAGGAAAAAACGCATACGCCCTTTTGGGCCAAGTGCATCATTGTCGACGTTCTGCCTCTTTTCCTATTCTTTAAATGCAATTCCAGTCTACCCTCTGAAATCGTTTTCTTGCAATTCTGACCGCTTTCAAGTCCTCTTCGCAGCCTTCCTTCAATATGTTTTTGGACGATAGCTGTCATTTATAACTCTGCAGGTTTGTGAATTACAGTGCCCCTGAGCTCCTTTCTTCAAATCGCTTTCTTGTGAGCTGGCCGCAAACCCGCAGGATTGCTTCAGGCCCTAATCTGGTTCTGGCACGGCATGCTGCGCCTTTGGTTAATTCGTCTTTCTGGTGGGAAATGACCGTTAAATTTGCCCGGGCAGACACCTACAGCTAGTCTCTCATTGGATCTCCCTATTCCTGTTCATCTTGTGCAGAAATTGCAAACTGTGCCAAACAGGAGGTTAAAGGCACTGACTCTCCAAGTGGGGAGAGTGTTAGAAAAGGGTCTGGAATTGTGAACCCGAGTAAAAGGGGACGGAAACTGAGATGCCTTTGAAAACGTTTCCTGGTCACACGGTGCACCATACTGTGGGCTTCCCATGCATGCTTTAGCTGAAGGAAGAATCGCTTAAACCTGGAGAGTTGGGACTCATGGAATGGTTACCATGCAGTATGACTTCAAATGGTCTGCATTTCCTCATCGAACCTCACCAGTGGTATCAGCCCGAAGTGTCCAACCTTATATCTCACTCAGCTCTGGGTGTAGATGAGGTAAATCCAGGTTGCATCACAAGCCCTGAATGAATTATTTAAGAATTGCTCTCTATTTCACTGTCATTGTGTTTTGTTTTTGTAATTCATTTTGATAATAGGATTTATCGGATTTTCTCTGCTGCCTTCATGCAGCTGTACACACGCTTGATTCTCTTATGGAGACATATAAATCCATGGGTTTGAAGATTCTTACTAGTCAGGTGTAGTCCTAGGCGTTGAATATAGGGTGTTTAGCCCATTTCGTTGAGCAAGGGGTAGGTCTTGACTATTACATATTTTTTTTTTTTTCCTGTACGCGGACCTCTCAGTGTTGTGGCCTCTCCCATTGCGGAGCACAGGCTCCGGACGCGCAGGCTCAACGGCCATGACTCACGGGGCCAATAGCTCCGCTGCATGTGGTATCCTCTCGGACCGGGGCACGAACCCGCGTCCCCTGCATCGGCAGGCGGACTCTCAACCAGTGCGCCACCAGGGAAGCCCCCTTGACTATTACATATATGACGTATGGAATGGTATCTGTGCTAATTTCTATCTCTGGTTTTATGCAGCACCCCAACTCACCTTTCCCCTTAAGCAAACATAAGTTGGTTTTCTAAATTTGAGACCCTGTTCTGTTTTGTAATTCAGTTCATGTGTAGCCAAGATTACATTCGGTGTATTAGTGATATCTTATGATGTTTCATTTTCTGTGTGACTTATTTCACTTAGAATCATCGTACCTGAATCCACTCATTATGCCACGACGGGCCAGATGACATAGATTTCATTGGTGAGTGATATTCCATTGTACGTACGTACCACAACTTCTTTATTCATTTTTCGCTTTCTGGGATATTTAACTTGTACCGTAGACGAGGTTCTTGTAAACAGAGCCGTCTGAAACTTTGGGGTGGCTGTGTGTTTTTGATTTTAATTTCCCTAAGCTATAGGATCATAAGTGGAAGTGCCGTAGGCTCCGTTGCTTTGTTTTTTAGGTGTTTCAGGAAACACCATACACTTTTCCAGAGTGGCTCTTGGCAATTTACATCCCACCCATCAGCATAACAAGGCTCCCTGTTCTCCATGGCCTGTGCTGCATTTCTGGATTTTACACTTTTTTCAGATGGCCCTTTTGACCGGGGGGCAGTGAGACTTCATTGTAGTGCAGATTTCTTTAACATGCTTGCTTGGTTGGCCAAAAAGGCGTATGCGTTTTTTCCTAAATATATTCAGGAAAAAACGCATACGCCCTTTTTGGCCAAGTGCATCATTGTCGACGTTCTGCCTCTTTTCCTATGCTTTAAATGCAATTCCAGTCTACCCCCTGAAATCGTTTTCCTGCAATTCTGCCCCGCTTTCAAGTCCTCTTCGCAGCCCTCCTTCATTATATTTTGGACGATAGCTGTCATTTATAACTCTGCATGTTTGTGAATTACAGTGCCCCTGAGCTCCTTTCTTCAAATCGCTTTCCTGTGAGCTGGCCACAAACCTGCAGGATTGCTTCAGGCCCTAATCTAGTTCCGGCACGGCATGCTGAGTGTTTGGTTAATTCCTCTTCCTGGTGGGAAATGAGCGTTAAATTTGCCCGTGCAGACACCTACAGCTAGTCTCTCATTGGTTCTCCCTATTCCTGTTCATCTTGCGCAGAAACTGCAAACTGTGCCAAACAGCAGGTTAAAGGCACTGACTCTCCAAGTGGGGACAGTGTTAGTAAAGGGTCTGGAATTGTGAACCCGAGTAAAAGGGGACAAAAACTGAGATGCATTTGAAAACGTTTCCCTATCTCAGGGTGCACCATACTGTGGGTTTCCCATGCATGTTTTAGCTGAAGGAAGAATCCCTTAAACCTGGAGAGTTGGGACCCATGGAATGTGTGCCATGCAGTATGACTTCAAATGGTCTGCATTGGCTCATCGAACCTCACCAATGCTATCAGCTCGAAGTGTCCAACCTTATGTCTCACTCAGCTCTGGGTGTAGATGAGGTAAATCCAGGTTGCATCACAAGCCCTGAATGAATTATTTAAGAATTGCTCTCTATTTCACTGTCATTGTGTTTTGTTTTTGTAATACATTTTGATAATGGGATTTCTCGGATTTTCTCTGCTGCCTTCATGCAGCTGTACACACGCTTGATTCTCTTATGGAGACATATAAATCCATGGGTTTGAAGATTCTTTCTAGTCAGGTGTATTCCTAGGCGTTGAATATAGGGTGTTTAGCCCATTTCGTTGAGCAATGGGTAGGTCTTGACTATTACATATTTGACGTATGGAATGGTATCTGTGCTAATTTCTATCTCTGGTTTTATGCAGCACCGCAACTCACCTTTCCCCTTAAGCAAACATAAGTTGGTTTTGTAAATTTGAGACCCTGTTCTGTTTTGTAATTCAGTTCATGTGTAGCCAAGATTACATTCGGTGTATTAGTGATATCTTATGATGTTTCATTTTCTGTGTGACTTATTTCACTTAGAATCATCGTACCTGAATCCACTCATTATGCCACGACGGGCCAGATGACATAGATTTCATTGGTGAGTGATATTCCATTGTACGTACGTACCACAACTTCTTTATTCATTTTTCGCTTTCTGGGATATTTAACTTGTACCGTAGTCGAGGTTCTGTAAACAGAGCCGTCTGAAACTTTGGGGTGGCTGTGTGTTTTTGATTTTAATTTCCCTAAGCTATAGGACCATAAGTGGAAGTGCCGTAGGCTCCGTTGCTTTGCTTTCTAGGTGTTTCAGGAAAAACCATACACTTCTCCAGAGTGGCTGTTGGCAATTTACATCCCACCCATCAGCATAACAAGGCTCCCTGTTCTCCATGGCCTGTGCTGCATTTCTGGATTTTACACTTTTTTCAGATGGCCCTTTTGACCGGGGGGCAGTGAGACTTCATTGTAGTGCAGATTTCTTTAACATGCTTGCTTGGTTGGCCAAGAAGGACGTATGCGTTTTTTACTGAATATATTCAGGAAAAAACGCATACGCCCTTTCTGGCCAAGTGCATCATTGTCGACGTTCTGCCACTTTTCCTATGCTTTAAATGAAATTCCAGTGTACCCCCTGAAATCGTTTCCCTGCAATTCTGCCCCGCTTTCAAGTCCTCTTCGCAGCCTTCCTTCAATATATTTTTGGACGATAGCTGTCATTTATAACTCTGCATGTTTGTGAATTACAGTGCCCCTGAGCTCCTTTCTTCAAATCGCTTTCTTGTGAGCTGACCGCAAACCCGCAGGATTGCTTCAGGCCCTAATCTTGTTCCGGCACGGCATGCTGAGCCTTTGGTTAATTCCTCTTTCTGGTGGGAAATGAGCGTTAAATTTGCCCGTGCAGACACCTACAGCTAGTCTCTCATTGGTTCTCCCTATTCCTGTTCATCTTGCGCAGAAATTGCAAACTGTGCCAAACAGCAGGTTAAAGGCAGTGACTCTCCAAGTGGGGAGAGTGTTAGTAAAGGGTCTGGAATTGTGAACCCGAGTAAAAGGGGACGAAAACTGAGATGCATTTGAAAACGTTTCCCGGTCACACGGTGCACCATACTGTGGGTTTCCCATGCATGTTTTAGCTGAAGGAAGAATCGCTTAAACCTGGAGAGTTGGGACCCATGGAAAGGCTACCATGCAGTATGACTTCAAATGGTCTGCATTTGCTCATCGAACCTCACCAATGCTATCAGCCCGAAGTGTCCAACTTTATGTCTCACTCAGCTCTGGGTGTAGATGAGGTAAATCCAGGTTGCATCACAAGCCCTGAATGAATTATTTAAGAATTGCTCTCTATTTCACTGTCATTGTGTTTTGTTTTTGTAATTCATTTTGATAATGGGATTTATCGGATTTTCTCTGCTGCCTTCATGCAGCTGTACACACGCTTGATTCTCTTATGGAGACATATAAATCCATGGGTTTGAAGATTCTTACTAGTCAGGTGTATTCCTAGGCGTTGAATATAGGGTGCTTAGCCTATTTCGTTGAGCAAGTGGTAGGTTTTGAGTATTACATATTTGACGTATGGAATGGTATCTGTGCTAATTTCTATCTCTGGTTTTATGCAGCACCCCAACTCACCTTTCCCCTTAAGCAAACATAAGTTGGTTTTGTAAATTTGAGACCCTGTTCTGTTTTGTAATTCAGTTCATGTGTAGCCAAGATTACATTCGGCGTATTAGTGATATCTTATGATGTTTCATTTTCGGTGTGACTTATTTCACTTAGAATCATCGTACCTGAATCCACTCATTATGCCACGACAGGCCAGATGACATAGATTTCATTGGTGACTGATATTCCATTGTACGTACGTACCACAACTTCTTTATTCATTTTTCGCTTTCTGGGATATTTAACTTGTACCGTAGACGAGGTTCTTGTAAACAGAGCCGTCTGAAACTTTGGGGTGGCTGTGTGATTTTTATTTTAATTTCCCTAAGCTATAGGACCATAAGTGGAAGTGCCGTAGGCTCCATTGCTTTGTTTTTTAGGTGTTTCAGGAAACACCATACATTTCTCCAGAGTGACTCTTGGCCATTTACATCCCACCCATCAGCATAACAAGGTCCCCTGTTCTCCATGGCCTGTGCTGCATTTCTGGATTTTACACTTTTTTCAGATGGCCCTTTTGACCGGGGGCAGTGAGACTTCATTGTAGTGCAGATTTCTTTAACATGCTTGCTTGGTTGGCCAAAAAGGGCGTATGCGTTTTTTCCTGAATATATTCAGGAAAAAACGCATACGCCCTTTTGGGCCAAGTGCATCATTGTCGACGTTCTGCCTCTTTTCCTATTCTTTAAATGCAATTCCAGTCTACCCTCTGAAATCGTTTTCTTGCAATTCTGACCGCTTTCAAGTCCTCTTCGCAGCCTTCCTTCAATATGTTTTTGGACGATAGCTGTCATTTATAACTCTGCAGGTTTGTGAATTACAGTGCCCCTGAGCTCCTTTCTTCAAATCGCTTTCTTGTGAGCTGGCCGCAAACCCGCAGGATTGCTTCAGGCCCTAATCTGGTTCTGGCACGGCATGCTGCGCCTTTGGTTAATTCGTCTTTCTGGTGGGAAATGACCGTTAAATTTGCCCGGGCAGACACCTACAGCTAGTCTCTCATTGGATCTCCCTATTCCTGTTCATCTTGTGCAGAAATTGCAAACTGTGCCAAACAGGAGGTTAAAGGCACTGACTCTCCAAGTGGGGAGAGTGTTAGAAAAGGGTCTGGAATTGTGAACCCGAGTAAAAGGGGACGGAAACTGAGATGCCTTTGAAAACGTTTCCTGGTCACACGGTGCACCATACTGTGGGCTTCCCATGCATGCTTTAGCTGAAGGAAGAATCGCTTAAACCTGGAGAGTTGGGACTCATGGAATGGTTACCATGCAGTATGACTTCAAATGGTCTGCATTTCCTCATCGAACCTCACCAGTGGTATCAGCCCGAAGTGTCCAACCTTATATCTCACTCAGCTCTGGGTGTAGATGAGGTAAATCCAGGTTGCATCACAAGCCCTGAATGAATTATTTAAGAATTGCTCTCTATTTCACTGTCATTGTGTTTTGTTTTTGTAATTCATTTTGATAATAGGATTTATCGGATTTTCTCTGCTGCCTTCATGCAGCTGTACACACGCTTGATTCTCTTATGGAGACATATAAATCCATGGGTTTGAAGATTCTTACTAGTCAGGTGTAGTCCTAGGCGTTGAATATAGGGTGTTTAGCCCATTTCGTTGAGCAAGGGGTAGGTCTTGACTATTACATATTTTTTTTTTTTCCTGTACGCGGACCTCTCAGTGTTGTGGCCTCTCCCGTTGCGGAGCACAGGCTCCGGACGCGCAGGCTCAACGGCCATGACTCACGGGGCCAATAGCTCCGCTGCATGTGGTATCCTCTCGGACCGGGGCACGAACCCGCGTCCCCTGCATCGGCAGGCG
The DNA here is from genome assembly GCF_059928025.1 of Delphinapterus leucas. Taxonomy (NCBI): domain Eukaryota; kingdom Metazoa; phylum Chordata; class Mammalia; order Artiodactyla; family Monodontidae; genus Delphinapterus; species Delphinapterus leucas. Next base: position 6,336,919 of record NW_028322254.1, on the reverse strand, counting down.
GACTCTCAACCAGTGCGCCACCAGGGAAGCCCCCTTGACTATTACATATATGACGTATGGAATGGTATCTGTGCTAATTTCTATCTCTGGTTTTATGCAGCACCCCAACTCACCTTTCCCCTTAAGCAAACATAAGTTGGTTTTCTAAATTTGAGACCCTGTTCTGTTTTGTAATTCAGTTCATGTGTAGCCAAGATTACATTCGGTGTATTAGTGATATCTTATGATGTTTCATTTTCTGTGTGACTTATTTCACTTAGAATCATCGTACCTGAATCCACTCATTATGCCACGACGGGCCAGATGACATAGATTTCATTGGTGAGTGATATTCCATTGTACGTACGTACCACAACTTCTTTATTCATTTTTCGCTTTCTGGGATATTTAACTTGTACCGTAGACGAGGTTCTTGTAAACAGAGCCGTCTGAAACTTTGGGGTGGCTGTGTGTTTTTGATTTTAATTTCCCTAAGCTATAGGATCATAAGTGGAAGTGCCGTAGGCTCCGTTGCTTTGTTTTTTAGGTGTTTCAGGAAACACCATACACTTCTCCAGAGTGGCTCTTGGCAATTTACATCCCACCCATCAGCATAACAAGGCTCCCTGTTCTCCATGGCCTGTGCTGCATTTCTGGATTTTACACTTTTTTCAGATGGCCCTTTTGACCGGGGGGCAGTGAGACTTCATTGTAGTGCAGATTTCTTTAACATGCTTGCTTGGTTGGCCAAAAAGGCGTATGCGTTTTTTCCTAAATATATTCAGGAAAAAACGCATACGCCCTTTTTGGCCAAGTGCATCATTGTCGACGTTCTGCCTCTTTTCCTATGCTTTAAATGCAATTCCAGTCTACCCCCTGAAATCGTTTTCCTGCAATTCTGCCCCGCTTTCAAGTCCTCTTCGCAGCCCTCCTTCATTATATTTTGGACGATAGCTGTCATTTATAACTCTGCATGTTTGTGAATTACAGTGCCCCTGAGCTCCTTTCTTCAAATCGCTTTCCTGTGAGCTGGCCACAAACCCGCAGGATTGCTTCAGGCCCTAATCTAGTTCCGGCACGGCATGCTGAGTGTTTGGTTAATTCCTCTTCCTGGTGGGAAATGAGCGTTAAATTTGCCCGTGCAGACACCTACAGCTAGTCTCTCATTGGTTCTCCCTATTCCTGTTCATCTTGCGCAGAAACTGCAAACTGTGCCAAACAGCAGGTTAAAGGCACTGACTCTCCAAGTGGGGACAGTGTTAGTAAAGGGTCTGGAATTGTGAACCCGAGTAAAAGGGGACAAAAACTGAGATGCATTTGAAAACGTTTCCCTATCTCAGGGTGCACCATACTGTGGGTTTCCCATGCATGTTTTAGCTGAAGGAAGAATCCCTTAAACCTGGAGAGTTGGGACCCATGGAATGTGTGCCATGCAGTATGACTTCAAATGGTCTGCATTGGCTCATCGAACCTCACCAATGCTATCAGCTCGAAGTGTCCAACCTTATGTCTCACTCAGCTCTGGGTGTAGATGAGGTAAATCCAGGTTGCATCACAAGCCCTGAATGAATTATTTAAGAATTGCTCTCTATTTCACTGTCATTGTGTTTTGTTTTTGTAATACATTTTGATAATGGGATTTCTCGGATTTTCTCTGCTGCCTTCATGCAGCTGTACACACGCTTGATTCTCTTATGGAGACATATAAATCCATGGGTTTGAAGATTCTTTCTAGTCAGGTGTATTCCTAGGCGTTGAATATAGGATGTTTAGCCCATTTCGTTGAGCAATGGGTAGGTCTTGACTATTACATATTTGACGTATGGAATGGTATCTGTGCTAATTTCTATCTCTGGTTTTATGCAGTACCGCAACTCACCTTTCCCCTTAAGCAAACATAAGTTGGTTTTCTAAATTTGAGACCCTGTTCTGTTTTGTAATTCAGTTCATGTGTAACCAAGATTACATTCGGTGTATTAGTGATATCTTATGATGTTTCATTTTCGGTGTGACTTATTTCACTTAGAATCATCGTACCTGAATCCACTCATTATGCCACGACAGGCCAGATGACATAGATTTCATTGGTGAGTGATATTCCATTGTACGTACGTACCACAACTTCTTTATCCATTTTTCGCTTTCTGGGATATTTAACTTGTACCGTAGTCGAGGTTCTGTAAACAGAGCCGTCTGAAACTTTGGGGTGGCTGTGTGTTTTTGATTTTAATTTCCCTAAGCTATAGGACCATAAGTGGAAGTGCCGTAGGCTCCGTTGCTTTGCTTTCTAGGTGTTTCAGGAAAAACCATACACTTCTCCAGAGTGGCTGTTGGCAATTTACATCCCACCCATCAGCATAACAAGGCTCCCTGTTCTCCATGGCCTGTGCTGCATTTCTGGATTTTACACTTTTTTCAGATGGCCCTTTTGACCGGGGGGCAGTGAGACTTCATTGTAGTGCAGATTTCTTTAACATGCTTGCTTGGTTGGCCAAGAAGGACGTATGCGTTTTTTACTGAATATATTCAGGAAAAAACGCATACGCCCTTTCTGGCCAAGTGCATCATTGTCGACGTTCTGCCACTTTTCCTATGCTTTAAATGAAATTCCAGTGTACCCCCTGAAATCGTTTCCCTGCAATTCTGCCCCGCTTTCAAGTCCTCTTCGCAGCCTTCCTTCAATATATTTTTGGACGATAGCTGTCATTTATAACTCTGCATGTTTGTGAATTACAGTGCCCCTGAGCTCCTTTCTTCAAATCGCTTTCTTGTGAGCTGACCGCAAACCCGCAGGATTGCTTCAGGCCCTAATCTTGTTCCGGAACGGCATGCTGAGCCTTTGGTTAATTCCTCTTTCTGGTGGGAAATGAGCGTTAAATTTGCCCGTGCAGACACCTACAGCTAGTCTCTCATTGGTTCTCCCTATTCCTGTTCATCTTGCGCAGAAATTGCAAACTGTGCCAAACAGCAGGTTAAAGGCAGTGACTCTCCAAGTGGGGAGAGTGTTAGTAAAGGGTCTGGAATTGTGAACCCGAGTAAAAGGGAACGAAAACTGAGATGCATTTGAAAACGTTTCCCGGTCACACGGTGCACCATACTGTGGGTTTCCCATGCATGTTTTAGCTGAAGGAAGAATCGCTTAAACCTGGAGAGTTGGGACCCATGGAAAGGCTACCATGCAGTATGACTTCAAATGGTCTGCATTTGCTCATCGAACCTCACCAATGCTATCAGCCCGAAGTGTCCAACTTTATGTCTCACTCAGCTCTGGGTGTAGATGAGGTAAATCCAGGTTGCATCACAAGCCCTGAATGAATTATTTAAGAATTGCTCTCTATTTCACTGTCATTGTGTTTTGTTTTTGTAATTCATTTTGATAATGGGATTTATTGGATTTTCTCTGCTGCCTTCATGCAGCTGTACACACGCTTGATTCTCTTATGGAGACATATAAATCCATGGGTTTGAAGATTCTTACTAGTCAGGTGTATTCCTAGGCGTTGAATATAGGGTGCTTAGCCTATTTCGTTGAGCAAGTGGTAGGTTTTGAGTATTACATATTTGACGTATGGAATGGTATCTGTGCTAATTTCTATCTCTGGTTTTATGCAGCACCCCAACTCACCTTTCCCCTTAAGCAAACATAAGTTGGTTTTGTAAATTTGAGACCCTGTTCTGTTTTGTAATTCAGTTCATGTGTAGCCAAGATTACATTCGGCGTATTAGTGATATCTTATGATGTTTCATTTTCGGTGTGACTTATTTCACTTAGAATCATCGTACCTGAATCCACTCATTATGCCACGACAGGCCAGATGACATAGATTTCATTGGTGACTGATATTCCATTGTACGTACGTACCACAACTTCTTTATTCATTTTTCGCTTTCTGGGATATTTAACTTGTACCGTAGACGAGGTTCTTGTAAACAGAGCCGTCTGAAACTTTGGGGTGGCTGTGTGATTTTTATTTTAATTTCCCTAAGCTATAGGACCATAAGTGGAAGTGCCGTAGGCTCCATTGCTTTGTTTTTTAGCTGTTTCAGGAAACACCATACATTTCTCCAGAGTGACTCTTGGCCATTTACATCCCACCCATCAGCATAACAAGGTCCCCTGTTCTCCATGGCCTGTGCTGCATTTCTGGATTTTACACTTTTTTCAGATGGCCCTTTTGACCGGGGGGCAGTGAGACTTCATTGTAGTGCAGATTTCTTTAACATGCTTGCTTGGTTGGCCAAAAAGGGCATATGCGTTTTTTCCTGAATATATTCAGGAAAAAACGCATACGCCCTTTTGGGCCAAGTGCATCATTGTCGACGTTCTGCCTCTTTTCCTATTCTTTAAATGCAATTCCAGTCTACCCTCTGAAATCGTTTTCTTGCAATTCTGACCGCTTTCAAGTCCTCTTCGCAGCCTTCCTTCAATATGTTTTTGGACGATAGCTGTCATTTATAACTCTGCAGGTTTGTGAATTACAGTGCCCCTGAGCTCCTTTCTTCAAATCGCTTTCTTGTGAGCTGGCCGCAAACCCGCAGGATTGCTTCAGGCCCTAATCTTGTTCCGGCACGGCATGCTGAGCGTTTGGTTAATTGCTGTTCCTGGTTGGAAATGAGCGTTAAATTTGCCCGTGCAGACACCTACAGCTAGTCTCTCATTGGTTCTCCGTATTCCTGTTCATCTTGCGCAGAAATTGCAAAGTGTGCCAAACAGGAGGTTAAAGGCCCTGACTCTCCAAGTGGGGAGAGTGTTAGTTAAGGTTCTGGAATTGTGAACCCGAGTTAAAGGGGACGGAAACTGAGATGCATTAGAAAACGTTTCCCGGTCACACGGTGCACCATACTGTGGGTTTCCCATGCATGCTTTAGCTGAAGGAAGGATCGCTTAAACCTGCGGAGTTGGGACCCATGGAAATTTTTACCATGCAGTATGACTTCAAATGGTCTGCATTTGCTCATCGAACCTCACCAATGCTATCAGCCCGAAGTGTCCAGCCTTATGTCTCACCCATCTCTGGGTGTAGATGTGGTAAATCCAGGTTGCATCACAAGCCCTGAATGAATTATTTAAGAATTGCTCTCTATTTCACTGTCATTGTGTTTTGTTTTTGAAATTTATTTTGATAATGGGATTTAGCTGATTTTCACTGCTGCGTTTATGTCACTGTACACACGCTTGATTCTCTTATTGAGACATATAAATCCATAAGTTTTAAGACTCTTACTCGTCCCGTATATTCCTAGGTGCTGAATATGGGGTGTTGAGTCCATTTCGTTGGCCAGGGAGTAGGTTTTTTCTATTACATATTTGGCTTATGGAACGGTATCTGTGCTAATTTCAATCTCTGGTTTTATGCAGCACCCCAACTCTCCTTTATCCTTAAGCATGCATAAGTTGGTTTTCTAAATCTGAGACCCCGTTCTGTTTTGTAATTCAGTTCATTTGTAGCCTCGTTTATATTCCATGTATTAGTAGTATCGTATGTCTTTTTCTTTTTGAATTATGTGACTTCGAATGATCTTACGTAACTCCTCTGGGGTTGTTACAGCTGGCCATATTTCATTGATTTTCAGGCTGAGTAATATTCCACTATACATAAGTGCCACATCTCTATCCATTTTTTCCCTCCACAGACATATAAATTATATCCTAGTCGAGGATCTTTTAAACAGAGAGGCGGTAAACATTGGGGTGCCTGTGTCCTCTCCATTTTTGTTTTTCCCAAGATATACATCCATGAGTGCAAGTGCCCTGTAGCTCATTTTTTAGATTCTTTAATAAACACAATACACTTATCAAGAGTGACCATTGGCAATATATATTTCCACTCTAAGCCTCACAGGGCTCCCTTTTCTCCTTGCCCTGTCCTGCATTTCTGGTGTTTACACTTTACGAGGAAGGCTCTTCTGACTGATGCGAAGTGATATGTTTTGTAGTATTGATTTCCAGTGCCCACCTGTTTGGTTGGCTAAAAAAGTGTATGCCCTTTTCTTGAATATATACAGAAAAAGACGCATACACCCTTTTTGGCCAACTGCAATGTTGGCAATGTTCAGCCCCTTTTCTTGTGCTTAATGGCGAGTCCTTTCTACTTCTTCCAATCCCTTTCCTGCCATTCTCTGTTGCTTACAAGTCCTTTTCTCTGACTTTCCCCAAGACATTTTTCAGTGATAGATATTTTCAACTCTGCAGTTTCGTGAATTTTAGTGTCCCTGAGTTCCGTTTTTCAACTTCTGTTTATGGGAACTGGCCACAAAGCAGTGGGATTTCCTCAAGCCCTATTCTGTTTCCATGGGCAACCCTAGCCTTTGGTCAATTCGTCTTCCTGATTGGAAATTAGAGTGACATGTGCCTGTCCGAACACCTAGGACTTGTCACTCATTGTTCCTCCTCCTTCTGCTTCATCCTCTGGACAAATTCCAAACAGGATGTTGAGAGTGCTGACATCTCCAAGTGAGGAGACTCTTCGTAAAGACACTGGAGGGGTGAACCCGAGCACCAGGAGATGAGGAGATGAGATGCCTTTTCCAAACTCTTACCGATCAGACGGTATACCATCCTCTGGGTGTGACAGGCATGTTTTAGGTGTAGGAAGTGTCCCATTCATGTGAGGAGAACACCAGGGCTTTTTCAAAATCAGTGTCTCTCCACAACCGAAACTGGGGAATTTTTTAAGCTACGGCTACACATAGGTTCATTAAGGGCCTTGGGAAGTAGGCAGAGTCCAAACTTTAGATGATTGAAGTCTTCAGGGTCAGAAGCACTCACCACTGGCTTCCCTTAGGTTCCATTTTAACTGTCATTAATAGATGATGTCAATAAAAACATCTATTCTTTTTCAGATTATTTCCCCTTATAGGTTATTGCAAAATATTGAGTGTAGTTCCCTGTGCTATACAGTAGTTCCTTGTTGATGATCGATTTTATACATAGCAGTGTGTATGTGTTAATCCCAAACTGTTAATTTATCCCTCCTCCCACCTTTCCCATTTGGTCTTAATATATTATAAGATTTTATACTTCTCAGAAATGGGGGAGCTGAAAGAGAGGTATCATTTTCAATGGAAAAGCATTTAAAACAAGATTGAAGCTTTAACCAAGATTATTAGATGTACATCCTTGGAAAGAAATCACTTCGTTTCTCTAGTATTGACCTGACAAATAAGACCTTTTCACTGAACTTGCTTATAATAAAGTGATGGAAATATCAAATGGAAGTGTTAGAAACATCTTATTTTGCCCGAGCCTTATACACTGTTCTATGTTAATTACAGTTTGGCTCACACATCTGTTCATTGAAGTTACAATGTTCTCAATTTCTGTTACTGATCCTCCAGAGTGGACCCCAACAAGTGTCCCCCTGCCCAGTGTCATTGGAGCCAACAGATTGAGACTGAGTTTGGTTCAGAAGCAAAGGAAACTTTATATTTTGATCAGAGAATGGAGAGGTGAGAGCATGTGCTACCCCGTGGGCTGTAGGCTGGGCTGCTGTGTAGAGATCCTGTCAGAGTCAGTGGGAGGGAGGGGGCGGAGCTCTCGAGGGCCCAGTTGGCTGCAGCTCAGGCTCTATATCGCAGAGTCTGCACCGTGCCCCAGGAGCTGAGGTGTTGACCCAGCCATTCTGCACTAGGAAATCTGGTCTGAAGTGCCGGCTGTTGAACCTCTGCATGTGGGACCCTAGGAGCACGTGAAATTAGACAAAGCACAAAGGATAAAAAAGGTTAGACTTTATTTTATTGCCCAGATTCTATTTTTATCTCCCAGGGATTTTTAAGGGGCTTTGCCTGGGACAAACCCCTCTTCTGCATTTTGTCCCCTTCCTCATTCTTAGAGTGCTGAGGGTGCAGACCCTTCATCTGTAACTGCTGAGTGCTGAGTTAGGAGCCCTCATACCCGTGGGCGAGGGTCAGAACTTCTCCCCAGCAGCCTCCAGGTGACGTTGATTGTCCCCAGGCCTCCTGCCTCCCTGCTCGTCCGCCTGAGCACAAGTATTGGTAGTGTTATAGATTCTAATGACCTTTAAGGGTCCAGGAAGGAGATGTGCAGTGACGCTGTGAGGTCCAGTTTCACCCCGCCCCACATTTGTTCGGCCACCTTAGGCTGACCGTTTCTGCCAGCCTAGATGCTCTGACCAGTAGTCTGCGCTTTCTTCAATTAGGCCCCTGAATTAACGTAAAAACAGCACCAGGTGTCAGGACCCTGCCTGCTCAACTCCCAGACAGTCCAGGGTCAGTGGTGATGAAGGACCATGATGGCCACTGAGTCAACAGCCTTTTGAAGTAAACAGGAGTCCAGCCGGTCTTATTGGCCACCATCATCACAGTGTCTGTAGGCTCTTCTATGGTGACAGCGTGATATACGGTTCCCCCGCCAAGATTATTACCTCCCCTCTGGGTGCAGTAAGTCCTGCAAGCAGTAGTCTACTCTTTTGGGACACACTCTTGTTGTTTTATGAGAGAAACTCCAGGTCAAGTGATGGTCACACGAGTCGTCATGGTGCCCCTTTGCCCCGGTTATCTCTCTGGAGGTTGGAGTTGGAGGGCCTCCTCACTCAAGGTCAGTGTGCCCACGGAGCAAACCCTGCAACTTCAGGGCATGGTTGGGGGCTAGGATCACCACGTGGGGTCCTTTTCGCTTAGGAGGGAGGTGGCCTTTTGGGCTGCTGATTTCCAGGTTTTCAGATACTGCCAGTATCTTGGCCAGATGTGGCGGTGGGCCAAGCCCCTTGGTGACCGTAGTTTATCCTACCTGGATGGCATTCTTGCATTGTTCCATTTCAAGTGGTCCCAGGTTTTGCACTAATACTCCAATGGCGATTCACCGTTCACCAGGAATGTAAAGGTCAAAGGGTTTAGCTAAATTAGGGAGTTCCAGGGCAAGGGTCTTAATTGACTGCTCTTTCCATTCTTGAAAGGCCACTTCTGGATTCTATTCAAAAGGATCATCATCTTTTCCTTTCAGTGTTTCATATAGAGACCCAGCTAGTAGACTGTAGTTAGGGATCCAGAAGCAGCAAACCCTGGCCTCCCCAGGAACCCCTAAGCTGTCTTCTAGTTTTAGAAATGGGTAAGGCTGTAAATTGTTTCTTCCCTTTCCTGGGATGGGCTTCTCCGACCTTCTGTGAGAATGAAGCCCAGGCAGGTCACCGTAGTCTGTGATATTTGAGCTCTTTCTTGGACAACTTGTATCCTTTATTGGCTTGGTAGTTCAGAGGTCTCCTTAGTAGGGCTGGCGATCAGAATGTCGTCTGCATATTGAAGGAGTGTTTCCTTTTCCAGAGGTAGAACTTTTAGGTCTTTAGCTGAGCTTTCCCCAAAGATGGTGTGGGAATTTTTGAACCCTTGGGGCAACACGGCCCGGAAGTATTGTTTTAGGTGTATGTTGAGTCCTGCCACTCACAAGCCAAAATTTCTTGTGACTCTGGGACTACTAGAATACAAAAGAAGGCATCATTGAAGACTAATACAGAATACCATGTCCTGGTGGTTGGTAGAATGACCAGCAGGGTGTAGGATTTAGGAACTACTGGAGGTCTATCCTCGGTGGCTTCACTGACTGTCCTGACATCCTTTACCAGGACTCCAGCAGCCCATGGGGCTCTCGAGGTCAGGCCAATCCCAGGATATGGAGCTCACCTGGGCAGGTACCTCACCCCCACCCCAGCCCACGGGGCTCTCGTGTCCAGGCCCCTCCCAGGATATGGGGATCCCTGGGCAGGTTCCCCTGCAGCCCATAGGGCTCTCGTGGTCAGACCCCTCCCCGGATACAGAGCTACACTTGCAGGTACTGTGGCAGGGCTGGGCACACAGGAACCATGCACATCGCCCTCATTGCAGAGCACTCCCAGCTCACCTGTCACTCAGATCTGACACAGAGCACCTCAGAGCAGGACTTGAACTAAGAAACGGCAGCTCCGACAGGTCTGTGACCCTGGGCATCACTCTGTGTGGCCTCCCTCCACCTGGTCTTCCAGAGACTTCCACTGCACCCGGGGCACCAGGCCTCTGTCTCCACCCACCACCCACCCCTCCTCTCCCTGACACCTGGGTTCCTCTCATTAGGAGAGGGTTTTCTTGAAGTTGTCTCCCACTCATGGGCCAGATAATATAATTAGAAAACAAGCCAGAGCTGCAGCCCCTTGTCTATCCTGACTCTCAGGAGCCCACACCTGTTCCTTGGACCTGGCCGATTCAGCAAGTTCCAGTTTCTGCAACTGTGAGCCCCTGAGGGGTGATTATTGGCTGGCCTGGGAAGCCTGACCGTGCCGGCCAGCCCTCCCCAGGTGTGCCTGGGTTGAGATCAATATAAACACCGCTCCAGGCAGCAAGAGCCCCTGCAGCTGTGCCTGACGCCATTTTCTCTGCCCTGTCAGCAGTCTCGGGGCTGGACTGGTGGGAGGGAGTGAGAGGCCATGGCTTTGTGGGTGGCCCAGTGTGAGTGGGGCTCTGCTGGACTTTCTGCAGCAGTTGCCAAGATGCCACCTGCTAAAGAAGAGGATGTGTCACCCATACCTGCCGCTGGAATTTCTCCCTGGGCAGAGGTGAGTGAGGAAGAAAGCAGTGGGGGCCGGGACAGCAGGGGTATCTCAGGCAGGGAAATGGAAAGCTTCCAGAAGAGCACCCAGGGCCAGGACCATCCTGGCTGACCTGCAGGCACCAAGTCGGCTGGCATGCTGGTGCTCATGTGGCTCCATGGCCCTTCCTCTAGGCTTTCAAGTCCTTGTACATATTCAGGTGTTTTACCTGGGAAGGGTGGGAACATTTCAGCAGCAGCTGGCCTGGGGCTCAGCCCACGTTTACTCACAGATGCCTCGGCACGGTCCCCCAGCTTTGCAATGAGGACGCTTGTTGTGTGGGGCCTGCTGGCTGAATGGGAGATGATTCCCCACCACTGACCAACTTCAGAATTGTTTACAACTGGAGCAAGTGCCCTGATACGGTTTTCCTCTGTGTAAATGGTGAGTTCTGTTTTGTTTTCTTTCTTTCGTTTTTGGTTCAAGGTAGATTTTATTCCTCTTTTTTGTATTTACAGATATAAGCATGGAAATAATTTATTCATATAAATACATGTATGTGAAGGGAAGAATATTTTGTCTGTTTTACTTTTTGTAATTTGGAATTTTATTTTATTTTTTTATACAGCAGGTTCTTTTTGGTTATCGATTTTATACATATAAATGTATACATGCCAATCCCAATCTCTCAACTCCTCCCACCACCACCCCCCAACAGCTTTCCCCCCTTGGTGTCCATACGTTTGTTGTCTACATCTGTTGCTCTATTTCTGCCTTGCAAAACGGTTCATCTGTACAATTTTTCTAGGTTCCACATATATGCATTAATATACAAGATTTGTTTTTCTCTTTCTGACTTACTTCACTCTGTATGACAGTCTCTAGATCCATCAACGTCTCTACAAATGACCCAATTTCATTCCTTTTTATGGCTTAGTGATATTCCGTTTTATATATGTACCACATCTTTATGCATTCGTCTGTCTGTGGGCATTTAGGTTGCTTCCATTACCTGGATATTGTAAATAGTGATGCAGTGAACATTGCGGTGAATGTCTCTTTTTGATTTATGGTTTTGTCTGGGTATATGCCCAGTAGTGGCATTGCTGTATCATATGGTAATTCTATTCTTAGTTTTATAAGAAACTCCATAATGTTCTCCACAGTGACTGTATCAATTTACATTCCCAACAATAGTGGAAGAGGGTTCCTTATCTCCACACCCTTTCCAGCATCTGTTGTTTGTAGATTTTCTGATGATGCCCATTCTAACAGGTGTGAGGTGATACACCATGGATGAGTCTATTTCGTTGAGCAAAGAGTAGGTCTTGTCTATTACATATTTGGCTTATGGAACGGTATGTGTGCTAATTACAATCTCTGGTTTTATACAGCACCCCAACTCAACTTTCCCCTTAAGCAAGCATAAGTTTTTATCTAAATGTGAGACTCTGTTCGGTTTTGTAATTCAGTTTATGTGTAGCCAAGTTTACACTCTCTCTATTAGTGATATCTTATGATAATTATCTTACTCTGTGACATATTTCTCTATTTCTCTTAGAATCATCATACTTAAATCCACTCAATTTGCTGCTACAGGCCTGATGACATTGATTTCATTGCTGAGTGATATTCCGTTGTACGTAAGTAGCACAACTCCTTTATCCATTTTTTTCTTTCTGGGATATTTAACTTGTACTGGATTCGAGGTTCTTGTAAACACAGCAGCCCTAAATTTTGTGTTGGCTGTGTCTTGTTGATTTTAATTTTCCTAAGCTATAGGGCCAAAAGTGGAAGTGCCCTAGGGTCTGTAGCTTTGTTTTTCAGATGTTTCAGGATACACCATAAACATCTCCACAGTGTCTGTTGGCAACTTACATCCCGCCCATCAGCATAACAAGGCTCCCTGTTCTCCATGGCCTGTCCTGTGTATCTGGTTTTTACACTTTTTTCAGATGGCCCTTTTGACGAATGGGAAATGAGACTTCATTGTAGTGCGGATTTCCATTGCTCGAGTGCTTGGTTGGCCAAAAAGGGCATATGCGTTTTTTCCTGAATATATTCAGGAAAAAATGTATACGCCCTTTTGTCCAAGTGCATCACTGTCAAAGATCTGCCGCTTTTCACATACTTTAAATGCAATTCCAATCTACCTCCTGAAATATGATTCCTGCAATTCTGCCTCGTTTTCAAGTCCTCTTTGCAGACTTACTTCAATATATTTTTGCCAATAGCTGTCATTTATAACTCTGCAGGTTTGTGAATTACAGTGCCCGTGATTTCCTTTAAAACTCGTTTCCTTGAAAGCTGGCCACAGAACCGCAGGTTTGCTTCAGGCCGTAATCAGGGTCCAGCACGTCACTCTGAGCCTTTGGTTAATTCCTCTTCCTGGTGGGAAATTAGAGTTAAATGTGCCCCTCCAGACACCTGCCTCACTCCCAGCCCCTTGGTGATGTGTGTCCTCTGGTTTGAGGCCACATGTGCTGGGTTCCTCACCTTTGGCTGATGTGGCCCCACTGGTGTGAGGACACTCCTGCCTGGTTCCCATCCTCTTGGTGATGTGGGCCCTCCGGTGAGAGTCAGATCCTGGTTGGGTTACTCACACTTCTGTGAGGTGGGACCTCTTCTCTGAGGTCACTCCTGCCTGGCTGGCACACCCCGCCTTGGCGACGTCGGCCCTCTGGTGGGAGTTGGTGCCTGCTGGGAGTCTCCTCCCCTCGGTAATGAGAGCCCTCTGGTGTCAGGCCGTAACTCCTGGGCTCCAAAAATTTTCTGATGTGCGCCCTGTGGCGCGAGTACACTCCTGCCAGTTTCCCAACCCCATGGGAATGTGGGCCTTCTGCTCTGAGGTCCCAACGTTGGGTTGCTCAGTTTCATGATGAGGGCCCTCAGGTGTGAGTTCACTCCGGCCTGGATTCCATAGCCTCGCTGCTCCTGGCCACCTGCTGGGAGGTTCCAACTGCAGGATTCCTCACCTTTTTTCTTCTATGGGCCCTCTGTTTTGAGACTCCTCCTGCCTGCCTCACTCCCAGCCCCTTGGTGATGTATGTCCTCTTGTTTGAGGCCACGTGTGCTGGGTCCCTCAGCTTTCGATGATGTGGCCCCACTGGTGTGAGGACACTCCTGCCTGGTTCCTATCCCTTTGATGATGTGGGCCCTCTGGTGAGAGTCTGATCCTGGCTGGGTTCCTCACCCTTCTGTGAGGTGGGCCCTCTGCTGTGAGGTCACTCCTGCCTGGCTGGCACACCCCGCCAGGGCAACATCGGCCCTCTTGTGGCAGTTGGAGCCTGCTGGGAGCCTCCTCCCCTCGGTGATGACGGCCCTCTTGCATCAGGCCCTAACTGCTGGGTACCCACATTTTCTGATACGTGCTAAGTGGTGTGAGGACACTCCTGCGAGGTTCCCATCCCCATGGGGATGTGGGCCTTCTGCTCTGAGGTCCCAATGGATGGGTTGCTCACAGTTTCATGATGTGGGCCCTCTGCTGTGAGTTCACTGCAGCCTGGATCGCATAGACTCGGTGCTCTGGGCCGCCTGCTGGGAGGTTCCCACTGCAGGATTCCTCAGCTTTTTTATTCTATGGGCCCTGTGTTTTGAGGCTCCTCCTGCCTGCCTCACTCCGAGCCCCTTGGAGATGTGGGTCTTCTGGTTTAGGCCACATGTGCTGGGTTCCTCACCTTTCTATGATGTGGCCACACTGGTGTGAAGACAGTCCTGCCTGTTTCTGATCCCCTTGGTGATGTGGGCCCTCTGGTGAGAGTCTTATCCTGGCTGGGTTCCTCACCCTTCTGTGAGGTAGGCCCTCTGCTGTGAGGTCACTCCTGCCTGGCTGTCACACGTCCCCTTGGCGACATGGGCCCTCAGTTGGGAGTTGGTGCCTGCTTGGAGTCTCCTCCCCTTGGTAATGAGGGCCCTCTGGCATCAGGCCCTAACTTCTGAGCTCCCAAAATTCTCTGATGTGTGCCCTGTGGTGCGAGTACACTTATGCCATGTTCCCAACCACATGGGAATGTGGGCCTTCTGCTCTGAGGTCCCAACGGCTGGGTTGCTCAGAGTTTCATGATGAGGGCCCTCTGTTTTGAGTTCAGTCAGGTCTGGATCCCATAGCCTCGCTGCTCCTGGACGCCTGCTGGGAGGTTCCAGCTGCTGGATTCCTCACCATTTTTATTCCATGGGCCCTATGTTTTGAGGCTCCTCCTGCCTGCCTCACTCCCAGCCCCTTGGTGATGTGTGTCCTCTGGTTTGAGGCCACGTGTGCTGGGTCACTCACATTTCGGTGATGACGCCTCACTGGTGTGAGGACACTCCAGCCTGGTTCCCATTCCCTTGGTGATGTGGGCCCTGTGGTGAGAGTCTGATCCTCTTTGGGTTCCTCACACTTTTGTGAGGTGGGCCCTCTGCTCTGAGGTCACTCCTGCCTGGCTGGCACATCCCGCATTGGTGATGGCGGCCCTCTGGTAGCAGTTGGAGCCTGCTGGGAGCCTCCTCTCCTCGGTGATGAGAGCCCTCTGGCGTCAGGCCCTAACTGCTGGGCTCCCCACATTTTCTGATGTGTGCCCACTGGTGCGATGACACTCCTGCTTGGTTCCCTTCCCCATGGGGATGTGGGCCTTGTGCTCTGAGGTCACAACGGCTGGTTTGCTCACAGTTTCATGATGAGGGCCCTCTGTTGTGAGTTCATCACTGCCTGGATCCCATAGCCTCGGTGCTCTGGGCCGCCTGCTGGGATGTTCCAACTGCTGGGTTCCTCACCTTTTTTATACAATGGGCCATGTGTTGTGAGGTTAATCCTGCCTGCCTCGCTCCGAAACTCATGGTGATGTGGGTCCTCTGGTTTGAGGCCACATTTTTTGTGTACCTCAACTTTTGATGATGTGGCCCCACGGGTGTGATGATACTCCTGCGTGGTTCACAGCCCCTTGCTGATGTGGGCACTCTGGTGAGAGTCTGATCCTGGCTGGGTTCCTTACCCTTCTGTGAGGTGGGCCCTCTGATGTGAGGTCACTCCTGCCTGGCTGGCTCACATCGCCTTGGCGATGTGGGCCCACTGTTGGCCACGAAAGCATGCTGGGAGCCTCCTACCTTCTTTAATGAGGGCCCTGAAAAAACGCATATGCACTTTTTGACCAAGTGCATCATTGTCGAGGATCGGCCTCTTCTCCTATGCTTTCAGAGCGCTGCCCGTCTACCTCCTGAAATCATATTCCTGGAATTCTGCCCCGTTTCAAGCCCTCTTCGCAGCCTTACTTCAATATATTTTTGTATGATACCTGTCATTTATAACTCTGCAGGTTTGTTAATTACAGTGTCCCTGAGCTCCTTTCTTCAACTCGCTTGCTTGTGAGCTGGCCGCAAACCCACAGGATTGCTTCAGGCCCTAAAATGGTTTCGGCACGGCACGCTGAGACTTTGGTAAATTCCTCTTTCTGGTGGGAAATGAACATTTAAGTTGCCCGTGCAGACCCTAAAGCTAGTCTCTCATTGGTTCTCCCTATTCCTGTTCATCTTGTGAAGAAATTGCAAACTGTGCCAAACAGGAGGTTAAAGGCACTGACTCTCCAAGTGGGTAGAGAGTTAGTAAAGCGTCTGGAATGGTGAACCCAAGTACCAGGGAACGAAACCTGAGAAGCATTTAAAATCGTTTCCCAGTCACACGGCAGACCATACTCTGGGATTCCCAAGCATGTTTAAGCTGAAGGAAGAATTCCTTAAACCTGGAGAGTTGGGACCCATGGAATGGGTACCATGCAGTATGACTTCAAAGGGTCTGCATTTGCTCACTGAACCTCACCAATACTATCAGTCAGAAGTGTCCAGCCTTATGTCTCACCCAGCTCTGGGTGTAGATGTGGTAAATCCAGGTTGCATCACAAGCCCTGAATGAATTATTTAAGAATTGCTCTCTATTTCACTGTCATTGTGTTTTGTTTTTGTAATTTAGTTTGATAACGGGATTTATCGGATTTTCACTGCTGCTTTTATGCCGCTGTACACACGCTTGATTCTCTTACAGAGACATATAAATCCATTGGTTTGAAGATTCTTACTAGTCAGGTGTATTCCTAGGCGTTGAATATGCGGTGTTGAGTCCATGTCGTTGAGCAAGGAGTAGGTCTTGACTATTATATATTTGGCTTATGGAACGGTATCTGTGCTAATTTCAATCTCTGGTTTTATGCAGCACCCCTACTCACCTTTGCCCTTAAGCAAGCATTGGTTGCTTTTCTAAATTTGAGTCCCTGTTCTGTTTTGTAATTCAGTTCATGTGTAGCCAAGTTTACATTCCGTGTATTAGTGATATCTTATGATGTTTCTTGTTTTGTGTGACTTATTTCACTTAGAATCATCGTACCTGAATCCACTCATTATGCCGCGATGGGCCTGATGACCTAGATTTCATTGCTGAGTGTTATTCCAAAGTATGTTCGTACCACAACTTCTTTATCCATTTTTCGCTTTCTGGGATATTTAACTTGAACCGTAGATGAGGTTCTTGTAAACAGAGCCTTCTGAAATTTTAGAGTGGCTGTGTCTTTTGGATTTTAATTTCCCTAAGCTATAGGAGCTTAAGTGGAAGTGCGTACGCTCCGTTGCTTTGTTTTTTAGGTGTTTCAGGAAACACCATACACTTCTCCAGAGTGGCTGTTGGCAATTTATATCCCGTCCATCAGCATAACAAGGCTCCCTGTTCTCCATGGCCTGTCCTGCCTTTCTGGATTTTACACTTTTTTCAGAAGGCCCTTTTGACCGGGGGCCAGTGAGACTTCATTGTAGTGCAGATTTCCTTTACACGCTTGCTTGGTTGGCCAAAAAGTGCGTATGCGTTATTTCCTGAATATATTCAGGTAAAAACGCATACGCCCTTTTTGGCCAAGTGCATCATTGTCGACGTTATGACTCTTTCCTATGCTTTAAATGCAATTCCAGTCTACCCCCTGAAATCGTTTTCCAGCAATTCTGCCCCGCTGTCAAGTCCTCTTCGCAGCCTTCTTCAATGTATTTCTGGACGATAGTTGTCATTTATAACTCTGCAGGTTTGTGAATGACAGTGCCCCTGAGCTCCTTTCTTCAACTCGTTTCCTTGTGAGCTGGCCGCAAAACCGCAGGATTGCTTCAGGCCCTAATCTGGTTCCGGCCTGGCATGCTGAGCCTTTGGTTAATTCCACTTCCTGGAGGGAAATGAACATAAATTTGCCCGTGCAGACACCTACAGCTAGTCTCTCATTGGTTCTCCCTATTCCTGTTCATCTTGCGCAGAAATTGCAAACTGTGCCAAACAGCAGGTTAAAGGCAGTGACTCTCCAAGTGGGGAGAGTGTTAGTAAAGGGTCTGGAATTGTGAACCCGAGTAAAAGGGAACGAAAACTGAGATGCATTTGTAAACGTTTCCCGGTCACACGGTGCACCATACTGTGGGTTTCCCATGCATGTTTTAGCTGAAGGAAGAATCGCTTAAACCTGGAGAGTTGGGACCCATGGAAAGGCTACCATGCAGTATGACTTCAAATGGTCTGCATTTGCTCATCGAACCTCACCAATGCTATCAGCCCGAAGTGTCCAACTTTATGTCTCACTCAGCTCTGGGTGTAGATGAGGTAAATCCAGGTTGCATCACAAGCCCTGAATGAATTATTTAAGAATTGCTCTCTATTTCACTGTCATTGTGTTTTGTTTTTGTAATTCATTTTGATAATGGGATTTATTGGATTTTCTCTGCTGCCTTCATGCAGCTGTACACACGCTTGATTCTCTTATGGAGACATATAAATCCATGGGTTTGAAGATTCTTACTAGTCAGGTGTATTCCTAGGCGTTGAATATAGGGTGCTTAGCCTATTTCGTTGAGCAAGTGGTAGGTTTTGAGTATTACATATTTGACGTATGGAATGGTATCTGTGCTAATTTCTATCTCTGGTTTTATGCAGCACCCCAACTCACCTTTCCCCTTAAGCAAACATAAGTTGGTTTTGTAAATTTGAGACCCTGTTCTGTTTTGTAATTCAGTTCATGTGTAGCCAAGATTACATTCGGCGTATTAGTGATATCTTATGATGTTTCATTTTCGGTGTGACTTATTTCACTTAGAATCATCGTACCTGAATCCACTCATTATGCCACGACAGGCCAGATGACATAGATTTCATTGGTGACTGATATTCCATTGTACGTACGTACCACAACTTCTTTATTCATTTTTCGCTTTCTGGGATATTTAACTTGTACCGTAGACGAGGTTCTTGTAAACAGAGCCGTCTGAAACTTTGGGGTGGCTGTGTGATTTTTATTTTAATTTCCCTAAGCTATAGGACCATAAGTGGAAGTGCCGTAGGCTCCATTGCTTTGTTTTTTAGCTGTTTCAGGAAACACCATACATTTCTCCAGAGTGACTCTTGGCCATTTACATCCCACCCATCAGCATAACAAGGTCCCCTGTTCTCCATGGCCTGTGCTGCATTTCTGGATTTTACACTTTTTTCAGATGGCCCTTTTGACCGGGGGGCAGTGAGACTTCATTGTAGTGCAGATTTCTTTAACATGCTTGCTTGGTTGGCCAAAAAGGGCATATGCGTTTTTTCCTGAATATATTCAGGAAAAAACGCATACGCCCTTTTGGGCCAAGTGCATCATTGTCGACGTTCTGCCTCTTTTCCTATTCTTTAAATGCAATTCCAGTCTACCCTCTGAAATCGTTTTCTTGCAATTCTGACCGCTTTCAAGTCCTCTTCGCAGCCTTCCTTCAATATGTTTTTGGACGATAGCTGTCATTTATAACTCTGCAGGTTTGTGAATTACAGTGCCCCTGAGCTCCTTTCTTCAAATCGCTTTCTTGTGAGCTGGCCGCAAACCCGCAGGATTGCTTCAGGCCCTAATCTTGTTCCGGCACGGCATGCTGAGCGTTTGGTTAATTGCTGTTCCTGGTTGGAAATGAGCGTTAAATTTGCCCGTGCAGACACCTACAGCTAGTCTCTCATTGGTTCTCCGTATTCCTGTTCATCTTGCGCAGAAATTGCAAAGTGTGCCAAACAGGAGGTTAAAGGCCCTGACTCTCCAAGTGGGGAGAGTGTTAGTTAAGGTTCTGGAATTGTGAACCCGAGTTAAAGGGGACGGAAACTGAGATGCATTAGAAAACGTTTCCCGGTCACACGGTGCACCATACTGTGGGTTTCCCATGCATGCTTTAGCTGAAGGAAGGATCGCTTAAACCTGCGGAGTTGGGACCCATGGAAATTTTTACCATGCAGTATGACTTCAAATGGTCTGCATTTGCTCATCGAACCTCACCAATGCTATCAGCCCGAAGTGTCCAGCCTTATGTCTCACCCATCTCTGGGTGTAGATGTGGTAAATCCAGGTTGCATCACAAGCCCTGAATGAATTATTTAAGAATTGCTCTCTATTTCACTGTCATTGTGTTTTGTTTTTGAAATTTATTTTGATAATGGGATTTAGCTGATTTTCACTGCTGCGTTTATGTCACTGTACACACGCTTGATTCTCTTATTGAGACATATAAATCCATAAGTTTTAAGACTCTTACTCGTCCCGTATATTCCTAGGTGCTGAATATGGGGTGTTGAGTCCATTTCGTTGGCCAGGGAGTAGGTTTTTTCTATTACATATTTGGCTTATGGAACGGTATCTGTGCTAATTTCAATCTCTGGTTTTATGCAGCACCCCAACTCTCCTTTATCCTTAAGCATGCATAAGTTGGTTTTCTAAATCTGAGACCCCGTTCTGTTTTGTAATTCAGTTCATTTGTAGCCTCGTTTATATTCCATGTATTAGTAGTATCGTATGTCTTTTTCTTTTTGAATTATGTGACTTCGAATGATCTTACGTAACTCCTCTGGGGTTGTTACAGCTGGCCATATTTCATTGATTTTCAGGCTGAGTAATATTCCACTATACATAAGTGCCACATCTCTATCCATTTTTTCCCTCCACAGACATATAAATTATATCCTAGTCGAGGATCTTTTAAACAGAGAGGCGGTAAACATTGGGGTGCCTGTGTCCTCTCCATTTTTGTTTTTCCCAAGATATACATCCATGAGTGCAAGTGCCCTGTAGCTCATTTTTTAGATTCTTTAATAAACACAATACACTTATCAAGAGTGACCATTGGCAATATATATTTCCACTCTAAGCCTCACAGGGCTCCCTTTTCTCCTTGCCCTGTCCTGCATTTCTGGTGTTTACACTTTACGAGGAAGGCTCTTCTGACTGATGCGAAGTGATATGTTTTGTAGTATTGATTTCCAGTGCCCACCTGTTTGGTTGGCTAAAAAAGTGTATGCCCTTTTCTTGAATATATACAGAAAAAGACGCATACACCCTTTTTGGCCAACTGCAATGTTGGCAATGTTCAGCCCCTTTTCTTGTGCTTAATGGCGAGTCCTTTCTACTTCTTCCAATCCCTTTCCTGCCATTCTCTGTTGCTTACAAGTCCTTTTCTCTGACTTTCCCCAAGACATTTTTCAGTGATAGATATTTTCAACTCTGCAGTTTCGTGAATTTTAGTGTCCCTGAGTTCCGTTTTTCAACTTCTGTTTATGGGAACTGGCCACAAAGCAGTGGGATTTCCTCAAGCCCTATTCTGTTTCCATGGGCAACCCTAGCCTTTGGTCAATTCGTCTTCCTGATTGGAAATTAGAGTGACATGTGCCTGTCCGAACACCTAGGACTTGTCACTCATTGTTCCTCCTCCTTCTGCTTCATCCTCTGGACAAATTCCAAACAGGATGTTGAGAGTGCTGACATCTCCAAGTGAGGAGACTCTTCGTAAAGACACTGGAGGGGTGAACCCGAGCACCAGGAGATGAGGAGATGAGATGCCTTTTCCAAACTCTTACCGATCAGACGGTATACCATCCTCTGGGTGTGACAGGCATGTTTTAGGTGTAGGAAGTGTCCCATTCATGTGAGGAGAACACCAGGGCTTTTTCAAAATCAGTGTCTCTCCACAACCGAAACTGGGGAATTTTTTAAGCTACGGCTACACATAGGTTCATTAAGGGCCTTGGGAAGTAGGCAGAGTCCAAACTTTAGATGATTGAAGTCTTCAGGGTCAGAAGCACTCACCACTGGCTTCCCTTAGGTTCCATTTTAACTGTCATTAATAGATGATGTCAATAAAAACATCTATTCTTTTTCAGATTATTTCCCCTTATAGGTTATTGCAAAATATTGAGTGTAGTTCCCTGTGCTATACAGTAGTTCCTTGTTGATGATCGATTTTATACATAGCAGTGTGTATGTGTTAATCCCAAACTGTTAATTTATCCCTCCTCCCACCTTTCCCATTTGGTCTTAATATATTATAAGATTTTATACTTCTCAGAAATGGGGGAGCTGAAAGAGAGGTATCATTTTCAATGGAAAAGCATTTAAAACAAGATTGAAGCTTTAACCAAGATTATTAGATGTACATCCTTGGAAAGAAATCACTTCGTTTCTCTAGTATTGACCTGACAAATAAGACCTTTTCACTGAACTTGCTTATAATAAAGTGATGGAAATATCAAATGGAAGTGTTAGAAACATCTTATTTTGCCCGAGCCTTATACACTGTTCTATGTTAATTACAGTTTGGCTCACACATCTGTTCATTGAAGTTACAATGTTCTCAATTTCTGTTACTGATCCTCCAGAGTGGACCCCAACAAGTGTCCCCCTGCCCAGTGTCATTGGAGCCAACAGATTGAGACTGAGTTTGGTTCAGAAGCAAAGGAAACTTTATATTTTGATCAGAGAATGGAGAGGTGAGAGCATGTGCTACCCCGTGGGCTGTAGGCTGGGCTGCTGTGTAGAGATCCTGTCAGAGTCAGTGGGAGGGAGGGGGCGGAGCTCTCGAGGGCCCAGTTGGCTGCAGCTCAGGCTCTATATCGCAGAGTCTGCACCGTGCCCCAGGAGCTGAGGTGTTGACCCAGCCATTCTGCACTAGGAAATCTGGTCTGAAGTGCCGGCTGTTGAACCTCTGCATGTGGGACCCTAGGAGCACGTGAAATTAGACAAAGCACAAAGGATAAAAAAGGTTAGACTTTATTTTATTGCCCAGATTCTATTTTTATCTCCCAGGGATTTTTAAGGGGCTTTGCCTGGGACAAACCCCTCTTCTGCATTTTGTCCCCTTCCTCATTCTTAGAGTGCTGAGGGTGCAGACCCTTCATCTGTAACTGCTGAGTGCTGAGTTAGGAGCCCTCATACCCGTGGGCGAGGGTCAGAACTTCTCCCCAGCAGCCTCCAGGTGACGTTGATTGTCCCCAGGCCTCCTGCCTCCCTGCTCGTCCGCCTGAGCACAAGTATTGGTAGTGTTATAGATTCTAATGACCTTTAAGGGTCCAGGAAGGAGATGTGCAGTGACGCTGTGAGGTCCAGTTTCACCCCGCCCCACATTTGTTCGGCCACCTTAGGCTGACCGTTTCTGCCAGCCTAGATGCTCTGACCAGTAGTCTGCGCTTTCTTCAATTAGGCCCCTGAATTAACGTAAAAACAGCACCAGGTGTCAGGACCCTGCCTGCTCAACTCCCAGACAGTCCAGGGTCAGTGGTGATGAAGGACCATGATGGCCACTGAGTCAACAGCCTTTTGAAGTAAACAGGAGTCCAGCCGGTCTTATTGGCCACCATCATCACAGTGTCTGTAGGCTCTTCTATGGTGACAGCGTGATATACGGTTCCCCCGCCAAGATTATTACCTCCCCTCTGGGTGCAGTAAGTCCTGCAAGCAGTAGTCTACTCTTTTGGGACACACTCTTGTTGTTTTATGAGAGAAACTCCAGGTCAAGTGATGGTCACACGAGTCGTCATGGTGCCCCTTTGCCCCGGTTATCTCTCTGGAGGTTGGAGTTGGAGGGCCTCCTCACTCAAGGTCAGTGTGCCCACGGAGCAAACCCTGCAACTTCAGGGCATGGTTGGGGGCTAGGATCACCACGTGGGGTCCTTTTCGCTTAGGAGGGAGGTGGCCTTTTGGGCTGCTGATTTCCAGGTTTTCAGATACTGCCAGTATCTTGGCCAGATGTGGCGGTGGGCCAAGCCCCTTGGTGACCGTAGTTTATCCTACCTGGATGGCATTCTTGCATTGTTCCATTTCAAGTGGTCCCAGGTTTTGCACTAATACTCCAATGGCGATTCACCGTTCACCAGGAATGTAAAGGTCAAAGGGTTTAGCTAAATTAGGGAGTTCCAGGGCAAGGGTCTTAATTGACTGCTCTTTCCATTCTTGAAAGGCCACTTCTGGATTCTATTCAAAAGGATCATCATCTTTTCCTTTCAGTGTTTCATATAGAGACCCAGCTAGTAGACTGTAGTTAGGGATCCAGAAGCAGCAAACCCTGGCCTCCCCAGGAACCCCTAAGCTGTCTTCTAGTTTTAGAAATGGGTAAGGCTGTAAATTGTTTCTTCCCTTTCCTGGGATGGGCTTCTCCGACCTTCTGTGAGAATGAAGCCCAGGCAGGTCACCGTAGTCTGTGATATTTGAGCTCTTTCTTGGACAACTTGTATCCTTTATTGGCTTGGTAGTTCAGAGGTCTCCTTAGTAGGGCTGGCGATCAGAATGTCGTCTGCATATTGAAGGAGTGTTTCCTTTTCCAGAGGTAGAACTTTTAGGTCTTTAGCTGAGCTTTCCCCAAAGATGGTGTGGGAATTTTTGAACCCTTGGGGCAACACGGCCCGGAAGTATTGTTTTAGGTGTATGTTGAGTCCTGCCACTCACAAGCCAAAATTTCTTGTGACTCTGGGACTACTAGAATACAAAAGAAGGCATCATTGAAGACTAATACAGAATACCATGTCCTGGTGGTTGGTAGAATGACCAGCAGGGTGTAGAATTTAGGAACTACTGGAGGTCTATCCTCGGTGGCTTCACTGACTGTCCTGACATCCTTTACCAGGACTCCAGCAGCCCATGGGGCTCTCGAGGTCAGGCCAATCCCAGGATATGGAGCTCACCTGGGCAGGTACCTCACCCCCACCCCAGCCCACGGGGCTCTCGTGTCCAGGCCCCTCCCAGGATATGGGGATCCCTGGGCAGGTTCCCCTGCAGCCCATAGGGCTCTCGTGGTCAGACCCCTCCCCGGATACAGAGCTACACTTGCAGGTACTGTGGCAGGGCTGGGCACACAGGAACCATGCACATCGCCCTCATTGCAGAGCACTCCCAGCTCACCTGTCACTCAGATCTGACACAGAGCACCTCAGAGCAGGACTTGAACTAAGAAACGGCAGCTCCGACAGGTCTGTGACCCTGGGCATCACTCTGTGTGGCCTCCCTCCACCTGGTCTTCCAGAGACTTCCACTGCACCCGGGGCACCAGGCCTCTGTCTCCACCCACCACCCACCCCTCCTCTCCCTGACACCTGGGTTCCTCTCATTAGGAGAGGGTTTTCTTGAAGTTGTCTCCCACTCATGGGCCAGATAATATAATTAGAAAACAAGCCAGAGCTGCAGCCCCTTGTCTATCCTGACTCTCAGGAGCCCACACCTGTTCCTTGGACCTGGCCGATTCAGCAAGTTCCAGTTTCTGCAACTGTGAGCCCCTGAGGGGTGATTATTGGCTGGCCTGGGAAGCCTGACCGTGCCGGCCAGCCCTCCCCAGGTGTGCCTGGGTTGAGATCAATATAAACACCGCTCCAGGCAGCAAGAGCCCCTGCAGCTGTGCCTGACGCCATTTTCTCTGCCCTGTCAGCAGTCTCGGGGCTGGACTGGTGGGAGGGAGTGAGAGGCCATGGCTTTGTGGGTGGCCCAGTGTGAGTGGGGCTCTGCTGGACTTTCTGCAGCAGTTGCCAAGATGCCACCTGCTAAAGAAGAGGATGTGTCACCCATACCTGCCGCTGGAATTTCTCCCTGGGCAGAGGTGAGTGAGGAAGAAAGCAGTGGGGGCCGGGACAGCAGGGGTATCTCAGGCAGGGAAATGGAAAGCTTCCAGAAGAGCACCCAGGGCCAGGACCATCCTGGCTGACCTGCAGGCACCAAGTCGGCTGGCATGCTGGTGCTCATGTGGCTCCATGGCCCTTCCTCTAGGCTTTCAAGTCCTTGTACATATTCAGGTGTTTTACCTGGGAAGGGTGGGAACATTTCAGCAGCAGCTGGCCTGGGGCTCAGCCCACGTTTACTCACAGATGCCTCGGCACGGTCCCCCAGCTTTGCAATGAGGACGCTTGTTGTGTGGGGCCTGCTGGCTGAATGGGAGATGATTCCCCACCACTGACCAACTTCAGAATTGTTTACAACTGGAGCAAGTGCCCTGATACGGTTTTCCTCTGTGTAAATGGTGAGTTCTGTTTTGTTTTCTTTCTTTCGTTTTTGGTTCAAGGTAGATTTTATTCCTCTTTTTTGTATTTACAGATATAAGCATGGAAATAATTTATTCATATAAATACATGTATGTGAAGGGAAGAATATTTTGTCTGTTTTACTTTTTGTAATTTGGAATTTTATTTTATTTTTTTATACAGCAGGTTCTTTTTGGTTATCGATTTTATACATATAAATGTATACATGCCAATCCCAATCTCTCAACTCCTCCCACCACCACCCCCCAACAGCTTTCCCCCCTTGGTGTCCATACGTTTGTTGTCTACATCTGTTGCTCTATTTCTGCCTTGCAAAACGGTTCATCTGTACAATTTTTCTAGGTTCCACATATATGCATTAATATACAAGATTTGTTTTTCTCTTTCTGACTTACTTCACTCTGTATGACAGTCTCTAGATCCATCAACGTCTCTACAAATGACCCAATTTCATTCCTTTTTATGGCTTAGTGATATTCCGTTTTATATATGTACCACATCTTTATGCATTCGTCTGTCTGTGGGCATTTAGGTTGCTTCCATTACCTGGATATTGTAAATAGTGATGCAGTGAACATTGCGGTGAATGTCTCTTTTTGATTTATGGTTTTGTCTGGGTATATGCCCAGTAGTGGCATTGCTGTATCATATGGTAATTCTATTCTTAGTTTTATAAGAAACTCCATAATGTTCTCCACAGTGACTGTATCAATTTACATTCCCAACAATAGTGGAAGAGGGTTCCTTATCTCCACACCCTTTCCAGCATCTGTTGTTTGTAGATTTTCTGATGATGCCCATTCTAACAGGTGTGAGGTGATACACCATGGATGAGTCTATTTCGTTGAGCAAAGAGTAGGTCTTGTCTATTACATATTTGGCTTATGGAACGGTATGTGTGCTAATTACAATCTCTGGTTTTATACAGCACCCCAACTCAACTTTCCCCTTAAGCAAGCATAAGTTTTTATCTAAATGTGAGACTCTGTTCGGTTTTGTAATTCAGTTTATGTGTAGCCAAGTTTACACTCTCTCTATTAGTGATATCTTATGATAATTATCTTACTCTGTGACATATTTCTCTATTTCTCTTAGAATCATCATACTTAAATCCACTCAATTTGCTGCTACAGGCCTGATGACATTGATTTCATTGCTGAGTGATATTCCGTTGTACGTAAGTAGCACAACTCCTTTATCCATTTTTTTCTTTCTGGGATATTTAACTTGTACTGGATTCGAGGTTCTTGTAAACACAGCAGCCCTAAATTTTGTGTTGGCTGTGTCTTGTTGATTTTAATTTTCCTAAGCTATAGGGCCAAAAGTGGAAGTGCCCTAGGGTCTGTAGCTTTGTTTTTCAGATGTTTCAGGATACACCATAAACATCTCCACAGTGTCTGTTGGCAACTTACATCCCGCCCATCAGCATAACAAGGCTCCCTGTTCTCCATGGCCTGTCCTGTGTATCTGGTTTTTACACTTTTTTCAGATGGCCCTTTTGACGAATGGGAAATGAGACTTCATTGTAGTGCGGATTTCCATTGCTCGAGTGCTTGGTTGGCCAAAAAGGGCATATGCGTTTTTTCCTGAATATATTCAGGAAAAAATGTATACGCCCTTTTGTCCAAGTGCATCACTGTCAAAGATCTGCCGCTTTTCACATACTTTAAATGCAATTCCAATCTACCTCCTGAAATATGATTCCTGCAATTCTGCCTCGTTTTCAAGTCCTCTTTGCAGACTTACTTCAATATATTTTTGCCAATAGCTGTCATTTATAACTCTGCAGGTTTGTGAATTACAGTGCCCGTGATTTCCTTTAAAACTCGTTTCCTTGAAAGCTGGCCACAGAACCGCAGGTTTGCTTCAGGCCGTAATCAGGGTCCAGCACGTCACTCTGAGCCTTTGGTTAATTCCTCTTCCTGGTGGGAAATTAGAGTTAAATGTGCCCCTCCAGACACCTGCCTCACTCCCAGCCCCTTGGTGATGTGTGTCCTCTGGTTTGAGGCCACATGTGCTGGGTTCCTCACCTTTGGCTGATGTGGCCCCACTGGTGTGAGGACACTCCTGCCTGGTTCCCATCCTCTTGGTGATGTGGGCCCTCCGGTGAGAGTCAGATCCTGGTTGGGTTACTCACACTTCTGTGAGGTGGGACCTCTTCTCTGAGGTCACTCCTGCCTGGCTGGCACACCCCGCCTTGGCGACGTCGGCCCTCTGGTGGGAGTTGGTGCCTGCTGGGAGTCTCCTCCCCTCGGTAATGAGAGCCCTCTGGTGTCAGGCCGTAACTCCTGGGCTCCAAAAATTTTCTGATGTGCGCCCTGTGGCGCGAGTACACTCCTGCCAGTTTCCCAACCCCATGGGAATGTGGGCCTTCTGCTCTGAGGTCCCAACGTTGGGTTGCTCAGTTTCATGATGAGGGCCCTCAGGTGTGAGTTCACTCCGGCCTGGATTCCATAGCCTCGCTGCTCCTGGCCACCTGCTGGGAGGTTCCAACTGCAGGATTCCTCACCTTTTTTCTTCTATGGGCCCTCTGTTTTGAGACTCCTCCTGCCTGCCTCACTCCCAGCCCCTTGGTGATGTATGTCCTCTTGTTTGAGGCCACGTGTGCTGGGTCCCTCAGCTTTCGATGATGTGGCCCCACTGGTGTGAGGACACTCCTGCCTGGTTCCTATCCCTTTGATGATGTGGGCCCTCTGGTGAGAGTCTGATCCTGGCTGGGTTCCTCACCCTTCTGTGAGGTGGGCCCTCTGCTGTGAGGTCACTCCTGCCTGGCTGGCACACCCCGCCAGGGCAACATCGGCCCTCTTGTGGCAGTTGGAGCCTGCTGGGAGCCTCCTCCCCTCGGTGATGACGGCCCTCTTGCATCAGGCCCTAACTGCTGGGTACCCACATTTTCTGATACGTGCTAAGTGGTGTGAGGACACTCCTGCGAGGTTCCCATCCCCATGGGGATGTGGGCCTTCTGCTCTGAGGTCCCAATGGATGGGTTGCTCACAGTTTCATGATGTGGGCCCTCTGCTGTGAGTTCACTGCAGCCTGGATCGCATAGACTCGGTGCTCTGGGCCGCCTGCTGGGAGGTTCCCACTGCAGGATTCCTCAGCTTTTTTATTCTATGGGCCCTGTGTTTTGAGGCTCCTCCTGCCTGCCTCACTCCGAGCCCCTTGGAGATGTGGGTCTTCTGGTTTAGGCCACATGTGCTGGGTTCCTCACCTTTCTATGATGTGGCCACACTGGTGTGAAGACAGTCCTGCCTGTTTCTGATCCCCTTGGTGATGTGGGCCCTCTGGTGAGAGTCTTATCCTGGCTGGGTTCCTCACCCTTCTGTGAGGTAGGCCCTCTGCTGTGAGGTCACTCCTGCCTGGCTGTCACACGTCCCCTTGGCGACATGGGCCCTCAGTTGGGAGTTGGTGCCTGCTTGGAGTCTCCTCCCCTTGGTAATGAGGGCCCTCTGGCATCAGGCCCTAACTTCTGAGCTCCCAAAATTCTCTGATGTGTGCCCTGTGGTGCGAGTACACTTATGCCATGTTCCCAACCACATGGGAATGTGGGCCTTCTGCTCTGAGGTCCCAACGGCTGGGTTGCTCAGAGTTTCATGATGAGGGCCCTCTGTTTTGAGTTCAGTCAGGTCTGGATCCCATAGCCTCGCTGCTCCTGGACGCCTGCTGGGAGGTTCCAGCTGCTGGATTCCTCACCATTTTTATTCCATGGGCCCTATGTTTTGAGGCTCCTCCTGCCTGCCTCACTCCCAGCCCCTTGGTGATGTGTGTCCTCTGGTTTGAGGCCACGTGTGCTGGGTCACTCACATTTCGGTGATGACGCCTCACTGGTGTGAGGACACTCCAGCCTGGTTCCCATTCCCTTGGTGATGTGGGCCCTGTGGTGAGAGTCTGATCCTCTTTGGGTTCCTCACACTTTTGTGAGGTGGGCCCTCTGCTCTGAGGTCACTCCTGCCTGGCTGGCACATCCCGCATTGGTGATGGCGGCCCTCTGGTAGCAGTTGGAGCCTGCTGGGAGCCTCCTCTCCTCGGTGATGAGAGCCCTCTGGCGTCAGGCCCTAACTGCTGGGCTCCCCACATTTTCTGATGTGTGCCCACTGGTGCGATGACACTCCTGCTTGGTTCCCTTCCCCATGGGGATGTGGGCCTTGTGCTCTGAGGTCACAACGGCTGGTTTGCTCACAGTTTCATGATGAGGGCCCTCTGTTGTGAGTTCATCACTGCCTGGATCCCATAGCCTCGGTGCTCTGGGCCGCCTGCTGGGATGTTCCAACTGCTGGGTTCCTCACCTTTTTTATACAATGGGCCATGTGTTGTGAGGTTAATCCTGCCTGCCTCGCTCCGAAACTCATGGTGATGTGGGTCCTCTGGTTTGAGGCCACATTTTTTGTGTACCTCAACTTTTGATGATGTGGCCCCACGGGTGTGATGATACTCCTGCGTGGTTCACAGCCCCTTGCTGATGTGGGCACTCTGGTGAGAGTCTGATCCTGGCTGGGTTCCTTACCCTTCTGTGAGGTGGGCCCTCTGATGTGAGGTCACTCCTGCCTGGCTGGCTCACATCGCCTTGGCGATGTGGGCCCACTGTTGGCCACGAAAGCATGCTGGGAGCCTCCTACCTTCTTTAATGAGGGCCCTGAAAAAACGCATATGCACTTTTTGACCAAGTGCATCATTGTCGAGGATCGGCCTCTTCTCCTATGCTTTCAGAGCGCTGCCCGTCTACCTCCTGAAATCATATTCCTGGAATTCTGCCCCGTTTCAAGCCCTCTTCGCAGCCTTACTTCAATATATTTTTGTATGATACCTGTCATTTATAACTCTGCAGGTTTGTTAATTACAGTGTCCCTGAGCTCCTTTCTTCAACTCGCTTGCTTGTGAGCTGGCCGCAAACCCACAGGATTGCTTCAGGCCCTAAAATGGTTTCGGCACGGCACGCTGAGACTTTGGTAAATTCCTCTTTCTGGTGGGAAATGAACATTTAAGTTGCCCGTGCAGACCCTAAAGCTAGTCTCTCATTGGTTCTCCCTATTCCTGTTCATCTTGCGAAGAAATTGCAAACTGTGCCAAACAGGAGGTTAAAGGCACTGACTCTCCAAGTGGGTAGAGAGTTAGTAAAGCGTCTGGAATGGTGAACCCAAGTACCAGGGAACGAAACCTGAGAAGCATTTAAAATCGTTTCCCAGTCACACGGCAGACCATACTCTGGGATTCCCAAGCATGTTTAAGCTGAAGGAAGAATTCCTTAAACCTGGAGAGTTGGGACCCATGGAATGGGTACCATGCAGTATGACTTCAAAGGGTCTGCATTTGCTCACTGAACCTCACCAATACTATCAGTCAGAAGTGTCCAGCCTTATGTCTCACCCAGCTCTGGGTGTAGATGTGGTAAATCCAGGTTGCATCACAAGCCCTGAATGAATTATTTAAGAATTGCTCTCTATTTCACTGTCATTGTGTTTTGTTTTTGTAATTTAGTTTGATAACGGGATTTATCGGATTTTCACTGCTGCTTTTATGCCGCTGTACACACGCTTGATTCTCTTACAGAGACATATAAATCCATTGGTTTGAAGATTCTTACTAGTCAGGTGTATTCCTAGGCGTTGAATATGCGGTGTTGAGTCCATGTCGTTGAGCAAGGAGTAGGTCTTGACTATTATATATTTGGCTTATGGAACGGTATCTGTGCTAATTTCAATCTCTGGTTTTATGCAGCACCCCTACTCACCTTTGCCCTTAAGCAAGCATTGGTTGCTTTTCTAAATTTGAGTCCCTGTTCTGTTTTGTAATTCAGTTCATGTGTAGCCAAGTTTACATTCCGTGTATTAGTGATATCTTATGATGTTTCTTGTTTTGTGTGACTTATTTCACTTAGAATCATCGTACCTGAATCCACTCATTATGCCGCGATGGGCCTGATGACCTAGATTTCATTGCTGAGTGTTATTCCAAAGTATGTTCGTACCACAACTTCTTTATCCATTTTTCGCTTTCTGGGATATTTAACTTGAACCGTAGATGAGGTTCTTGTAAACAGAGCCTTCTGAAATTTTAGAGTGGCTGTGTCTTTTGGATTTTAATTTCCCTAAGCTATAGGAGCTTAAGTGGAAGTGCGTACGCTCCGTTGCTTTGTTTTTTAGGTGTTTCAGGAAACACCATACACTTCTCCAGAGTGGCTGTTGGCAATTTATATCCCGTCCATCAGCATAACAAGGCTCCCTGTTCTCCATGGCCTGTCCTGCCTTTCTGGATTTTACACTTTTTTCAGAAGGCCCTTTTGACCGGGGGCCAGTGAGACTTCATTGTAGTGCAGATTTCCTTTACACGCTTGCTTGGTTGGCCAAAAAGTGCGTATGCGTTATTTCCTGAATATATTCAGGTAAAAACGCATACGCCCTTTTTGGCCAAGTGCATCATTGTCGACGTTATGACTCTTTCCTATGCTTTAAATGCAATTCCAGTCTACCCCCTGAAATCGTTTTCCAGCAATTCTGCCCCGCTGTCAAGTCCTCTTCGCAGCCTTCTTCAATGTATTTCTGGACGATAGTTGTCATTTATAACTCTGCAGGTTTGTGAATGACAGTGCCCCTGAGCTCCTTTCTTCAACTCGTTTCCTTGTGAGCTGGCCGCAAAACCGCAGGATTGCTTCAGGCCCTAATCTGGTTCCGGCCTGGCATGCTGAGCCTTTGGTTAATTCCACTTCCTGGAGGGAAATGAACATAAATTTGCCCGTGCAGACACCTACAGCTAGTCTCTCATTGGTTCTCCCTATTCCTGTTCATCTTGCGCAGAAATTGCAAACTGTGCCAAACAGCAGGTTAAAGGCAGTGACTCTCCAAGTGGGGAGAGTGTTAGTAAAGGGTCTGGAATTGTGAACCCGAGTAAAAGGGAACGAAAACTGAGATGCATTTGAAAACGTTTCCCGGTCACACGGTGCACCATACTGTGGGTTTCCCATGCATGTTTTAGCTGAAGGAAGAATCGCTTAAACCTGGAGAGTTGGGACCCATGGAAAGGCTACCATGCAGTATGACTTCAAATGGTCTGCATTTGCTCATCGAACCTCACCAATGCTATCAGCCCGAAGTGTCCAACTTTATGTCTCACTCAGCTCTGGGTGTAGATGAGGTAAATCCAGGTTGCATCACAAGCCCTGAATGAATTATTTAAGAATTGCTCTCTATTTCACTGTCATTGTGTTTTGTTTTTGTAATTCATTTTGATAATGGGATTTATTGGATTTTCTCTGCTGCCTTCATGCAGCTGTACACACGCTTGATTCTCTTATGGAGACATATAAATCCATGGGTTTGAAGATTCTTACTAGTCAGGTGTATTCCTAGGCGTTGAATATAGGGTGCTTAGCCTATTTCGTTGAGCAAGTGGTAGGTTTTGAGTATTACATATTTGACGTATGGAATGGTATCTGTGCTAATTTCTATCTCTGGTTTTATGCAGCACCCCAACTCACCTTTCCCCTTAAGCAAACATAAGTTGGTTTTGTAAATTTGAGACCCTGTTCTGTTTTGTAATTCAGTTCATGTGTAGCCAAGATTACATTCGGCGTATTAGTGATATCTTATGATGTTTCATTTTCGGTGTGACTTATTTCACTTAGAATCATCGTACCTGAATCCACTCATTATGCCACGACAGGCCAGATGACATAGATTTCATTGGTGACTGATATTCCATTGTACGTACGTACCACAACTTCTTTATTCATTTTTCGCTTTCTGGGATATTTAACTTGTACCGTAGACGAGGTTCTTGTAAACAGAGCCGTCTGAAACTTTGGGGTGGCTGTGTGATTTTTATTTTAATTTCCCTAAGCTATAGGACCATAAGTGGAAGTGCCGTAGGCTCCGTAGCTTTGTTTTTTCCGTGTTCCGGGAAGCACCATACACTTCTCCAGAGTGGCTGTTGGCAATTTACATCCCGCCCATCAGCATAACAAGGCTCCCGGTTGTCCATGGCCTGTTTTGCCTTTCTGGATTTTACACTTTTTTCAGATGGCCCTTTTGACCGGGGGCAGTGAGACTTCATTGAAGTGCACATTTCTTTAACATGCATGCTTGGTTGGCCAAAAAGGGCGTATGCGTTTTTTCCTGAATATATTCAGGAAAAAACGCATACGCCCTTTTTGGCCAAGTGCATCATTGTCGACGTTCTGCCTCTTTTCCTATGCTTTAAATGCAATTCCCGTCTACCCGCTGAAATCGTTTTCCTGCAATTCTGCCCCACATTCAAGTCCTCTTCGCAGCCTTCCTTCAATATATTTTTGGACGATAGCTGTCATTTATAACTCTGCAGGTTTGTGAGTTACAGTGCCCCTGAGCTCCGTTCTTCAACTCGCTATCCTGTGAGCTGGCCGCAAACCCACAGGATTGCTTCAGGCCCTAATCTGGTTCCGGCACCGCATGCTGAGCCTTTGGTTAATTCCTCTTCCTGGTGGGAAATGAGCGTTAAATTTGCCCGTGCAGACACCTAGAGCTAGTCTCTCATTCATTCTCCCTATTGCTTTTCATCTTGCGCAGAAATTGCAAACTGTGCCCAACAGGAGGTTAAAGGCACTGACTCTCCAAGTGGGGAGAGTGTTCGTAAAGGGTCTGGAATGGTGAACCCGAGTAAAAGGGGACGAAAACTGAGATGCATTTGAAAACGTTTGCCAGTCACACGGTGCACCATACTGTGGGTTTCCCATGCATGTTTTAGCTGAAGGAAGAATCCCTTAAACTTGGAGAGTTGGGACCCATGGAATGGGTACCATGCTGTATGACTTCAAAGGGTCTGCATTTGCTCATCGAAGCTCACCAATGCTATCAGCCCGAAGTGCCCAACCTTATGTCTCACTCAGCTCTGGGTGTAGATGTGGTAAATCCAGGTTGCATCACAAGCCCTGAATGAATTATTTAAGAATTGCTCTCTATTTCACTGTCCTTGGGTTTTGTTTGTGTAATTCATTTTGATAATGGGATTTATCGGATTTTCTCTTCTGCATTCATGCCGCTGTACACACGCTTCATTCTCTTACGGAGACATATAAATCCATGGGTTTGAAGATTCTTACTAGTCAGGTGTATTCCTAGGCGTTGAATATGGGGTGTTTAGTCCATTTCGTTGAGCAAGTGGTAGGTCTTGACTATTACATATTTGGCTTATGGAAAGGTATCTGTGCTAATTTCTATCTCTGGTTTTATGCAGCACCCCAACTCACCTTTCCCCTTAAGCAAGCATAAGTTGGTTTTCTAAATTTGAGACCCTGTTCTGTTTTGTAATTCAGTTCATGTGTAGCCAAGTTTACATTCCGTGTATTAGTGATATCTTATGATGTTTCATTTTCTGTGTGACTTATTTCACTTAGAATCATCGTACCTGAATCCACTCATTATGCCGCGACGGGCCTGATGACATAGATTTCATTGCTGAGTGATATTCCATTGTACGTACGTACCACAACTTCTTTATCCATTTTTCACATTCTGGGATATTTACCTTGTACCGTAGACGAGGTTCTTTTAAACAGAGCCATCCGACACTTTGGGGTGGCTGTGTGTTTTTGATTTTAATTTCCCAAACTATAGGACCATAAGTGGAAGTGCCGTAGGCTCCGTAGCTTTGTTTTTTCCGTGTTCCGGGAAACGCCATACACTTCTCCAGAGTGGCTGTTGGCAATTTACATCCCGCCCATCAGCATAACAAGGCTCCCTGTTCTCTATGGCCTGTGCTGCCTTTCTGGATTTTACACTTTTTTCAGATGGCCCTTTTGACAGGGGGGCAGTGATACTTCATTGTAGTGCAGATTTCTTTAACATGCTTGCTTGGTTGGCCAAAAAGGGCGTATGCGTTTTTTCCTGAATATATTCAGGAAAAAACGCATACGCCCTTTTTGGCCAAGAGCATCATTGTCGACGTTCTGCCTCTTTTCCTATGCTTTAAATGCAATTCCCGTCTACCCCCTGAAATCGTTTTCCTGCAAATCTGTCCCGCTTACAAGTCGTCTTCGCAGCCTTCCTTCAATATATTTTTGGACGATAGCTGTCATTTATAACTCTGCAGGTTTGTGAGTTACAGTGCCCTTGAGCTCCGTTCTTCAACTCGCTATCCTGTGAGCTGGCCGCAAACCCACAGGATTGCTTCAGGCCATAATCTGGTTCCGGCACGGCATGCTGAGCCTTTGGTTAATTCCTCTTCCTGGTGGGAAATGAGCGTTAAATTTGCCTGTGCAGACACCTAGAGCTAGTCTCTCATTCGTTCTCCCTATTGCTTTTCATCTTGCGCAGAAATTGCAAACTGTGCCCAACAGGAGGTTAAAGGCACTGACTCTCCAAGTGGGGAGAGTGTTCGTAAAGGGTCTGGAATGGTGAACCCGAGTAAAAGGGGACGAAAACTGAGATGCATTTGAAAACGTTTGCCAGTCACACGGTGCACCATACTGTGGGTTTCCCATGCATGTTTTAGCTGAAGGAAGAATCCCTTAAACTTGGAGAGTTGGGACCCATGGAATGGGTACCATGCTGTATGACTTCAAAGGGTCTGCATTTGCTCATCGAAGCTCACCAATGCTATCAGCCCGAAGTGCCCAACCTTATGTCTCACTCAGCTCTGGGTGTAGATGTGGTAAATCCAGGTTGCATCACAAGCCCTGAATGAATTATTTAAGAATTGCTCTCTATTTCACTGTCCTTGGGTTTTGTTTGTGTAATTCATTTTGATAATGGGATTTATCGGATTTTCTCTGCTGCATTCATGCCGCTGTACACACGCTTCATTCTCTTACGGAGACATATAAATCCATGGGTTTGAAGATTCTTACTAGTCAGGTGTATTCCTAGGCGTTGAATATGGGGTGTTTAGTCCATTTCGTTGAGCAAGGTGTAGGTCTTGACTATTACATATTTGGCTTATGGAAAGGTATCTGTGCTAATTTCTATCTCTGGTTTTATGCAGCACCCCAACTCACCTTTCCCCTTAAGCAAGCATAAGTTGGTTTTCTAAATTTGAGACCCTGTTCTGTTTTGTAATTCAGTTCATGTGTAGCCAAGTTTACATTCCGTGTAGTAGTGATATCTTACGATGTTTCATTTTCTGTGTGACTTATTTCACTTAGAATCATCGTACCTGAATCCACTCATTATGCCGCGACGGGCCTGATGACATAGATTTCATTGCTGAGTGATATTCCATTGTACGTACGTACCACAACTTCTTTATCCATTTTTCACATTCTGGGATATTTACCTTGTACCGTAGACGAGGTTCTTGTAAACAGAGCCGTCCGACACTTTGGGGTGGCTGTGTGTTTTTGATTTTAATTTCCCTAATCTATAGGACCATAAGTGGAAGTGCCGTAGGCTCCGTAGCTTTGTTTTTTCGGTGTTCCGGGAAACACCATACACGTCTCCAGAGTGGCTGTTGGCAATTTACATCCCGCCCATTGCATAACAAGGCTCCCTGTTCTCCATGGCCTGTGCTGCCTTTCTGGATTTTACACTTTTTTCAGATGGCCCTTTTGACTGGGGGGCCGTGAGACTTCATTGTAGTGCAGATTTCTTTAACATGCTTGCTTGGTTGGCCAAAAAGGGCGTATGCGTTTTTTCCTGAATATATTCAGGAAAAAAGGCATACGCCCTTTTTGGCCAAGAGCATCATTGTCGACGTTCTGCCTCTTTTCCTATGCTTTTAATGCAATTCCCGTCTACCCCCTGAAATCGTTTTCCTGCAAATCTGTCCCGCTTACAAGTCGTCTTCGCAGCCTTCCTTCAATATATTTTTGGACGATAGCTGTCATTTATAACTCTGCAGGTTTGTGAGTTACAGTGCCCCTGAGCTCCGTTCTTCAACTCGCTATCCTGTGAGCTGGCCGCAAACCCACAGGATTGCTTCAGGCCCTAATCTGGTTCCGGCACGGCATGCTGAGCCTTTGGTTAATTCCTCTTCCTGGTGGGAAATGAGCGTTAAATTTGCCCGTGCAGACACCTAGAGCTAGTCTCTCATTCGTTCTCCCTATTGCTTTTCATCTTGCGCAGAAATTGCAAACTGTGCCCAACAGGAGGTTAAAGGCACTGACTCTCCAAGTGGGGAGAGTGTTCGTAAAGGGTCTGGAATGGTGAACCCGAGTAAAAGGGGACGAAAACTGAGATGCATTTGAAAACGTTTGCCAGTCACACGGTGCACCATACTGTGGGTTTCCCATGCATGTTTTAGCTGAAGGAAGAATCCCTTAAACTTGGAGAGTTGGGACCCATGGAATGGGTACCATGCTGTATGACTTCAAAGGGTCTGCATTTGCTCATCGAAGCTCACCAATGCTATCAGCCCGAAGTGCCCAACCTTATGTCTCACTCAGCTCTGGGTGTAGATGTGGTAAATCCAGGTTGCATCACAAGCCCTGAATGAATTATTTAAGAATTGCTCTCTATTTCACTGTCCTTGGGTTTTGTTTGTGTAATTCATTTTGATAATGGGATTTATCGGATTTTCTCTGCTGCATTCATGCCGCTGTACACACGCTTCATTCTCTTACGGAGACATATAAATCCATGGGTTTGAAGATTCTTACTAGTCAGGTGTATTCCTAGGCGTTGAATATGGGGTGTTTAGTCCATTTCGTTGAGCAAGGGGTAGGTCTTGACTATTACATATTTGGCTTATGGAAAGGTATCTGTGCTAATTTCTATCTCTGGTTTTATGCAGCACCCCAACTCACCTTTCCCCTTAAGCAAGCATAAGTTGGTTTTCTAAATTTGAGACCCTGTTCTGTTTTGTAATTCAGTTCATGTGTAGCCAAGTTTACATTCCGTGTAGTAGTGATATCTTACGATGTTTCATTTTCTGTGTGACTTATTTCACTTAGAATCATCGTACCTGAATCCACTCATTATGCCGCGACGGGCCTGATGACATAGATTTCATTGCTGAGTGATATTCCATTGTACGTACGTACCACAACTTCTTTATCCATTTTTCACATTCTGGGATATTTACCTTGTACCGTAGACGAGGTTCTTGTAAACAGAGCCGTCCGACACTTTGGGGTGGCTGTGTGTTTTTTATTTTAATTTCCCTAATCTATAGGACCATAAGTGGAAGTGCCGTAGGCTCCGTAGCTTTGTTTTTTCGGTGTTCCGGGAAACACCATACACGTCTCCAGAGTGGCTGTTGGCAATTTACATCCCGCCCATCAGCATAACAAGGCTCCCTGTTCTCCATGGCCTGTGCTGCCTTTCTGGATTTTACACTTTTTTCAGATGGCCCTTTTGACTGGGGGGCCGTGAGACTTCATTGTAGTGCAGATTTCTTTAACATGCTTGCTTGGTTGGCCAAAAAGGGCGTATGCGTTTTTTCCTGAATATATTCAGGAAAAAACGCATACGCCCTTTTTGGCCAAGAGCATCATTGTCGACGTTCTGCCTCTTTTCCTATGCTTTAAATGCAATTCCCGTCTACCCCCTGAAATCGTTTTCCTGCAAATCTGTCCCGCTTACAAGTCGTCTTCGCAGCCTTCCTTCAATATATTTTTGGACGATAGCTGTCATTTATAACTCTGCAGGTTTGTGAGATACAGTGCCCCTGAGCTCCTTTCTTCAACTCGCTATCTTGTGAGCTGGCGGCAAACCCACAGGATTGCTTCAGGCCATAATCTGGTTCCGGCACGGCATGCTAAGCCTTTGGTTAATTCCTCTTCCTGGTGGGAAATGAGCGTTAAATTTGCCCGTGCAGACACCTAGAGCTAGTCTCTCATTCGTTCTTCCTATTCCTTTTCATCTTGCGCAGAAATTGCAAACTGTGCCCAACAGGAGGTTAAAGGCACTGACTCTCCAAGTGGGGAGAGTGTTCGTAAAGGGTCTGGAATGGTGAACCCGAGTAAAAGGGGACGAAAACTGAGATGCATTTGAAAACGTTTGCCAGTCACACGGTGCACCATACTGTGGGTTTCCCATGCATGTTTTAGCTGAAGGAAGAATCCCTTAAACTTGGAGAGTTGGGACCCATGGAATGGGTACCATGCTGTATGACTTCAAAGGGTCTGCATTTGCTCATCGAACCTCACCAATGCTATCAGCCCGAAGTGCCCAACCTTATGTCTCACTCAGCTCTGGGTGTAGATGTGGTAAATCCGGGTTGCATCAGAAGCCCTGAATGAATTATTTAAGAATTGCTCTCTATTTCACTGTCCTTGGGTTTTGTTTGTGTAATTCATTTTGATAATGGGATTTATCGGATTTTCTCTGCTGCATTCATGCCGCTGTACACACGCTTCATTCTCTTACGGAGACATATAAATCCATGGGTTTGAAGATTCTTACTAGTCAGGTGTATTCCTAGGCGTTGAATATGGGGTGTTTAGTCCATTTCGCTGAGCAAGGTGTAGGTCTTGACTATTACATATTTGGCTTATGGAAAGGTATCTGTGCTAATTTCTATCTCTGGTTTTATGCAGCACCCCAACTCACCTTTCCCCTTAAGCAAGCATAAGTTGGTTTTCGAAATTTGAGACCCTGTTCTGTTTTGTAATTCAGTTCATGTGTAGCCAAGTTTACATTCCGTGTAGTAGTGATATCTTATGATGTTTCATTTTCTGTGTGACTTATTTCACTTAGAATCATCGTACCTGAATCCACTCATTATGCCACGACGGGCCTGATGACATAGATTTCATTGCTGAGTGATATTCCATTGTACGTACGTACCACAACTTCTTTATCCATTTTTCACATTCTGGGATATTTAACTTGTACCGTAGACGAGGTTCTTGTAAACAGAGCCGTCCGACACTTTGGGGTGGCTGTGTGTTTTTGATTTTAATTTCCCTAAGCTATAGGACCATAAATAGAAGTGCCGTAGGCTCCGTAGCTTTGTTTTTTCGGTGTTCCGGGAAACACCATACACTTCTCCAGAGTGGCTGTTGGCAATTTACATCCCGCCCATCAGCATAACAAGGCTCCCTGTTCTCCATGGCCTGTGCTGCCTTTCTGGATTTTACACTTTTTTCAGATGGCCCTTTTGACCGGGGGGCAGTGAGACTTCATTGTAGTGCAGATTTCTTTAACATGCTTGCTTGGTTGGCCAAAAAGGGCGTATGCGTTTTTTCCTGAATATATTCAGGAAAAATCGCATACGCCCTTTTTGGCCAAGAGCATCATTGTCGACGTTCTGCCTCTTTTCCTATGCTTTTAATGCAATTCCCGTCTACCCCCTGAAATCGTTTTCCTGCAAATCTGTCCCGCTTACAAGTCGTCTTCGCAGCCTTCCTTCAATATATTTTTGGACGATAGCTGTCATTTATAACTCTGCAGGTTTGTGAGTTACAGTGCCCCTGAGCTCCGTTCTTCAACTCGCTATCCTGTGAGCTGGCCGCAAACCCACAGGATTGCTTCAGGCCCTAATCTGGTTCCGGCACGGCATGCTGAGCCTTTGGTTAATTCCTCTTCCTGGTGGGAAATGAGCGTTAAATTTGCCCGTGCAGACACCTAGAGCTAGTCTCTCATTCATTCTCCCTATTGCTTTTCATCTTGCGCAGAAATTGCAAACTGTGCCCAACAGGAGGTTAAAGGCACTGACTCTCCAAGTGGGGAGAGTGTTCGTAAAGGGTCTGGAATGGTGAACCCGAGTAAAAGGGGACGAAAACTGAGATGCATTTGAAAACGTTTGCCAGTCACACGGTGCACCATACTGTGGGTTTCCCATGCATGTTTTAGCTGAAGGAAGAATCCCTTAAACTTGGAGAGTTGGGACCCATGGAATGGGTACCATGCTGTATGACTTCAAAGGGTCTGCATTTGCTCATCGAAGCTCACCAATGCTATCAGCCCGAAGTGCCCAACCTTATGTCTCACTCAGCTCTGGGTGTAGATGTGGTAAATCCAGGTTGCATCACAAGCCCTGAATGAATTATTTAAGAATTGCTCTCTATTTCACTGTCCTTGGGTTTTGTTTGTGTAATTCATTTTGATAATGGGATTTATCGGATTTTCTCTGCTGCATTCATGCCGCTGTACACACGCTTCATTCTCTTACGGAGACATATAAATCCATGGGTTTGAAGATTCTTACTAGTCAGGTGTATTCCTAGGCGTTGAATATGGGGTGTTTAGTCCATTTCGTTGAGCAAGGGGTAGGTCTTGACTATTACATATTTGGCTTATGGAAAGGTATCTGTGCTAATTTCTATCTCTGGTTTTATGCAGCACCCCAACTCACCTTTCCCCTTAAGCAAGCATAAGTTGGTTTTCTAAATTTGAGACCCTGTTCTGTTTTGTAATTCAGTTCATGTGTAGCCAAGTTTACATTCCGTGTAGTAGTGATATCTTACGATGTTTCATTTTCTGTGTGACTTATTTCACTTAGAATCATCGTACCTGAATCCACTCATTATGCCGCGACGGGCCTGATGACATAGATTTCATTGCTGAGTGATATTCCATTGTACGTACGTACCACAACTTCT
This sequence comes from Delphinapterus leucas, assembly GCF_059928025.1. Lineage (NCBI taxonomy): Eukaryota > Metazoa > Chordata > Mammalia > Artiodactyla > Monodontidae > Delphinapterus > Delphinapterus leucas. Next base: position 6,294,684 of record NW_028322254.1, on the reverse strand, counting down.
TTATCCATTTTTCACATTCTGGGATATTTACCTTGTACCGTAGACGAGGTTCTTGTAAACAGAGCCGTCCGACACTTTGGGGTGGCTGTGTGTTTTTGATTTTAATTTCCCTAATCTATAGGACCATAAGTGGAAGTGCCGTAGGCTCCGTAGCTTTGTTTTTTCGGTGTTCCGGGAAACACCATACACGTCTCCAGAGTGGCTGTTGGCAATTTACATCCCGCCCATCAGCATAACAAGGCTCCCTGTTCTCCATGGCCTGTGCTGCCTTTCTGGATTTTACACTTTTTTCAGATGGCCCTTTTGACTGGGGGGCCGTGAGACTTCATTGTAGTGCAGATTTCTTTAACATGCTTGCTTGGTTGGCCAAAAAGGGCGTATGCGTTTTTTCCTGAATATATTCAGGAAAAAACGCATACGCCCTTTTTGGCCAAGAGCATCATTGTCGACGTTCTGCCTCTTTTCCTATGCTTTAAATGCAATTCCGGTCTACCCCCTGAAATCGTTTTCCTGCAAATCTGTCCCGCTTACAAGTCGTCTTCGCAGCCTTCCTTCAATATATTTTTGGACGATAGCTGTCATTTATAACTCTGCAGGTTTGTGAGATACAGTGCCCCTGAGCTCCTTTCTTCAACTCGCTATCTTGTGAGCTGGCGGCAAACCCACAGGATTGCTTCAGGCCATAATCTGGTTCCGGCACGGCATGCTAAGCCTTTGGTTAATTCCTCTTCCTGGTGGGAAATGAGCGTTAAATTTGCCCGTGCAGACACCTAGAGCTAGTCTCTCATTCGTTCTTCCTATTCCTTTTCATCTTGCGCAGAAATTGCAAACTGTGCCCAACAGGAGGTTAAAGGCACTGACTCTCCAAGTGGGGAGAGTGTTCGTAAAGGGTCTGGAATGGTGAACCCGAGTAAAAGGGGACGAAAACTGAGATGCATTTGAAAACGTTTGCCAGTCACACGGTGCACCATACTGTGGGTTTCCCATGCATGTTTTAGCTGAAGGAAGAATCCCTTAAACTTGGAGAGTTGGGACCCATGGAATGGGTACCATGCTGTATGACTTCAAAGGGTCTGCATTTGCTCATCGAACCTCACCAATGCTATCAGCCCGAAGTGCCCAACCTTATGTCTCACTCAGCTCTGGGTGTAGATGTGGTAAATCCGGGTTGCATCAGAAGCCCTGAATGAATTATTTAAGAATTGCTCTCTATTTCACTGTCCTTGGGTTTTGTTTGTGTAATTCATTTTGATAATGGGATTTATCGGATTTTCTCTGCTGCATTCATGCCGCTGTACACACGCTTCATTCTCTTACGGAGACATATAAATCCATGGGTTTGAAGATTCTTACTAGTCAGGTGTATTCCTAGGCGTTGAATATGGGGTGTTTAGTCCATTTCGCTGAGCAAGGTGTAGGTCTTGACTATTACATATTTGGCTTATGGAAAGGTATCTGTGCTAATTTCTATCTCTGGTTTTATGCAGCACCCCAACTCACCTTTCCCCTTAAGCAAGCATAAGTTGGTTTTCGAAATTTGAGACCCTGTTCTGTTTTGTAATTCAGTTCATGTGTAGCCAAGTTTACATTCCGTGTAGTAGTGATATCTTATGATGTTTCATTTTCTGTGTGACTTATTTCACTTAGAATCATCGTACCTGAATCCACTCATTATGCCACGACGGGCCTGATGACATAGATTTCATTGCTGAGTGATATTCCATTGTACGTACGTACCACAACTTCTTTATCCATTTTTCACATTCTGGGATATTTAACTTGTACCGTAGACGAGGTTCTTGTAAACAGAGCCGTCCGACACTTTGGGGTGGCTGTGTGTTTTTGATTTTAATTTCCCTAAGCTATAGGACCATAAATAGAAGTGCCGTAGGCTCCGTAGCTTTGTTTTTTCGGTGTTCCGGGAAACACCATACACTTCTCCAGAGTGGCTGTTGGCAATTTACATCCCGCCCATCAGCATAACAAGGCTCCCTGTTCTCCATGGCCTGTGCTGCCTTTCTGGATTTTACACTTTTTTCAGATGGCCCTTTTGACCGGGGGGCAGTGAGACTTCATTGTAGTGCAGATTTCTTTAACATGCTTGCTTGGTTGGCCAAAAAGGGCGTATGCGTTTTTTCCTGAATATATTCAGGAAAAATCGCATACGCCCTTTTTGGCCAAGAGCATCATTGTCGACGTTCTGCCTCTTTTCCTATGCTTTTAATGCAATTCCCGTCTACCCCCTGAAATCGTTTTCCTGCAAATCTGTCCCGCTTACAAGTCGTCTTCGCAGCCTTCCTTCAATATATTTTTGGACGATAGCTGTCATTTATAACTCTGCAGGTTTGTGAGTTACAGTGCCCCTGAGCTCCGTTCTTCAACTCGCTATCCTGTGAGCTGGCCGCAAACCCACAGGATTGCTTCAGGCCCTAATCTGGTTCCGGCACGGCATGCTGAGCCTTTGGTTAATTCCTCTTCCTGGTGGGAAATGAGCGTTAAATTTGCCCGTGCAGACACCTAGAGCTAGTCTCTCATTCATTCTCCCTATTGCTTTTCATCTTGCGCAGAAATTGCAAACTGTGCCCAACAGGAGGTTAAAGGCACTGACTCTCCAAGTGGGGAGAGTGTTCGTAAAGGGTCTGGAATGGTGAACCCGAGTAAAAGGGGACGAAAACTGAGATGCATTTGAAAACGTTTGCCAGTCACACGGTGCACCATACTGTGGGTTTCCCATGCATGTTTTAGCTGAAGGAAGAATCCCTTAAACTTGGAGAGTTGGGACCCATGGAATGGGTACCATGCTGTATGACTTCAAAGGGTCTGCATTTGCTCATCGAAGCTCACCAATGCTATCAGCCCGAAGTGCCCAACCTTATGTCTCACTCAGCTCTGGGTGTAGATGTGGTAAATCCAGGTTGCATCACAAGCCCTGAATGAATTATTTAAGAATTGCTCTCTATTTCACTGTCCTTGGGTTTTGTTTGTGTAATTCATTTTGATAATGGGATTTATCGGATTTTCTCTGCTGCATTCATGCCGCTGTACACACGCTTCATTCTCTTACGGAGACATATAAATCCATGGGTTTGAAGATTCTTACTAGTCAGGTGTATTCCTAGGCGTTGAATATGGGGTGTTTAGTCCATTTCGTTGAGCAAGGGGTAGGTCTTGACTATTACATATTTGGCTTATGGAAAGGTATCTGTGCTAATTTCTATCTCTGGTTTTATGCAGCACCCCAACTCACCTTTCCCCTTAAGCAAGCATAAGTTGGTTTTCTAAATTTGAGACCCTGTTCTGTTTTGTAATTCAGTTCATGTGTAGCCAAGTTTACATTCCGTGTAGTAGTGATATCTTATGATGTTTCATTATCTGTGTGACTTATTTCACTTAGAATCATCGTACCTGAATCCACTCATTATGCCGCGACGGGCCTGATGACATAGATTTCATTGCTGAGTGATATTCCATTGTACGTACGTACCACAACTTCTTTATCCATTTTTCACATTCTGGGATATTTACCTTGTACCGTAGACGAGGTTCTTGTAAACAGAGCCGTCCGACACTTTGGGGTGGCTGTGTGTTTTTGATTTTAATTTCCCTAAGCTATAGGACCATAAGTGGAAGTGCCGTAGGCTCCGTAGCTTTGTTTTTTCGGTGTTCCGGGAAACACCATACACGTCTCCAGAGTGGCTGTTGGCAATTTACATCCCGCCCATCAGCATAACAAGGCTCCCTGTTCTCCATGGCCTGTGCTGCCTTTCTGGATTTTACACTTTTTTCAGATGGCCCTTTTGACCTGGGGGCAGTGAGACTTCATTGTAGTGCAGATTTCTTTAACATGCTTGCTTGGGTGGCCAAAAGGGCGTATGCGTTTTTTCCTGAATATATTCAGGAAAAAACGCATACGCACTTTTTGGCCAAGAGCATCATTGTCGACGTTCTGCCTCTTTTCCTATGCTTTAAATGCAATTCCCGTCTACCCCCTGAAATCGTTTTCCTGCAATTCGGCCCCGCTTTCAAGTCCTCTTCGCAGCCTTCCTTCAATATATTTTTGGACGATAGCTGTCATTTATAACTCTGCAGGTTTGTGAGTTACAGTGCCCCTGAGCTCATTTCTTCAACTCGCTATCTTGTGAGCGGGCCGCAAACCCACAGTATTGCCTCAGGCCCTAATCTGGTTCCGGCACAGCATGCTGAGCCTTTGGTTAATTCTTCTTCCTGGTGGGAAATGAGCGTTAAATTTGCCCGTGCAGACACCTAGAGCTAGTCTCTCATTGGTTCTCCCTATTCCTTTTCATCTTGCGCAGAAATTGCAAACTGTGCCCAACAGGAGGTTAAAGGCACTGACTCTCCAAGTGGGGAGAGTGTTAGTAAAGGATCTGGAATGGTGAACCCAATTAAAAGAGGACAAAAATGAGATGCATTTGAAAACGTTTCCTGGTCACACAGTGCACCATACTGTGGGATTCCCATGCATGCTTTAGCTGAAGGAAGAATCGCTTAAACCTGGAGAGTTGGGACCCATGGAATGGGTACCATGCAATATGACTTCAAATGGTCTGCATTTGCTCATCGAACCTCACCAATGCTATCAGCCCGAAGTGTCCAACCTTATGTCTCACTCAAATCTGGGTTTAGATGAGGTAATTCCAGGTTGCATCACAAGCCCTGAATGAATTATTTAAGAATTGCTCTCTATTTCACTGTCCTTGGGTTTTGTTTGTGTAATTCATTTTGATAATGGGATTTATCGGATTTTCTCTGCTGCATTCATGCTACTGTACAAAGGCTTCTTTCTCTTACCGAGACATATAAATCCATGGGTTTGAAGATTCTTACTAGTCAGGTGTATTCCTAGGCGTTGAATATGGGGTGTTTAGTCCATTTCGTTGAGCAAGGGGTAGGTCTTGACTATTACATATTTGGCTTATGGAAAGGTATCTGTGCTAATTTCTATCTCTGGTTTTATGCAGCACCCCAACTCACCTTTCCCCTTAAGCAAGCATAAGTTGGTTTTCTAAATTTGAGACCCTGTTCTGTTTTGTAATTCAGTTCATGTGTAGCCAAGTTTATATTCCGTGTATTAGTGATATCTTATGATGTTTCATTTTCTGTGTTACTTATTTCACTTAGAATATCGTACCTGAATCCACTCATTATGCCGCGACGGGCCTGATGACATAGATTTCATTGCTGAGTGATATTCCATTGTACGTACGTACCACAAGTTCTTTATCCATTTTTCACATTCTGGGATATTTAACTTGTACCGTAGACGAGGTTCTTGTAAACAGAGCCGTTCGACACTTTGGGGTGGCTGTGTGTTTTTGATTTTAATGTCCCTAAGCCATAGGACCCTAAGTGGAAGTGCCGTAGGCTCCATAGCTTTGTTTTTTCGCTGTTCCGGGAAACACCATACACTTCTCCAGAGTGGCTGTTGGCAATTTACATCCCGCCCATCAGCATAACAAAGCTCCCTGTTCTCCATGGCCTGTGCTGCCTTTCTGGATTTTACACTTTATTCAGATGGCCCTTTTGACCGGGGGGCAGTGAGACTTCATTGTAGTGCAGATTTCTTTGACGTGCTTGCTTGGTTCGCCAAAAAGGGCGTATGCGTTTTTTCCTGAATATATTCAGGAAAAAACGCATACGCCCTTTTTGGCCAAGAGCATCATTGTCGACGTTCTGCCTCTTTTCCTATGCTTTAAATGCAATTCCCGTCTACCCCCTGAAATCGTTTTCCTGCAATTCTGCCCCACTTACAAGTCGTCTTTGCAGCCTTCCTTCAATATATTTTTGGCGATAGCTGTCATTTATAACTCTGCAGGTTTGTGAGTTACCGTGCCCCTGAGCACCTTTCTTCAACTCGCTATCTTGTGAGCTGGCCGCAAACCCACAGGATTGCCTCAGGCCCTAATCTGGTTCCGGCACGGCATGCTGAGCCTTTGGTTAATTCCTCTTCCTGGTGGGAAATGAGCGTTAAATTTGCCCGTGCAGACACCTAGAGCTAGTCTCTCATTGGTTCTCCCTATTCCTTTTCATCTTGCGCAGAAATTGCAAACTGTGCCCAACAGGAGGTTAAAGGCACTGACTCTCCAAGTGGGGAGAGTGTTTGTAAAGGGTCTGGAATGGTGAACCCGAGTAAAAGGGGACGAAAACTGAGATGCATTTGAAAACGTTTGCCAGTCACACGGTGCACCATACTGTGGGTTTCCCATGCATGTTTTAGCTGAAGGAAGAATCCCTTAAACTTGGAGAGTTGGGACCCATGGAATGGGTACCATGCTGTATGACTTCAAAGGGTCTGCATTTGCTCATCGAACCTCACCAATGCTATCAGCCCGAAGAGCCCAACCTTATGTCTCACTCAGCTGTGGGTGTAGATGTGGTAAATCCAGGTTGCATCACAAGCCCTGAATGAATTATTTAAGAATTGCTCTCTATTTCACTGTCCTTGGGTTTTGTTTGTGTAATTCATTTTGATAATGGGATTTATCGGATTTTCTCTGCTGCATTCATGCCGCTGTACACACGCTTCATTCTGTCATGGAAACATATAAATCCATGGGTTTGAAGATTCTTACTAGTCAGGTGTATTCCTAGGCATTGAATATGGGGTGTTTAGTCCATTTCGTTGAGCAAGGGGTAGGTCTTGACTATTACATATTTGGCTTATGGAAAGGTATCTGTGCTAATTTCTATCTCTGGTTTTATGCAGCACCCCAACTCACCTTTCCCCTTAAGCAAGCATAAGTTGGTTTTCTAAATTTGAGACCCTGTTCTGTTTTGTAATTCAGTTCATGTGTACCCAAGTTTACATTCCGTGTATTAGTGATATTTTATGATGTTTCATTTTCTGTGTGACTTATTTCACTTAGAATCATCGTACTTGAATCCACTCATTATGCCGCGACGGGCCTGACGACATAGATTTCATTGCTGTGTGACATTCCATTGTACGTACGTACCACAACTTGTTTATCCATTTTTCACATTCTGGGATATGCAACTTGTACTGTAGACGAGGTTCTTGTAAACAGAGCCGCCCGAGACTTTTGGGTGGCTGTGTGTTTTTGATTTTAATTTTCCTAAGCTATAGGACCATAAGGGGAAGTTCCGTAGGCTCCGTTGCTTTCTTTTTTAGATGTTCCAGGAAACACCATACACTTTTCCAGACTGGCTGTTGGCAATTTACATCCCGCCCATCAGCATAACAAGGCTCCCTGTTCTCCATGGCCTGTGCTGCCTTTCTGGATTTTACACTTTTTTCAGATGGCCCTTTTGACCTGGGGGCAGTGAGACTTCATTGAAGTGCACATTTCTTTAACATGCATGCTTGGTTGGCCAAAAAGGGCGTATGCGTTTTTTCCTGAATATATTCAGGAAAAAACGCATACGCCCTTTTTGGCCAAGTGCATCATTGTCGACGTTCTGCCTCTTTTCCTATGCTTTAAATGCAATTCCAGTCTACCCCCTGAAATCGTTTTCCTGCAATTCTGCCCCGCTTTCAAGTCCTCTTCGCAGGCTTCCTTCAATATATTTTTGGACGATAGCTGTCATTTATAACTCTGCAGGTTTGTGAATTACAGTGCCCCTGAGCTCCTTTCTTCAAATTGCTTTCTTTTGATCTGGCCGCAAACCCGCAGGATTGCTTCAGGCCCTAATGTTGTTCCGGCACGGCATGCTGAGCCTTTCTTTAATTCCTGTTCCTTGTTGGAAATGAGCGTTAAATTTGCCCGTGCAGACACCTACAGCTAGTCTCTCATTGGTTCTCCCTATTCCTGTTCATCTTGCGCAGAAATTGCAAACTGTGCCAAACAGGAGGTTAAAGGCACTGACTCTCCAAGTGGGGAGAGTGTTAGTAAAGGATCTGGAACGGTGAACCCAAGTAAAAGAGGACAAAAACTGAGATGCATTTGAAAACGTTTCCCGGTCACACAGTGCACCATACTGTGGGATTCCCATGCATGCTTTAGTTGAAGGAAGAATCGCTTAAACCTGGAGAGTTGGGACCCATGGAATGGGTACCATGCAATATGACTTCAAATGGTCTGCATTTGCTCATCGAACCTCACCAATGCTATCAGCCCGAAGTGTCCAACCTTATGTCTCACTCATCTCTGGGTTTAGATGAGGTAATTCCAGGTTGCATCACAAGCCCTGAATGAATTATTTAAGAATTGCTCTCTATTTCACTGTCCTTGGGTTTTGTTTGTGTAATTCATTTTGATAATGGGATTTATCGGATTTTCTCTGCTGCATTCATGCTACTGTACAAAGGCTTCTTTCTCTTACCGAGACATATAAATCCATGGGTTTGAAGATTCTTACTAGTCAGGTGTATTCCTAGGCGTTGAATATGGGGTGTTTAGTCCATTTCGTTGAGCAAGGGGTAGGTCTTGACTATTACATATTTGGCTTATGGAAAGGTATCTGTGCTAATTTCTATCTCTGGTTTTATGCAGCACCCCAACTCACCTTTCCCCTTAAGCAAGCATAAGTTGGTTTTCTAAATTTGAGACCCTGTTCTGTTTTGTAATTCAGTTCATGTGTAGCCAAGTTTACATTCCGTGTATTAGTGATATCTTATGATGTTTCATTTTCTGTGTGACTTATTTCACTTAGAATCATCGTACCTGAATCCACTCATTATGCCGCGACGGGCCTGATGACATAGATTTCATTGCTGAGTGATATTCCATGGTACGTACGTACCACAACTTCTTTATCCATTTTTCACATTCTGGGATATTTAACTTGTACCGTAGACGAGGTTCTTGTAAACAGAGCCGTCCGACACTTTGGGGTGGCTGTGTGTTTTTGATTTTAATTTCCCTAAGCTATAGGACCATAAGTGGAAGCGCCGTAGGCTCCGTAGCTTTGTTTTTTCGGTGTTCCGGGAAACACCATACACTTCTCCAGAGTGGCTGTTGGCAATTTAGGTCCCGCCCATCAGCATAACAAGGCTCCCTGTTCTCCATGGCCTGTGCTGCCTTTCTGGATTTTACACTTTTTTCAGATGGCCCTTTTGACCGGGGGGCAGTGAGACTTCATTGTAGTGCAGATTTCTTTAACATGCTTGCTTGGTTGGCCAAAAAGTGCGTATGCATTTTTCCTGAATATATTCAGGAAAAAAACGCATACGCCCTTTTTGGCCAAGAGCATCATTGTCGACGTTCTGCCTCTTTTCCTATGCTTTAAATGCAATTCCCGTCTACCCCCTGAAATCGTTTTCCTGCAATTCTGCCCCACTTACAAGTCGTCTTCGCAGCCTTCCTTCAATATATTTTTGGATGATAGCTGTCATTTATAACTCTGCAGGTTTGTGAGTTACAGTGCCCCTGAGCTCATTTCTTCAACTCGCTATCTTGTGAGCTGGCCGCAAACCCACAGGATTGCCTCAGGCCCTAATCTGGTTCCGGCACGGCATGCTGAGCCTTTGGTTAATTCCTCTTCCTGGTGGGAAATGAGCGTTAAATTTGCCCGTGCAGACACCTACAGCTAGTCTCTCATTGGTTCTCCCTATTCCTTTTCATCTTGCGCAGAAATTGCAAACTGTGCCCAACAGGAGGTTAAAGGCACTGACTCTCCAAGTGGGGAGAGTGTTCGTAAAGGGTCTGGAATGGTGAACCCGAGTAAAAGGGGACGAAAACTGAGATGCATTTGAAAACGTTTGCCAGTCACACCGTGCACCATACTGTGGGTTTCCCATGCATGTTTTAGCTGAAGGAAGAATCCCTTAAACTTGGAGAGTTGGGACCCATGGAATGGGTACCATGCTGTATGACTTCAAAGGGTCTGCATTTGCTCATCGAACCTCACCAATGCTATCAGCCCAAAGTGCCCAACCTTATGTCTCACTCATCTGTGGGTGTAGATGTGGTAAATCCAGGTTGCATCACAAGCCCTGAATGAATTATTTAAGAATTGCTCTCTATTTCACTGTCCTTGGATTTTGTTTGTGTAATTCATTTTGATAATGGGATTTATCGGATTTTCTCTGCTGCATTCATGCCGCTGTACACACGCTTCATTCTGTCACGGAAACATATAAATCCATGGGTTTGAAGATTCTTACTAGTCAGGTGTATTCCTAGGCATTGAATATGGGGTGTTTAGTCCATTTCGTTGAGCAAGGGGTAGGTCTTGACTATTACATATTTGGCTTATGGAAAGGTATCTGTGCTAATTTCTATCTCTGGTTTTATGCAGCACCCCAACTCACCTTTCCCCTTAAGCAAGCATAAGTTGGTTTTCTAAATTTGAGACCCTGTTCTGTTTTGTAATTCAGTTCATGTGTACCCAAGTTTACATTCCGTGTATTAGTGATATTTTATGATGTTTCATTTTCTGTGTGACTTATTTCACTTAGAATCATCGTACCTGAATCCACTCATTATGCCGCGACGGGCCTGACGACATAGATTTCATTGCTGTGTGACATTCCATTGTACGTACGTACCACAACTTGTTTATCCATTTTTCACATTCTGGGATATGCAACTTGTACTGTAGACGAGGTTCTTGTAAACAGAGCCGCCCGAGACTTTTGGGTGGCTGTGTGTTTTTGATTTTAATTTTCCTAAGCTATAGGACCATAAGGGGAAGTTCCGTAGGCTCCGTTGCTTTCTTTTTTAGATGTTCCAGGAAACACCATACACTTTTCCAGACTGGCTGTTGGCAATTTACATCCCGCCCATCAGCATAACAAGGCTCCCTGTTCTCCATGGCCTGTGCTGCCTTTCTGGATTTTACACTTTTTTCAGATGGCCCTTTTGACCTGGGGGCAGTGAGACTTCATTGAAGTGCACATTTCTTTAACATGCATGCTTGGTTGGCCAAAAAGGGCGTATGCGTTTTTTCCTGAATATATTCAGGAAAAAACGCATACGCCCTTTTTGGCCAAGTGCATCATTGTCGACGTTCTGCCTCTTTTCCTATGCTTTAAATGCAATTCCAGTCTACCCCCTGAAATCGTTTTCCTGCAATTCTGCCCCGCTTTCAAGTCCTCTTCGCAGGCTTCCTTCAATATATTTTTGGACGATAGCTGTCATTTATAACTCTGCAGGTTTGTGAATTACAGTGCCCCTGAGCTCCTTTCTTCAAATCGCTTTCTTTTGATCTGGCCGCAAACCCGCAGGATTGCTTCAGGCCCTAATGTTGTTCCGGCACGGCATGCTGAGCCTTTCTTTAATTCCTGTTCCTTGTTGGAAATGAGCGTTAAATTTGCCCGTGCAGACACCTACAGCTAGTCTCTCATTGGTTCTCCCTATTCCTGTTCATCTTGCGCAGAAATTGCAAACTGTGCCAAACAGGAGGTTAAAGGCACTGACTCTCCAAGTGGGGAGAGTGTTAGTAAAGGATCTGGAACGGTGAACCCAAGTAAAAGAGGACAAAAACTGAGATGCATTTGAAAACGTTTCCCGGTCACACAGTGCACCATACTGTGGGATTCCCATGCATGCTTTAGTTGAAGGAAGAATCGCTTAAACCTGGAGAGTTGGGACCCATGGAATGGGTACCATGCAATATGACTTCAAATGGTCTGCATTTGCTCATCGAACCTCACCAATGCTATCAGCCCGAAGTGTCCAACCTTATGTCTCACTCATCTCTGGGTTTAGATGAGGTAATTCCAGGTTGCATCACAAGCCCTGAATGAATTATTTAAGAATTGCTCTCTATTTCACTGTCCTTGGGTTTTGTTTGTGTAATTCATTTTGATAATGGGATTTATCGGATTTTCTCTGCTGCATTCATGCTACTGTACAAAGGCTTCTTTCTCTTACCGAGACATATAAATCCATGGGTTTGAAGATTCTTACTAGTCAGGTGTATTCCTAGGCGTTGAATATGGGGTGTTTAGTCCATTTCGTTGAGCAAGGGGTAGGTCTTGACTATTACATATTTGGCTTATGGAAAGGTATCTGTGCTAATTTCTATCTCTGGTTTTATGCAGCACCCCAACTCACCTTTCCCCTTAAGCAAGCATAAGTTGGTTTTCTAAATTTGAGACCCTGTTCTGTTTTGTAATTCAGTTCATGTGTAGCCAAGTTTACATTCCGTGTATTAGTGATATCTTATGATGTTTCATTTTCTGTGTGACTTATTTCACTTAGAATCATCGTACCTGAATCCACTCATTATGCCGCGACGGGCCTGATGACATAGATTTCATTGCTGAGTGATATTCCATGGTACGTACGTACCACAACTTCTTTATCCATTTTTCACATTCTGGGATATTTAACTTGTACCGTAGACGAGGTTCTTGTAAACAGAGCCGTCCGACACTTTGGGGTGGCTGTGTGTTTTTGATTTTAATTTCCCTAAGCTATAGGACCATAAGTGGAAGCGCCGTAGGCTCCGTAGCTTTGTTTTTTCGGTGTTCCGGGAAACACCATACACTTCTCCAGAGTGGCTGTTGGCAATTTAGGTCCCGCCCATCAGCATAACAAGGCTCCCTGTTCTCCATGGCCTGTGCTGCCTTTCTGGATTTTACACTTTTTTCAGATGGCCCTTTTGACCGGGGGGCAGTGAGACTTCATTGTAGTGCAGATTTCTTTAACATGCTTGCTTGGTTGGCCAAAAAGTGCGTATGCATTTTTCCTGAATATATTCAGGAAAAAAACGCATACGCCCTTTTTGGCCAAGAGCATCATTGTCGACGTTCTGCCTCTTTTCCTATGCTTTAAATGCAATTCCCGTCTACCCCCTGAAATCGTTTTCCTGCAATTCTGCCCCACTTACAAGTCGTCTTCGCAGCCTTCCTTCAATATATTTTTGGATGATAGCTGTCATTTATAACTCTGCAGGTTTGTGAGTTACAGTGCCCCTGAGCTCATTTCTTCAACTCGCTATCTTGTGAGCTGGCCGCAAACCCACAGGATTGCCTCAGGCCCTAATCTGGTTCCGGCACGGCATGCTGAGCCTTTGGTTAATTCCTCTTCCTGGTGGGAAATGAGCGTTAAATTTGCCCGTGCAGACACCTACAGCTAGTCTCTCATTGGTTCTCCCTATTCCTTTTCATCTTGCGCAGAAATTGCAAACTGTGCCCAACAGGAGGTTAAAGGCACTGACTCTCCAAGTGGGGAGAGTGTTCGTAAAGGGTCTGGAATGGTGAACCCGAGTAAAAGGGGACGAAAACTGAGATGCATTTGAAAACGTTTGCCAGTCACACCGTGCACCATACTGTGGGTTTCCCATGCATGTTTTAGCTGAAGGAAGAATCCCTTAAACTTGGAGAGTTGGGACCCATGGAATGGGTACCATGCTGTATGACTTCAAAGGGTCTGCATTTGCTCATCGAACCTCACCAATGCTATCAGCCCAAAGTGCCCAACCTTATGTCTCACTCATCTGTGGGTGTAGATGTGGTAAATCCAGGTTGCATCACAAGCCCTGAATGAATTATTTAAGAATTGCTCTCTATTTCACTGTCCTTGGATTTTGTTTGTGTAATTCATTTTGATAATGGGATTTATCGGATTTTCTCTGCTGCATTCATGCCGCTGTACACACGCTTCATTCTGTCACGGAAACATATAAATCCATGGGTTTGAAGATTCTTACTAGTCAGGTGTATTCCTAGGCATTGAATATGGGGTGTTTAGTCCATTTCGTTGAGCAAGGGGTAGGTCTTGACTATTACATATTTGGCTTATGGAAAGGTATCTGTGCTAATTTCTATCTCTGGTTTTATGCAGCACCCCAACTCACCTTTCCCCTTAAGCAAGCATAAGTTGGTTTTCTAAATTTGAGACCCTGTTCTGTTTTGTAATTCAGTTCATGTGTACCCAAGTTTACATTCCGTGTATTAGTGATATTTTATGATGTTTCATTTTCTGTGTGACTTATTTCACTTAGAATCATCGTACCTGAATCCACTCATTATGCCGCGACGGGCCTGACGACATAGATTTCATTGCTGTGTGACATTCCATTGTACGTACGTACCACAACTTGTTTATCCATTTTTCACATTCTGGGATATGCAACTTGTACTGTAGACGAGGTTCTTGTAAACAGAGCCGCCCGAGACTTTTGGGTGGCTGTGTGTTTTTGATTTTAATTTTCCTAAGCTATAGGACCATAAGGGGAAGTTCCGTAGGCTCCGTTGCTTTCTTTTTTAGATGTTCCAGGAAACACCATACACTTTTCCAGACTGGCTGTTGGCAATTTACATCCCGCCCATCAGCATAACAAGGCTCCCTGTTCTCCATGGCCTGTGCTGCCTTTCTGGATTTTACACTTTTTTCAGATGGCCCTTTTGACCTGGGGGCAGTGAGACTTCATTGAAGTGCACATTTCTTTAACATGCATGCTTGGTTGGCCAAAAAGGGCGTATGCGTTTTTTCCTGAATATATTCAGGAAAAAACGCATACGCCCTTTTTGGCCAAGTGCATCATTGTCGACGTTCTGCCTCTTTTCCTATGCTTTAAATGCAATTCCAGTCTACCCCCTGAAATCGTTTTCCTGCAATTCTGCCCCGCTTTCAAGTCCTCTTCGCAGCCTTCCTTCAATATATTTTTGGACGATAGCTGTCATTTATAACTCTGCAGGTTTGTGAATTACAGTGCCCCTGAGCTCCTTTCTTCAAATTGCTTTCTTTTGATCTGGCCGCAAACCCGCAGGATTGCTTCAGGCCCTAATGTTGTTCCGGCACGGCATGCTGAGCCTTTCTTTAATTCCTGTTCCTGGTTGGAAATGAGCGTTAAATTTGCCCGTGCAGACACCTACAGCTAGTCTCTCATTGGTTCTCCCTATTCCTGTTCATCTTGCGCAGAAATTGCAAACTGTGCCAAACAGGAGGTTAAAGGCACTGACTCTCCAAGTGGGGAGAGTGTTAGTAAAGGATCTGGAACGGTGAACCCAAGTAAAAGAGGACAAAAACTGAGATGCATTTGAAAACGTTTCCCGGTCACACAGTGCACCATACTGTGGGATTCCCATGCATGCTTTAGTTGAAGGAAGAATCGCTTAAACCTGGAGAGTTGGGACCCATGGAATGGGTACCATGCAATATGACTTCAAATGGTCTGCATTTGCTCATCGAACCTCACCAATGCTATCAGCCCGAAGTGTCCAACCTTATGTCTCACTCATCTCTGGGTTTAGATGAGGTAATTCCAGGTTGCATCACAAGCCCTGAATGAATTATTTAAGAATTGCTCTCTATTTCACTGTCCTTGGGTTTTGTTTGTGTAATTCATTTTGATAATGGGATTTATCGGATTTTCTCTGCTGCATTCATGCTACTGTACAAAGGCTTCTTTCTCTTACCGAGACATATAAATCCATGGGTTTGAAGATTCTTACTAGTCAGGTGTATTCCTAGGCGTTGAATATGGGGTGTTTAGTCCATTTCGTTGAGCAAGGGGTAGGTCTTGACTATTACATATTTGGCTTATGGAAAGGTATCTGTGCTAATTTCTATCTCTGGTTTTATGCAGCACCCCAACTCACCTTTCCCCTTAAGCAAGCATAAGTTGGTTTTCTAAATTTGAGACCCTGTTCTGTTTTGTAATTCAGTTCATGTGTAGCCAAGTTTACATTCCGTGTATTAGTGATATCTTATGATATTTCATTTTCTGTGTGACTTATTTCACTTAGAATCATCGTACCTGAATCCACTCATTATGCCGCGACGGGCCTGATGACATAGATTTCATTGCTGAGTGATATTCCATGGTACGTACGTACCACAACTTCTTTATCCATTTTTCACATTCTGGGATATTTAACTTGTACCGTAGACGAGGTTCTTGTAAACAGAGCCGTCCGACACTTTGGGGTGGCTGTGTGTTTTTGATTTTAATTTCCCTAAGCTATAGGACCATAAGTGGAAGCGCCGTAGGCTCCGTAGCTTTGTTTTTTCGGTGTTCCGGGAAACACCATACACTTCTCCAGAGTGGCTGTTGGCAATTTAGGTCCCGCCCATCAGCATAACAAGGCTCCCTGTTCTCCATGGCCTGTGCTGCCTTTCTGGATTTTACACTTTTTTCAGATGGCCCTTTTGACCGGGGGGCAGTGAGACTTCATTGTAGTGCAGATTTCTTTAACATGCTTGCTTGGTTGGCCAAAAAGTGCGTATGCATTTTTCCTGAATATATTCAGGAAAAAAACGCATACGCCCTTTTTGGCCAAGAGCATCATTGTCGACGTTCTGCCTCTTTTCCTATGCTTTAAATGCAATTCCCGTCTACCCCCTGAAATCGTTTTCCTGCAATTCGGCCCCGCTTTCAAGTCCTCTTCGCAGCCTTCCTTCAATATATTTTTGGACGATAGCTGTCATTTATAACTCTGCAGGTTTGTGAGTTACAGTGCCCCTGAGCTCATTTCTTCAACTCGCTATCTTGTGAGCGGGCCGCAAACCCACAGTATTGCCTCAGGCCCTAATCTGGTTCCGGCACAGCATGCTGAGCCTTTGGTTAATTCTTCTTCCTGGTGGGAAATGAGCGTTAAATTTGCCCGTGCAGACACCTAGAGCTAGTCTCTCATTGGTTCTCCCTATTCCTTTTCATCTTGCGCAGAAATTGCAAAATGTGCCAAACAGGAGGTTAAAGGCACTGACTCTCCAAGTGGGGAGAGTGTTAGTAAAGGATCTGGAATGGTGAACCCAATTAAAAGAGGACAAAAATGAGATGCATTTGAAAACGTTTCCTGGTCACACAGTGCACCATACTGTGGGATTCCCATGCATGCTTTAGCTGAAGGAAGAATCGCTTAAACCTGGAGAGTTGGGACCCATGGAATGGGTACCATGCAATATGACTTCAAATGGTCTGCATTTGCTCATCGAACCTCACCAATGCTATCAGCCCGAAGTGTCCAACCTTATGTCTCACTCAAATCTGGGTTTAGATGAGGTAATTCCAGGTTGCATCACAAGCCCTGAATGAATTATTTAAGAATTGCTCTCTATTTCACTGTCCTTGGGTTTTGTTTGTGTAATTCATTTTGATAATGGGATTTATCGGATTTTCTCTGCTGCATTCATGCTACTGTACAAAGGCTTCTTTCTCTTACCGAGACATATAAATCCATGGGTTTGAAGATTCTTACTAGTCAGGTGTATTCCTAGGCGTTGAATATGGGGTGTTTAGTCCATTTCGTTGAGCAAGGGGTAGGTCTTGACTATTACATATTTGGCTTATGGAAAGGTATCTGTGCTAATTTCTATCTCTGGTTTTATGCAGCACCCCAACTCACCTTTCCCCTTAAGCAAGCATAAGTTGGTTTTCTAAATTTGAGACCCTGTTCTGTTTTGTAATTCAGTTCATGTGTAGCCAAGTTTATATTCCGTGTATTAGTGATATCTTATGATGTTTCATTTTCTGTGTTACTTATTTCACTTAGAATATCGTACCTGAATCCACTCATTATGCCGCGACGGGCCTGATGACATAGATTTCATTGCTGAGTGATATTCCATTGTACGTACGTACCACAAGTTCTTTATCCATTTTTCACATTCTGGGATATTTAATTTGTACCGTAGACGAGGTTCTTGTAAACAGAGCCGTTCGACACTTTGGGGTGGCTGTGTGTTTTTGATTTTAATGTCCCTAAGCCATAGGACCGTAAGTGGAAGTGCCGTAGGCTCCATAGCTTTGTTTTTTCGCTGTTCCGGGAAACACCATACACTTCTCCAGAGTGGCTGTTGGCAATTTACATCCCGCCCATCAGCATAACAAAGCTCCCTGTTCTCCATGGCCTGTGCTGCCTTTCTGGATTTTACACTTTATTCAGATGGCCCTTTTGACCGGGGGGCAGTGAGACTTCATTGTAGTGCAGATTTCTTTGACGTGCTTGCTTGGTTGGCCAAAAAGGGCGTATGCGTTTTTTCCTGAATATATTCAGGAAAAAACGCATACGCCCTTTTTGGCCAAGAGCATCATTGTCGACGTTCTGCCTCTTTTCCTATGCTTTAAATGCAATTCCCGTCTACCCCCTGAAATCGTTTTCCTGCAATTCTGCCCCACTTACAAGTCGTCTTTGCAGCCTTCCTTCAATATATTTTTGGCGATAGCTGTCATTTATAACTCTGCAGGTTTGTGAGTTACCGTGCCCCTGAGCACCTTTCTTCAACTCGCTATCTTGTGAGCTGGCCGCAAACCCACAGGATTGCCTCAGGCCCTAATCTGGTTCCGGCACGGCATGCTGAGCCTTTGGTTAATTCCTCTTCCTGGTGGGAAATGAGCGTTAAATTTGCCCGTGCAGACACCTAGAGCTAGTCTCTCATTGGTTCTCCCTATTCCTTTTCATCTTGCGCAGAAATTGCAAACTGTGCCCAACAGGAGGTTAAAGGCACTGACTCTCCAAGTGGGGAGAGTGTTCGTAAAGGGTCTGGAATGGTGAACCCGAGTAAAAGGGGACGAAAACTGAGATGCATTTGAAAACGTTTGCCAGTCACACGGTGCACCATAATGTGGGTTTCCCATGCATGTTTTAGCTGAAGGAAGAATCCCTTAAACTTGGAGAGTTGGGACCCATGGAATGGGTACCATGCTGTATGACTTCAAAGGGTCTGCATTTGCTCATCGAACCACACCAATGCTATCAGCCCGAAGTGCCCAACCTTATGTCTCACTCAGCTCTGGGTGTAGATGTGGTAAATCCAGGTTGCATCACCAGCCCTGAATGAATTATTTAAGAATTGCTCTCTATTTCACTGTCCTTGGGTTTTGTTTGTGTAATTCATTTTGATAATGGGATTTATCGGATTTCCTCTGCTGCATTCATGCCACTGTATACACTCTTGAGTCTCAAACGGAGACATATAAATCCATGGGTTTGAAGATACTTACTAGTCAGGTGTATTCCTAGGCGTTGAATATGGGGTGTTTAGTCCATTTCGTTGAGCAAGGAGTAGGTCTTGACTATTACATATTTGGCTTATGGAAAGGTATCTGTGCTAATTTCTATCTCTGGTTTTATGCAGCACCCCAACTCACCTTTCCCCTTAAGCAAGCATTGGTTGGTTTTCTAAATTTGAGACCCTGTTCTGTTTTGTAATTCAGTTCATGTGTAGCCAAGTTTACATTCCGTGTTTTAGTGATATCTTATGATATTTCATTTTCTGTGTGACTTATTTCACTTAGAATCATTGTACCTGAATCCACTCATTATGCCACGACGGGCCTGATGGCATAGATTTCATTGCTGAGTGATATTGCATTTTACGTACATACCACAATTCCTTTATCCATTTTTCACATTCTGAGATATTTAACTTGTACCGTAGACGAGGTTCTTGTAAACAGAGCCGTCCCAAACTTTGGTGTGGCTGTCTGTTTTTTATTTTAATTTCCGTGATCTATAAGACCATAAGTGGAAGTGCCGTAGTCTCCGTTGCTTTGTTTCTTAGGTGTTTCAGGAAACACCATACACTTCTCCAGAGTGGCTGTTGGCAATTTACATCCCGCCCATCAGCATAACAAGGCTCCCTGTTCTCCATGGCCTGTGCTGCCTTTCTGGATTTTACACTTTTTTCAGATGGCCCTTTTGACCGGGGGGCAGTGAGACTTCATTGTAGTGCAGATTTCTTTAACATGCTTGCTTGGTTGGCCAAAAAGGGCGTATGCGTTTTTTCCTGAATATATTCAGGAAAAAACGCATACGCCCTTTTTGGCCAAGAGCATCATTGTCGACGTTCTGCCTCTTTTCCTATGCTTTAAATGCAATTCCCGTCTACCCCCTGAAATCGTTTTCCTGCAATTCTGCCCCACTTTCAAGTCGTCTTCGCAGCCTTCCTTCAATATATTTTTGGACGATAGCTGTCATTTATAACTCTGCAGGTTTGTGAGTTACAGTGCCCCTGAGCTCATTTCTTCAACTCCCTATCTTGTGAGCTGGCCGCAAACCCACAGGATTGCCTCAGGCCCAAATCTGGTTCCGGCACTGCATGCTGAGCCTTTGGTTAATTCCTCTTCCTGGTGGGAAATGAGCGTTAAATTTGCCCGTGCAGACACCTAGAGCTAGTCTCTCATTGGTTCTCCCTATTCCTTTTCATCTTGCGCAGAAATTGCAAACTGTGCCCAACAGGAGGTTAAAGGCACTGACTCTCCAAGTGGGGAGAGTGTTCGTAAAGGGTCTGGAATGGTGAACCCGAGTAAAAGGGGACAAAAACTGAGATGCATTTGAAAACGTTTGCCAGTCACACGGTGCACCATAATGTGGGTTTCCCATGCATGTTTTAGCTGAAGGAAGAATCCCTTAAACTTGGAGAGTTGGGACCCATGGAATGGGTACCATGCTGTATGACTTCAAAGGGTCTGCATTTGCTCATCGAACCACACCAATGCTATCAGCCCGAAGTGCCCAACCTTATGTCTCACTCAGCTCTGGGTGTAGATGTGGTAAATCCAGGTTGCATCACCAGCCCTGAATGAATTATTTAAGAATTGCTCTCTATTTCACTGTCCTTGGGTTTTGTTTGTGTAATTCATTTTGATAATGGGATTTATCGGATTTCCTCTGCTGCATTCATGCCACTGTATACACTCTTGAGTCTCAAACGGAGACATATAAATCCATGGGTTTGAAGATACTTACTAGTCAGGTGTATTCCTAGGCGTTGAATATGGGGTGTTTAGTCCATTTCGTTGAGCAAGGAGTAGGTCTTGACTATTACATATTTGGCTTATGGAAAGGTATCTGTGCTAATTTCTATCTCTGGTTTTATGCAGCACCCCAACTCACCTTTCCCCTTAAGCAAGCATTGGTTGGTTTTCTAAATTTGAGACCCTGTTCTGTTTTGTAATTCAGTTCATGTGTAGCCAAGTTTACATTCCGTGTTTTAGTGATATCTTATGATATTTCATTTTCTGTGTGACTTATTTCACTTAGAATCATTGTACCTGAATCCACTCATTATGCCACGACGGGCCTGATGGCATAGATTTCATTGCTGAGTGATATTGCATTTTACGTACATACCACAATTCCTTTATCCATTTTTCACATTCTGAGATATTTAACTTGTACCGTAGACGAGGTTCTTGTAAACAGAGCCGTCCCAAACTTTGGTGTGGCTGTCTGTTTTTTATTTTAATTTCCGTGATCTATAAGACCATAAGTGGAAGTGCCGTAGTCTCCGTTGCTTTGTTTCTTAGGTGTTTCAGGAAACACCATACACTTCTCCAGAGTGGCTGTTGGCAATTTACATCCCGCCCATCAGCATAACAAGGCTCCCTGTTCTCCATGGCCTGTGCTGCCTTTCTGGATTTTACACTTTTTTCAGATGGCCCTTTTGACCGGGGGGCAGTGAGACTTCATTGTAGTGCAGATTTCTTTAACATGCTTGCTTGGTTGGCCAAAAAGGGCGTATGCGTTTTTTCCTGAATATATTCAGGAAAAAACGCATACGCCCTTTTTGGCCAAGAGCATTATTGTCGACGTTCTGCCTCTTTTCCTATGCTTTAAATGCAATTCCCGTCTACCCCCTGAAATCGTTTTCCTGCAATTCTGCCCCACTTTCAAGTCGTCTTCGCAGCCTTCCTTCAATATATTTTTGGACGATAGCTGTCATTTATAACTCTGCAGGTTTGTGAGTTACAGTGCCCCTGAGCTCATTTCTTCAACTCCCTATCTTGTGAGCTGGCCGCAAACCCACAGGATTGCCTCAGGCCCAAATCTGGTTCCGGCACTGCATGCTGAGCCTTTGGTTAATTCCTCTTCCTGGTGGGAAATGAGCGTTAAATTTGCCCGTGCAGACACCTAGAGCTAGTCTCTCATTGGTTCTCCCTATTCCTTTTCATCTTGCGCAGAAATTGCAAACTGTGCCCAACAGGAGGTTAAAGGCACTGACTCTCCAAGTGGGGAGAGTGTTCGTAAAGTGTCTGGAATGGTGAACCCGAGTAAAAGGGGACGAAAACTGAGATGCATTTGAAAACGTTTGCCAGTCACACGGTGCACCATACTGTGGGTTTCCCATGCATGTTTTAGCTGAAGGAAGAATCCCTTAAACTTGGAGAGTTGGGACCCATGGAATGGGTACCATGCTGTATGACTTCAAAGGGTCTGCATTTGCTCATCGAACCTCACCAATGCTATCAGCTCGAAGTGCCCAACCTTATGTCTCACTCAGCTCTGGGTGTAGATGTGGTAAATCCAGGTTGCATCACAAGCCCTGAATGAATTATTTAAGAATTGCTCTCTATTTCACTGTCCTTGGGTTTTGTTTGTGTAATTCATTTTGATAATGGGATTTATCGGATTTTCTCTGCTGCATTCATGCCGCTGTACACACGCTTCATTCTCTTACAGAGACATATAAATCCATGGGTTTGAAGATTCTTACTAGTCAGGTGTATTCCTAGGCGTTGAATATGGGGTGTTTAGTCCATTTCGTTGAGCAAGGGGTAGGTCTTGACTATTACATATTTGGCTTATGGAAAGGTATCTGTGCTAATTTCTATCTCTGGTTTTATGCAGCACCCCAACTCACCTTTCCCCTTAAGCAAGCATAAGTTGGTTTTCTAAATTTGAGACCCTGTTCTATTTTGTAATTCAGTTCATGTGTAGCCAAGTTTACATTCCGTGTAGTAGTGATATCTTATGATGTTTCATTTTCTGTGTGACTTATTTCACTTAGAATCATCGTACCTGAATCCACTCATTATGCCGCGACGAGCCTGATGACATAGATTTCATTGCTGAGTGATATTCCATTGTACGTACGTACCACAACTTCTTTATCCATTTTTCACATTCTGGGATATTTTACTTGTACCGTAGACGAGGTTCTTGTTAACAGAGCCGTCCGACACTTTGGGGAGGCTGTGTGTTTTTGATTTTAATTTCCCTAAGCTATAAGACCATAAGTGGAAGTGCCGTAGGCTCCGTAGCTTTGTTTTTTCGGTGTTCCGGGAAACACCATACACTTCTCCAGAGTGGCTGTTGGCAATTTATATCCCGCCCATCAGCATAACAAGGCTCCCTGTTCTCCATGGCCTGTGCTGCCTTTCTGGATTTTACACTTTTTTCAGATGGCCCTTTTGACCGGGGGGCAGTGAGACTTCATTGTAGTTCAGATTTCTTACATGCTTGCTTGGTTTCCCAAAAAGGGCGTATGCGTTTTTTCCTGAATATATTCAGGAAAAAACGCATACGCCATTTTTGGCCAAGTGCATCATTGTCGCCGTTCTGCGTCTTTTCCTATGCTTTAAGTGCAATTCCAGTCTACCCCCTGAAATCGTTTTCCTGAATTTCTGCCCAGCTTCCAAGTCCTCTTCGCAGACTTACTTCAATATATTTTTGGACGATAGCTGTCATTTATAACTCTGCATGTTTGTGAATTACAGTGCCCCTGAGCTCCTTTCTTCAACTTGTTTTCTTGTGAGCTGGTCGCAAAACCGCAGGATTGCTTCAGGCCCTAGTCTTGTTCCGGCAGGGCATGCTGAGCGTTTTTTTAATTCCTCGTCCTGGTGGGAAATGAGCGTTACATTTGCACGTGCAGACACCTACAGCTAGGCTCTCATTGGTTCTCCCTATTCCTGTTCATCTTGCGCAGAAATTGCAAAATGTGCCAAACAGGAGGTTAAAGGAACTGAC
The DNA here is from genome assembly GCF_059928025.1 of Delphinapterus leucas. Classification (NCBI taxonomy): domain Eukaryota; kingdom Metazoa; phylum Chordata; class Mammalia; order Artiodactyla; family Monodontidae; genus Delphinapterus; species Delphinapterus leucas. Next base: position 6,271,121 of record NW_028322254.1, on the reverse strand, counting down.
TCTCCAAGTGGGGAGAGTGTTAGTTAAGCGTCTGGAATGGTGAACCCGAGTATAAAGGGACGAAAACTGAGATGCATTTGAAAACGTTTCCCAATCACATGGTGGACCACACTCTGGGTTTCCCATACATGATTTAGCGGAAGGAAGAATCCCTTAAACCTGGAGAGTTGGGACCCATGGAATAGGTACCATGCAGTATGACTTCAAAGGGTCTGCATTTGCTCACCAAACCTCACCAAAGCTATCAGGCCGAAGTGTCCGGCCTTATGTCTCCCCAGCTCTTTGTGTAGATGTGGTAAATCCAGGTTGCATCAGAAGCCCTGAGTGAATTATTTAAGAATTGCTCTCTATTTCACTGTCATTGTGTTTTGTTTTTGAAATTTATTTTGATAATGTGATTTATCGGATTTTCACTGCTGCGTTTAGGCCACTGAACACACGCTTGATTCTCTTACGGAGACATATAAATCCATGGGTTTTAAGATTCTTCCTAGGCAGGTATATTCCTAGGCGTTGAATATGGGGTGTTGAGTCTATTTCATTGAGCAAGGAGTAGGTCTTGTCTATTACATATTTGGCGTATGGAACGGTGTCTGTGCGAATTTCCATCTCTGTTTTTATGCAGCACCCCAACTCACCTTTCCCAAAAAGCAAGCATAAGTTGGTTTTCTAAATTGGCGACCCTGTTCTGTTTTGTAATTCAGTTCATGTGTAGCCAAGTTTACATTCCGTGTATTAGTGATATCTTATGATGTTTCTTTTTCTGTGTGACTTATTTCTCGTAGAATCCTCGTATCTGAATCCACTCATTATGCCGCTACGGGCCTGATGACGTAGATTTCATTGCTGAGTGTTATTCCATTATACGTACGTACCACAACTTCTTTATCCATTTTTTGCTTTCTCGGATATTTAACTTGCACCGTAGACGAGGTTCTTGTAAACAGAGCCGTCCCAAACTTTGGGGTGGCTGTGTGTTTTTGATTTTAATTTCCCTAAGCTATAGGACCATAAGTGGAAGTGCCATAGGCTGTGTTGCTTTGTTTCCTATGTGTTTCAGGAAACACCATACACTTCTCCAGAGTGGCTGTTGGCCATTTACATTCCGCCCATCAGTATAACAAGGCTCCCTGTTCTCCATGACCTGTCCTGCCTTTCTGGATTTTACACTTTTTTCAGATGGCCCTTTTGACCGGGGAGCAGTGAGACTTCATTGTAGTGTAGATTTCCTTTACACGCTTGCTTGGTTGGCCAAAAATGGGCGTATGCGTTTTTTCCTGAATATATTCAGGATAAAACGCATATGCCCTTTTTGGCCAAATGCATCATTGTCGACCTTCTGCCTCTTTTCCTATGCTTTAAGTGCAATTCCAGTCTACCCCCTGAAATCGTTTTCCTGAAATTCTGTCCCGCTTTCAAGTTCTCTTCGAAGACTTACTTCAATACATTTTTGGACGATAGCTGTCATTCATAACTCTGCAGGTTTGTGAAATACAGTGCCCTTGAGCTCCTTTCTTCAACTCGCTTTCTTGTGAGCTGGCCGCAAAACTGAAGGATTGTTTCAGGCCCTAATCTTTTTTGGCAGGGCATGCTGAGCCTTTGGTTAATTCCTCTTCCTGGTGGGAAATGAGCGTTCCATTTGCCCATGCATAAACCTGGAGCTAGTCTCTCATTGGTTCTCCCTATTCCTGTTCATCTTGCGCAGAAATTGCAAACTGTGCCAAACAGGAGGTTAAAGGCACTGACTCTCCAAGTGGGGAGAGTGTTACTAAAGGTCTGGAATGGTGAACCCGAGTACCAGGGGACGAAACCTGAGATGCATTTGAAAACGTTTCCCAATCACATGGTGGACCATACTCTGCGTTTCCCATGCATGTTTTAGCTGAAGGAAGAATCCCTTAAACCTGGAGATTTGGGAACCATGGAATGGGTACCATGCAGTATGACTTCAAAGGGTCTGCGTTTGCTCACCGAACCTCACCAATGCTATCAGCCCGAAGTGTCCAGCCTTATGTCTCACCCAGCTCTGGGTGTAGATGTGGTAAATCCAGGTTGCATCACAAGCCCTGAATGAATTATTTAAGAATTGCTCTCTAATTCACTGTCATTGTGTTTTGTTTTTGAAATTTATTTTGATAATGGGATTTATCGGATTTTCACTGCTGCGTTTAGTCTGCTGTACACACGCTTGATTTCCTTATGGAGACATATAAATCCATGGGTTTTAAGATTCTTACTTGTCAGGTATATTCCCAGTCGTTGAATATGGGGTTTTGAGTCCATTTCGTTGAGCAAGGAGTAGGTCTTGTCTATTATATATTTGGCTTATGGAACGGTATCTGTGCTAATTTCCATCTCTGGTTTTATGCAGCACCCCAACTCACCTTTCCCCATAAGCAAGCATAAGTTGGTTTTCTAAATTTGTGACCCTGTTCTGTTTTGTAATTCAGTTCATGTGTAGCCAAGTTTACATTCCGTGTATTAGTGATATCTTATGATGTTTCTTTTTCTGTGTGACTTATTTCTCGTAGAATCCTCGTACCTGAATCCACTCATTATGCCGCTACGGGCCTGATGACGTAGATTTCATTGCTGAATGATATTCCATTGTACGTACGTACCACAACATCTTTATCCATTTTTTGCTTTCTCGGATATTTAACTTGTACCGTAGACGAGGTTCTTGTAAACAGAGCCGTCCCAAACTTTGGGGTGGCTGTGTGTTTTTGATTTTAAATTCCCTAAGCTATAGGACCATAAGTGGAAGTGCCATAGGCTGTGTTGCTTTGTTTCCTACGTGTTTCAGGAAACACCATACACTTCTCCAGAGTGGCTGTTGGCAATTTACATGCCGCCCATCAGCAAAACGAGGCTCCCTGTTCTCCATGACCTGTGCTGCCTTTCTGGATTTTACACTTTTTTCAGATGGCCCTTTTGACCGGGGGGCAGTGAGACTTCATTGTAGTGCAGATTTACTTTACACGCTTGCTTGGTTGGCCGAAAAGAGGCATACGCCCCTTTTTGGCCAAGTGCATCATTGTCGATATTCTGCCTCTTTTCCTATGCTTTAAGTGCAATTCCAGTCTACCCCCTGAAATCGTTTTCCAGAAATTCTACCCCGCTTTCAAGTCCTCTTCGAAGACTTACTTCAATACATTTTGGGACGATAGCTGTCATTCATAACTCTGCAGGTTTGTGAATTACAGTGCCCCTGAGCTCCTTTCTTCAACTCGCTTTCTTGTGAGCTGGCCGCAAAACCACAGGATTGCTTCAGGCTCTAATCTGTTTCCTGCAGGGCACGTTGAGCTTTTGGTTAATTCCTCTTCCTCCTGGGAAATGGGCGTTCCATTTGCCCGTGCAGACACCTACAGCTAGTCTCTCATTGGTTCTCCCTATTCCTGTTCATCTTGCACAGAAATTGCAAACTGTGCCAAACAGGAGGTTAAAGACACTGACTCTCCAAATGGGGAGAGTGTTAGTAAAGCTTCTAGAAAGGTGAACCCGAGTACCAGGGGACTAAAACTGAGATGCATCTGAAATCATTTCCCGGTCACACGGTTCACCATACTGCGGGTTCCCATGCATGTATTAGCTGAAGGAAGAATCCCTTAAACCTGGAGAGTTGGGACCCATGGAATTGGTACCATGAAGTATGACTTCAAAGGGTCTGCATTTGCTCATCGAACCTCACCAATGCTATCAGCCTGAAGTTCCCCACCTTATGTCTCACACAGCTCTGGGTGTAGATGTGGTAAATCCAGGTTGCATCACAAGCCCTGAATGAATTATTTAAGAATTGCTCTCTATTTCACTCTTCTTGGGTTTTGTTTTTGTAATCCATTTTGATAATGGGATTTATCGGATTTTCTCTGCTGATTCATGCTGCTTACAAATGCTTCATTCTCTTAAGGAGACATATAAATCCATGGGTTTGAAGATTCTTACTAGTCAGGTGTATTCCTAGGCGTTGAATATGGGGTGTTTAGTCCATTTCGTTGAGCAAGGGGTAGGTCTTGACTATTACATATTTGGCTTATGGAAAGGTATCTGTGCTAATTTCTATCTCTGTTTTTATGCAGCTCCCCAACTCACCTTTCCCCTTAAGCAAGCATAAGTTGCTTTTCTAAATTGGAGACCCTTTTCTGTTTTATAATTCAGTTCATGTGTAGTCAAGTTTACATTCCGTGTATTAGTGATATCTTATGATGTTTCATTTTCCGTGTGACTTATTTCACTTAGAATCATCGTACCTGAATCCACTCATTATGCCGCGACGGGCCTGATGACATAGATTTCATTGCTGAGTGATATTCCATTGTACGTACGTACCACAACTTCTTTATCCATTTTTCACGTTCTGGGATATTTAAATTGTACCGTAGACGAGGTTCTTGTAAACAGAGCCGTCCGAAACTTTCGGGTGGGTGTGTGTTTTTGATTTTAATTTCCCTAAGCTATAGGACCATAAGTGGAAGTGCTGTAGGCTCCGTTGCTTTGTTTTTTAGGTGTTTGAGGAAACACCATACACTTCTCCAGAGTGGCTGTTGGCAGTTTACATCCCGCCCATCAGCATAACAAGGCTCCCTGTTCTCCATGGCCTGTCCAGCCTTTCTGGATTTTACACTTTTTTCAGATGGCCCTTTTGACTGGGAGGCAGTGAGACTTCATTGAGGTGCAGATTTCTTTAACATGCTTGCTTGGTTGGCCAAAAAGAGCATATGCGTTTTTTCCTGACTATATTCAGGAAAAAACGCATACGCCCTTTTTGGCCAAGTGCATCAATGTTGACATTGTGCCTCTTTTCCTATGCTTCAAATGCAATTCCCGTCCACCCCCTGAAAACGTTTTCCTGCAATTCTGCACCGCTTCCAAGTCCTCTTCGCAGCCTTCCTACAATATATTTTTGGACGATAGCTGTCATTTATAGCTCTGCATCTTTGTGACTTACAGTGCCCCTGAGCTCCTTTCTTCAACTTGCTATCTTGTGAGCTGGCCGCAATCCCGCAGGATTGCTTCAGGCCCTAATCTGGTTCCGGCACGGCATGCTGAGACTTTGGTTAATTCCTCGTCCTGGTGGGAAATGAGCATTAAATTCGCCCGTGCAGACACCTACAGCTAGTCTCTCATTGGTTCTCCCTATTCCTGTTCATCTTGCGCAGAAATTGCAAACTGTGCCAAACAGGAGGTTAAAGGCACTGACTCTCCAAGTGGGGAGAGTGTTAGTAAAGGGTCTGGAATGGTGAACCCGAGTACAATGGGACGAAAACTGAGATGCATTTGAAAACGTTTCCCGGTCACACGGTGCACAATACTGTGGGTTTCCCATGCATGTTTTAGCTGAAGGAAGAATCCCTTAAACCTGGAGAGTTGGGACCCATGGAATGGGTACCATGCAGTATGACTTCAAAGGGTCTGCATTTGCTCATCAAACCTCACCAATGCTATCAGGCCGAAGTGTCTGGCCTTATGTCTCCCCAGCTCTGGGTGTAGATGTGGTAAATCCAGGTTGCATCAGAAGCCCTGAGTGAATTATATAAGAATTGCTCTCTATTTCACTGTCATTGTGTTTTGTTTTTGAAATTTATTTTGATAATGGGATTTATTGGATTTTCACTGCTGCGTTTAGGCAACTGAACACATGCTTGATTCTCTTATGGAGACATATAAATCAATGGGTTTTAAGATTCTTACTAGGCAGGTATATTCCTAGGCGTTGAATATGGGGTGTTGAGTCCATTTCGTTGAATAAGGAGTAGGTCTTGTCTATTACATATTTGGCCTATGGAACGGTATCTGTGCGAATTTCAATCTCTTTTTATGCAGCACCCCAAGTCACCTTTCCCAAAAAGCTAGCATAAGTTGGTTTTCTAAATTGGAGACCCTGTTCTGTTTTGTAATTCAGTTCATTTGTAGCCAAGTTTACATTCCGTGTATTAGTGATATCTTATGCTGTTTCTTTTTCTGTGTGACCTATTTCACGTAGAATCATCGTACCTGAATCCACTCATTATGCCCCTATGGGCCTGATGACATAGATTTCATTGCTCTGTGATATTCCATTGTACGTACGTACCACAACTTCTTTATCCATTTTTCACATTCTGGGATATTTAACTTGTACCGTAGACGAGGTTCCTGTAAACAGAGCCGTTCCAAACTTTGGGGTGGCTGTGTCGTTTTGATTTTAATTTCCCTAAGCTATAGGATCATAAGTGGAAGTGCCATAGGCTGTGTTGCTTTGTTTCTTTCGTGTTTCAGGAAACAGCATACACATCTCCAGAGTGGCTGTTGGCAATTCACATCCCGCCCATCAGCAAAACAATGCTCCCTCTTCTCCATGGCCTGTCCTGCCTTTCCGGATTTTACACATTTTTCAGATGGCCCTTTTGACCGGGGGGCAGTGAGACTTCATTGTAGTTCAGATTTCTTACATGCTTGCTTGGTTTCCCAAAAAGGGCGTATGCGTTTTTTCCTGAATATATTCAGGAAAAAACGCATACGCCATTTTTGGCCAAGTGCATCATTGTCGCCGTGCTGCGTCTTTTCCTATGCTTTAAGTGCAATTCCAGTCTACCCCCTGAAATCGTTTTCCTGAATTTCTGCCCAGCTTCCAAGTCCTCTTCGCAGACTTACTTCAATATATTTTTGGACGATAGCTGTCATTTATAACTCTGCATGTTTGTGAATTACAGTGCCCCTGAGCTCCTTTCTTCAACTTGTTTTCTTGTGAGCTGGTCGCAAAACCGCAGGATTGCTTCAGGCCCTAGTTTTGTTCCGGCAGGGCATGCTGAGCGTTTTTTTAATTCCTCGTCCTGGTGGGAAATGAGCGTTACATTTGCACGTGCAGACACGTACAGCTAGGCTCTCACTGGTTCTCCCTATTCCTGTTCATCTTGCGCAGAAATTGCAAAATGTGCCAAACAGGAGGTTAAAGGCACTGACTCTCCAAGTGGGGAGAGTGTTAGTTAAGCGTCTGGAATGGTGAACCCGAGTATAAAGGGACGAAAACTGAGATGCATTTGAAAACGTTTCCCAATCACATGGTGGACCACACTCTGGGTTTCCCATACATGATTTAGCGGAAGGAAGAATCCCTTAAACCTGGAGAGTTGGGACCCATGGAATGGGTACCATGCAGTATGACTTCAAAGGGTCTGCATTTGCTCACCAAACCTCACCAAAGCTATCAGGCCGAAGTGTCCGGCCTTATGTCTCCCCAGCTCTTTGTGTAGATGTGGTAAATCCAGGTTGCATCAGAAGCCCTGAGTGAATTATTTAAGAATTGCTCTCTATTTCACTGTCATTGTGTTTTGTTTTTGAAATTTATTTTGATAATGTGATTTATCGGATTTTCACTGCTGCGTTTAGGCCACTGAACACACGCTTGATTCTCTTACGGAGACATATAAATCCATGGGTTTTAAGATTCTTCCTAGGCAGGTATATTCCTAGGCGTTGAATATGGGGTGTTGAGTCTATTTCATTGAGCAAGGAGTAGGTCTTGTCTATTACATATTTGGCGTATGGAACGGTGTCTGTGCGAATTTCAATCTCTGTTTTTATGCAGCACCCCAACTCACCTTTCCCAAAAAGCAAGCATAAGTTGGTTTTCTAAATTGGCGTCCCTGTTCTGTTTTGTAATTCAGTTCATGTGTAGCCAAGTTTACATTCCGTGTATTAGTGATATCTTATGATGTTTCTTTTTCTGTGTGACTTATTTCTCGTAGGATCCTCGTATCTGAATCCACTCATTATGCCGCTACGGGCCTGATGACGTAGATTTCATTGCTGAGTGTTATTCCATTATACGTACGTACCACAACTTCTTTATCCATTTTTTGCTTTCTCGGATATTTAACTTGTACCGTAGACGAGGTTCTTGTAAACAGAGCCGTCCCAAACTTTGGGGTGGCTGTGTGTTTTTGATTTTAATTTCCCTAAGCTATAGGACTATAAGTGGAAGTGCCATAGGCTGTGTTGCTTTGTTTCCTACGTGTTTCAGGAAACACCATACACTTCTCCAGAGTGGCTGTTGGCCATTTACATTCTGCCCATCAGTATAACAAGGCTCCCTGTTCTCCATGACCTGTCCTGCCTTTCTGGATTTTACACTTTTTTCAGATGGCCCTTTTGACCGGGGGGCAGTGAGACTTCATTGTAGTGCAGATTTCCTAAACACGCTTGCTTGGTTGGCCAAAAATGGGCGTATGCGTTTCTTCCTGAATATATTCAGGATAAAACGCATATGCCCTTTTTGGCAAAATGCATCATTGTCGACGTTCTGCCTATTTTCCTATGCTTTAAGTGCAATTCCAGTCTACCCCCTGAAATCGTTTTCCTGAAATTCTGTCCCGCTTTCAAGTCCTCTTCGAAGACTTACTTCAATACATTTTTGGACGATAGCTGTCATTCATAACTCTGCAGGTTTGTGAAATACAGTGCCCTTGAGCTCCTTTCTTCAGCTCGCTTTCTTGTGAGCTGGCCGCAAAACTGCAGGATTGCTTCAGGCCCTAATCTTTTTTGGCAGGGCATGCTGCGCCTTTGGTTAATTCCTCTTCCTGGTGGGAAATGAGCGTTCCATTTGCCCATGCATAAACCTGGAGCTAGTCTCTCATTGGTTCTCCCTATTCCTGTTCATCTTGCGCAGAAATTGCAAACTGTGCCAAACAGGAGGTTAAAGGCACTGACTCTCCAAGTGGGGAGAGTGTTACTAAACGTCTGGAATGGTGAACCCGAGTACCAGGGGACGAAACCTGAGATGCATTTGAAAACGTTTCCCAATCACACGGTGGACCATACTCTGGGTTTCCCATGCATGTTTTAGCTGAAGGAAGAATCCCTTAAACCTGGAGATTTGGGACCCATGGAATGGGTACCATGCAGTATGACTTCAAAGGGTCTGTGTTTGCTCACCGAACCTCACCAATGCTATCAGCCCGAAGTGTCCAGCCTTATGTCTCACCCAGCTCTGGGTGTAGATGTGGTAAATCCAGGTTGCATCACAAGCCCTGAATGAATTATTTAAGAATTGCTCTCTAATTCACTGTCATTGTGTTTTGTTTTTGAAATTTATTTTGATAATGGGATTTATCGGATTTTCACTGCTGCGTTTAGTCCGCTGTACACACGCTTGATTTCCTTATGGAGACATATAAATCTATGGGTTTTAAGATTCTTACTTGTCAGGTATATTGCCAGTCGTTGAATATGTGGTTTTGAGTCCATTTCCTTGAGCAAGGAGTAGGTCTTGTCTATTATATATTTGGCTTATGGAACGGTATCTGTGCTAGTTTCCATCTCTGGTTTTATGCAGCACCCCAACTCACCTTTCCCCATAAGCAAGCATAAGTTGGTTTTCTAAATTTGTGACCCTGTTCTGTTTTGTAATTCAGTTCATGTGTAGCCAAGTTTACATTCCGTGTATTAGTGATATCTTATGATGTTTCTTTTTCTGTGTGACTTATTTCTCGTAGAATCCTCGTACCTGAATCCACTCATTATGCCGCTACGGGCCTGATGACGTAGATTTCATTGCTGAGTGATATTCCATTGTACGTATGTACCACAACTTCTTTATCCATTTTTTGCTTTCTCGGATATTTAACTTGTACCGTAGACGAGGTTCTTGTAAACAGAGCCGTCCCAAACTTTGAGGTGGCTGTGTGTTTTTGATTTTAAATTCCCTAAGCTATAGGACCATAAGTGGAAGTGCCATAGGCTGTGTTGCTTTGTTTCCTACGTGTTTCAAGAAACACCATACACTTCTCCAGAGTGGCTGTTGGCAATTTACATGCCGCCCATCAGCATAACAAGGCTCCCTGTTCTCCATGACCTGTGCTGCCTTTCTGGATTTTACACTTTTTTCAGATGGCCCTTTTGACCGGGGGGCAGTGAGACTTCATTGTAGTGCAGATTTACTTTACACGCTTGCTTGGTTGACCGAAAAGAGGCATACGCCCCTTTTTGGCCAAGTGCATCATTGTCGACATTCTGCCTCTTTTCCTATGCTTTAAGTGCAATTCCAGTCTACCCCCTGAAATCGTTTTCCAGAAATTCTACCCCGCTTTCAAGTCCTCTTCGAAGACTTACTTCAATACATTTTGGGACGATAGCTGTCATTCATAACTCTGCAGGTTTGTGAATTACAGTGCCCCTGAGCTCCTTTCTTCAACTCGCTTTCTTGTGAGCTGGCCGCAAAACCGCAGGATTGCTTCAGGCTCTAATCTGTTTCCTGCAGGGCACGCTGAGCTTTTGGTTAATTCCTCTTCCTCGTGGGAAATGGGCGTTCCATTTGCCCGTGCAGACACCTACAGCTAGTCTCTCATTGGTTCTCCCTATTCCTGTTCATCTTGCACAGAAATTGCAAACTGTGCCAAACAGGAGGTTAAAGACACTGACTCTCCAAATGGGGAGAGTGTTAGTAAAGCTTCTAGAAAGGTGAACCCGAGAACCAGGGGACTAAAACTGAGATGCATCTGAAATAATTTCCCGGTCACACGGTTCACCATACTGCGGGTTTCCCATGCATGTATTAGCTGAAGGAAGAATCCCTTAAACCTGGAGTGTTGGGACCCATGGAATCGGTACCATGAAGTATGACTTCAAAGGGTCTGCATTTGCTCATCGAACCTCACCAATGCTATCAGCCTGAAGTGCCCAACCTTATGTCTCACTCATCTCTGGGTGTAGATGTGGTAAATCCAGGTTGCCTCACAAGCCCAAAATGAATTATTTAAGAATTGCTCTCTATTTCACTGTCCTTGTGTTTTGTTTTTGTAATTCATTTTGATAATGGGATTTATCGGATTTTCTCTGCTGCATTCATGCCGATGTACACACGCTTCATTCTCTTACGGAGACATATAAATCCATGGGTTTGAAGATTCTTACTAGTCAGGTGTATTCCTAGGCGTTGAATATGGGTTGTTTAGTCCATTTCGTTGAGCAAGGTGTAGGCATTGACTATTACATATTTGGCTTATGGGAATTTATCTGTGCTAATTTCTATCTCTGGTTTGATGCAGCACCCCAACTCACCTTTCCCCTTAAGCAAGCATAAGTTGGTTTTCTAAATTTGAGACCCTGTTGTGTTTTGTAATTCAGTTCATGTGTAGCCAAGTTTACATTCCATGTATTAGTGATATCTTATGATGTTTCATTTTCTGTGTGACTTATTTCACTTAGAATCATCGTACCTGAATCCACTCATTATGCCACGACTGGCCTGATGACATAGAGTTCATTGCTGAGTGATATTCCATTGTACGTACGTACCACAGCTTCTTTATCCATTTTTCACATTCTGGGATATTTAAATTTTACTGTAGACGAGGTTCATGTAAACAGAGCCGTCCGACACTTTGGGGTGGCTGTGCATATTTGATTTTAATTCCCCTAAGCTATAGGACCATAAGTGGAAGTGCCGTAGGCTCCATTGCTTTGTTTTTTAGGTGTTCCAGGAAACACCATACACTTCTCCAGAGTGGGTGTTGGCAATTTACAACCCACCCATCAGCATAACAAGGCTCCCTGTTCTCCATGGCCTGTGCTGCCTTTCTGGATTTTACACTTTTTTCAGATGACCCTTTTGACCGGGGGGCAGTGAGACTTCATTGTAGTGCAGATTTCTTTAACATGCTTGCTTGGTTGGCCAAAAACGGCGTATGCGTTTTTTCCTGAATATATTCAGGAAAAAACGCATACGCCCTTTTTGGCCAAGAGCATCATTGTCGACGTTCTGCCTCTTTTCCTATGCTTTAAATGCAATTCCCGTATACACCCTGAAATCGTTTTCCTGCAATTCTGCCCCGCTTACAAGTCGTCTTCGCAGCCTTCCTTCAATATATTTTTGGACGATAGCTGTCATTTATAACTGCAGGTTTGTGTGTTACAGTGCCCGTGAGCTCCTTTCTTCAACTCGCTATCTTGTGAGCTGGCCGCAAACACGCTGGATTGCTTCAGGCCCTAATCTTGTTTCGGCACGGCATGCTGACCCTTTGGTTAATTCATCATCCTAGTGCGAAATGAGCGTTAAATTTGCCCGTGCAGACACCTACAGCTAGTCTCTCATTGGTTCTCCCTATACCTGTTTATCTTGCGCAGAAATTGCAAACTGTGCCAAACCAGAAGTTAAAGGCACTGACTCTCCAATTGGGGAGAGTGTTAGTAAAGGGTTTGGAATGGTGAACCCGAGTAAAAGGGGACGAAAACTGGGATGCATTTGAAAACGTTTGCCGGTGACACGGTGCACCATACTGTGGTTTTCACATACATGTTTTAGCTGAAGGAAGAATCCCTTAAACCTGGAGTGTTGGGACCCATGGAATGGGTACCATGCAGTATGACTTCAAAGGGTCTGCATTTGCTCATCGAAACTCACTAATGCTATGAGCCCGAAGTGCCCAACCTTATGTCTCACTCAGCTGTGGGTGTAGATGTGAGTAATATAGGTTGCATCACAAGCCCTGAATGAATTATTTAAGAATTGCTCTCTATTTCAGTGTCCTTGCGTTTTGTTTGTGTAATTCATTTTGATAATGGGATTTATCGGATTTTCTCTGGTGCATTCATGCCGCTGTACACACGCTTCATTCTCTTACGGAGACATATAAATCCATGTGTTTGAAGATTCTTACTAGTCAGGTGTATTCCTAGGCGTTGAATATGGGGTGTTTAGTCCATTTCGTTGAGCAAGGGGTAGGTCTTGACTATTACATATTTGGCTTATGGAAAGGTATCTGTGCTAATTTCTATCTCTGGTTTTATGCAGCACCCCAACTCACCTTTCCCCTTAAGCAAGCATAAGTTGGTTTTCTAAATTTGAGACCCTGTTCTGTTTTGTAATTCAGTTCATGTGTAGCCAAGTTTACATTCCGTGTAGTAGTGATATCTTATGATGTTTCATTTTCTGTGTGACTTATTTCACTTAGAATCATCGTACCTGAATCCACTCATTATGCCGCGATGGGCCTGATGACATAGATTTCATTGCTGAGTGATATTCCATTGTACGTACGTACCACAACTTCTTTATCCATTTTTCACATTCTGGGATATTTAACTTGTACCGTAGACGAGGTTCTTGTAAACAGAGCCGTCCGACACTTTGGGGTGGCTGTGTGTTTTTGATTTTAATTTCCCTAAGCTATAGGACCATAAGTGGAAGTGCCGTAGGCTCCGTAGCTTTGTTTTTTCGGTGTTCCTGGAAACACCATACACTTCTCCAGAGTGGCTGTTGGCAATTTACATCCCGCCCATCAGCATAACAAGGCTCCCTGTTCTCCATGGCCTGTGCTGCCTTTCTGGATTTTACACTTTTTTCAGATGGCCCTTTTGACTGGGGGGCAGTGAGACTTCATTGTAGTGCAGATTTCTTTAACATGCTTGCTTGGTTGGCCAAAAAGGGCGTATGCGTTTTTTCCTGAATATATTCAGGAAAAAACGCATACGCCCTTTTTGGCCAAGAGCATCATTGTCGACGTTCTGCCTCTTTTCCTATGCTTTAAATGCAATTCCCGTCTACCCCCTGAAATCGTTTTCCTGCAATTCTGCCCCACTTACAAGTCGTCTTCGCAGCCTTCCTTCAATATATTTTTGGACGATAGCTGTCATTTATAACTCTGCAGGTTTGTGAGTTACAGTGCCCCTGAGCTCCTTTCTTCAACTCGCTATCTTGTGAGCTGGCCGCAAACCCACAGGATTGCCTCAGGCACTAATCTGGTTCCGGCCCGGCATGCTGAGCCTTTGGTTAATTCCTCTTCCTGGTGGGAAATGAGCGTTAAATTTGCCCTTGCAGACACCTAGAGCTAGTCTCTCATTCGTTCTCCCTATTCCTTTTCATCTTGCGCAGAAATTGCAAACTGTGCCCAACAGGAGGTTAAAGGCACTGACTCTCCAAGTGGGGAGAGTGTTCGTAAAGGGTCTGGAATGGTGAACCCGAGTAAAAGGGGATGAAAACTGAGATGCATTTGAAAACGTTTGCCAGTCACACGGTGCACCATACTGTGGGTTTCCCATGCATGTTTTAGCTGAAGGAAGAATCCCTTAAAATTGGAGAGTTGGGACCCATGGAATGGGTACCATGCTGTATGACTTCAAAGGGTCTGCATTTGCTCATCGAACCTCACCAATGCTATCAGCCCGAAGTGCCCAACCTTATGTCTCACTCAGCTCTGGGTGTAGATGTGGTAAACCCAGGTTGCATCACAAGCCCTGAATGAATTATTTAAGAATTTCTCTCTATCTCACTGTCCTTGGGTTTTGTTTGTGTAATTCATTTTGATAATGGGATTTATCGGATTTTCTCTGCTGCATTCATGCCGCTGTACACACGCTTCATTCTCTTACGGAGACATATAAATCCATGGGTTTGAAGATTCTTACTAGTCAGGTGTATTCCTAGGCGTTGAATATGGGGTGTTTAGTCCATTTCGTTGAGCAAGGGGTAGGTCTTGACTATTACATATTTGGCTTATGGAAAGGTATCTGTGCTAATTTCTATCTCTGGTTTTATGCAGCACCCCAACTCACCTTTCCCCTTAAGCAAGCATAAGTTGGTTTTCTAAATTTGAGACCCTGTTCTGTTTTGTAATTCAGTTCATGTGTAGCCAAGTTTACATTCCGTGTATTAGTGATATCTTATGATGTTTCATTTTCTGTGTGACTTATTTCCCTTAGAATCATCGTACCTGAATCCACTCATTATGCCGCGACGGGCCTGATGACATAGATTTCATTGCTGTGTGATATTCCATTGTTCGTACGTAACACAACTTCTTTATCCATTTTTCACATTCTGGGATATTTAACTTATACCGTAGACGAGGTTCTTGTAAACAGAGCCGTCCGACACTTTGGGGTGGCTGTGTGTTTTTGATTTTAATTTCCCTAAGCTATAGGACCATAAGTGGAAGTGCCGTAGGCTCCATTGCTTTGTTTTTTAGGTGTTCCAGGAAACACCATACACTTCTCCAGAGTGGGTGTTGGCAATTTACAACCCACCCATCAGCATAACAAGGCTCCCTGTTCTCCATGGCCTGTGCTGCCTTTCTGGATTTTACACTTTTTTCAGATGACCCTTTTGACCGGGGGGCAGTGAGACTTCATTGTAGTGCAGATTTCTTTAACATGCTTGCTTGGTTGGCCAAAAACGGCGTATGCGTTTTTTCCTGAATATATTCAGGAAAAAACGCATACGCCCTTTTTGGCCAAGAGCATCATTGTCGACGTTCTGCCTCTTTTCCTATGCTTTAAATGCAATTCCCGTATACACCCTGAAATCGTTTTCCTGCAATTCTGCCCCGCTTACAAGTCGTCTTCGCAGCCTTCCTTCAATATATTTTTGGACGATAGCTGTCATTTATAACTGCAGGTTTGTGTGTTACAGTGCCCGTGAGCTCCTTTCTTCAACTCGCTATCTTGTGAGCTGGCCGCAAACACGCTGGATTGCTTCAGGCCCTAATCTTGTTCCGGCACGGCATGCTGACCCTTTGGTTAATTCATCATCCTAGTGCGAAATGAGCGTTAAATTTGCCCGTGCAGACACCTACAGCTAGTCTCTCATTGGTTCTCCCTATACCTGTTTATCTTGCGCAGAAATTGCAAACTGTGCCAAACCAGAAGTTAAAGGCACTGACTCTCCAATTGGGGAGAGTGTTAGTAAAGGGTTTGGAATGGTGAACCCGAGTAAAAGGGGACGAAAACTGGGATGCATTTGAAAACGTTTGCCGGTGACACGGTGCACCATACTGTGGTTTTCACATACATGTTTTAGCTGAAGGAAGAATCCCTTAAACCTGGAGTGTTGGGACCCATGGAATGGGTACCATGCAGTATGACTTCAAAGGGTCTGCATTTGCTCATCGAAACTCACTAATGCTATGAGCCCGAAGTGCCCAACCTTATGTCTCACTCAGCTCTGGGTGTAGATGTGACAAATATAGGTTGCATCACAAGCCCTGAATGAATTATTTAAGAATTGCTCTCTATTTCACTGTCCTTGTGTTTTGTTTTTGTAATTCATTTTGATAATGGGATTTATCGGATTATCTCTGCTGCATTCATGCCGCTGTACACACGCTTCATTCACTTATGGAGACATATAAATCCATGTGTTTGAAGATTCTCACTAGTCAGGTGTATTCCTAGGCGTTGAATATGGGTTGTTTAGTCCATTTCGTTGAGCAAGGTGTAGGCATTGACTATTACATAATTGGCTTATGGGAATTTATCTGTGCTAATTTCTATCTCTGGTTTGATGCAGCACCCCAACTCACCTTTCCCCTTAAGCAAGCATAAGTTGGTTTTCTAAATTTGAGACCCTGTTCTGTTTTGTAATTCAGTTCATGTGTAGCGAAATTTACATTCCATGTATTAGTGATATCTTATGATGTTTCATTTTCTGTGTGACTTATTTCACTTAGAATCATCGTACCTGAATCCACTCATTATGCCACGACTGGCCTGATGACATAGAGTTCATTCCTGAGTGATATTCCATTGTACGTACGTACCACAGCTTCTTTATCCATTTTTCACATTCTGGGATATTTAAATTTTACTGTAGAGGAGGTTCTTGTAAACAGAGCCGTCCGACACTTTGGGGTGGCTGTGTGTTTTTGATTTTAATTTCCCTAAGCTATAGGACCATAAGTGGAAGTGCCGTAGGCTCCATAGCTTTGTTTTTTCGGTGTTCCGGGAAACACCATACACTTCTCCAGAGTGGCTGTTGGCAATTTACATCCCGCCCATCAGCATAACAAGGCTCCCTGTTCTCCATGGCCTGTGCTGCCTTTCTGGATTTTACACTTTTTTCAGATGGCCCTTTTGACCGGGGGGCAGTGAGACTTCATTGTAGTGCAGATTTCTTTAACATGCTTGCTTGGTTGGCCAAAAAGGGCATATGCGTTTTTTCCTGAATATATTCAGGAAAAAACGCATACGCCCTTTTTGGCCAAGAGCATCATTGTCGACGTTCTGCCTCTTTTCCTATGCTTTAAATGCAATTCCCGTCTACCCCCTGAAATCGTTTTCCTGCAAATCTGTCCCGCTTACAAGTCGTCTTCGCAGCCTTCCTTCAATATATTTTTGGACGATAGCTGTCATTTACAACTCTGCAGGTTTGTGAGTTACAGTGCCCCTGAGCTCATTTCTTCAACTCGCTATCTTGTGAGCTGGCCGCAAACCCACAGGATTGCCTCAGGCCCTAATCTGGTTCCGGCA
Source organism: Delphinapterus leucas (assembly GCF_059928025.1). Taxonomy (NCBI): domain Eukaryota; kingdom Metazoa; phylum Chordata; class Mammalia; order Artiodactyla; family Monodontidae; genus Delphinapterus; species Delphinapterus leucas. The sequence goes on along the minus strand of NW_028322254.1, from coordinate 6,253,901 downwards.
TGGCATGCTGAGCCTTTGGTTAATTCCTCTTCCTGCTGGGAAATGAGCATTAAATTTTCCCGTGCAGACACCTAGAGCTAGTCTCTCATTCGTTCTCCCTATTCCTTTTCATCTTGCGCAGAAATTGCAAACTGTGCCCAACAGGAGGTTAAAGGCACTGACTCTCCAAGTGGGGAGAGTGTTCGTAAAGGGTCTGGAATGGTGAACCCGAGTAAAAGGGGATGAAAACTGAGATGCATTTGAAAACGTTTGCCAGTCACACGGTGCACCATACTGTGGGTTTCCCATGCATGTTTTAGCTGAAGGAAGAATCCCTTAAACTTGGAGAGTTGGGACCCATGGAATGGGTACCATGCTGTATGACTTCAAAGGGTCTGCATTTGCTCATCGAACCTCACCAATGCTATCAGCCCAAAGTGCCCAACCTTATGTCTCACTCAGCTGTGTGTGTAGATGTGGTAAATCCAGGTTGCATCACAAGCCCTGAATGAATTATTTAAGAATTGCTCTCTATTTCACTGTCCTTGGGTTTTGTTTGTGTAATTCATTTTGATAATGGGATTTATCGGATTTTCTCTGCTGCATTCATGCCGCTGTACACACGCTTCATTCTCTTACAGAGACATATAAATCCATGGGTTTGAAGATTCTTACTAGTCAGGTGTATTCCTAGGCGTTGAATATGGGGTGTTTAGTCCATTTCGTTGAGTAAGGGGTAGGTCTTGACTATTACATATTTGGCTTATGGAAAGGTATCTGTGTTAATTTCTATCTCTGGTTTTATGCAGCACAACAACTCACCTTTCCCCTTAAGCAAGCATAAGTTGGTTTTCTAAATTTGAGACCCTGTTCTGTTTTGTAATTCAGTTCATGTGTAGCCAAGTTTACATTCCGTGTATTAGTGATATCTTATGATGTTTCATTTTCTGTGTGGCTTATTTCACTTAGAATCATCGTACCTGAATCCACTCATTATGCCGCGACGGGCCTGATGACATAGATTTCATTGCTGAGTGATATTCCATTGTACGTACGTACCACAACTTCTTTATCCATTTTTCACATTCTGGGATATTTAACTTGTACCGTAGACGAGGTTCTTGTAAACAGAGCCGTCCGACACTTTGGGGTGGCTGTGTGTTTTTGATTTTAATTTCCCTAAGCTATAGGATCATAAGTGGAAGTGCCGTAGGCTCCGTAGCTTTGTTTTTTCGGTGTTCCGGGAAACACCATACACTTCTCCAGAGTGGCTGTTGGCAATTTACATCCCGCCCATCAGCATAACAAGGCTCCCTGTTCTCCATGGTCTGTGCTGCCTTTCTGGATTTTACACTTTTTTCAGATGGCCCTTTTGACCGGGGGCTGTGAGACTTCATTGTAGTGCAGATTTCTTTAACATGCTTGCTTGGTTGGCCAAAAAGGGCGTATGCGTTTTTTCCTGAATATATTCAGGAAAAAACGCATACGCCCTTTTTGGCCAAGAGCATCATTGTCGACGTTCTGCCTCTTTTCCTATGCTTTAAATGAAATTCCCGTCTACCCCCTGAAATCGTTTTCCTGCAAATCTGTCCCGCTTACAAGTCGTCTTCGCAGCCTTCCTTCAATATATTTTTGGACGATAGCTGTCATTTATAACTCTGCAGGTTTGTGAGTTACAGTGCCCCTGAGCTCCTTTCTTCAACTCGCTATCTTGTGAGCTGGCCGCAAACCCACAGGATTGCCTCAGGCCCTAATCTGGTTCCGGCACGGCATGCTGAGCCTGTGGTTAATTCCTCTTCCTGGTGGGAAATGAGCGTGAAATTTGCCCGTGCAGACACCTAGAGCTAGTCTCTCATTCGTTCTCCCTATTCCTTTTCATCTTGCGCCGAAATTGCAAACTGTGCCCAACAGGAGGTTAAAGGCACTGACTCTCCAAGTGGGGAGAGTGTTCGTAAAGGGTCTGGAATTTTGAACCCGAGTAAAAGGGGACGAAAACTGAGATGCATTTGAAAACGTTTGCCAGTCACACGGTGCACCATACTGTGGGTTTCCCATGCATGTTTTAGCTGAAGGAAGAATCCCTTAAACTTGGAGAGTTGGGACCCATGGAATGGGTACCATGCTGTATGACTTCAAATTGTCTACATTTGCTCAACGAACCTCACCAATGCTATCAGCCCGAAGTGTCCAACATTATGTCTCACACAGCTCTGGGTGTAGATGAGGTAAATCCAGGTTGCATCACAAGCCCTGAATGAATTATTTAAGAATTGCTCTCTATTTCACTGTCATTGTGTTTTGTTTTTGTAATTCATTTTGATAATGGGATTTACCGGATTTTCTCTGCTGCCTTCATGCAGCTGTACACACGCTTGATTCTCTTATGGAGACATATAAATCCATGGGTTTGAAAATTCTTTCTAGTCAGGTGTATTCCTAGGCGTTGAATATAGGGTGTTTAGCCCATTTCGTTGAGCAAGGGGTAGGTCTTGACTATTACATATTTGACGTATGGAATGGTATCTGTGCTAATTTCTATCTCTGGTTTTATGCAGCACCCAACTCACCTTTCCCCTTAAGCAAACATAAGTTGGTTTTCTAAATTTGAGACCTTGTTCTGTTTTGTAATTCAGTTCATGTGTAGCCAAGATTACATTCCGTGTATTAGTGATATCTTATGATGTTTCATTTTCTGTGTGACTTATTTCACTTAGAATCATCGTACATGAATCCACTCATTATGCCGCGATGGGCCTGATGACATAGATTTCATTGGAGAGTGATATTCTATTGCACATACGTACCACAACGTCTTTATCCATTTTTTGCTTTCTGCGATATTTAAATTGTACCGTAGACGAGGTTCTTGAAAACAGAGCCGTATGAAACTTTGGGGTGGCTGTGTGTTTTTGATTTTAATTTCCCTAAGCTATAGGACCATAAGTGGAAGTGCCGTAGGCTCCGTTGCTTTGTGTTTTAGGTGTTTCAGGAAACACCATACACTTCTCCAGAGTGCCTGTTGGCAATTAACATCACACCCATAAGCATAACAAGGCTCCCTGTTCTCCATGGCCTGTGCTGCCTTTCTGGATTATACACTTTTTCAGATGGACCTTTGACCGGGGAGCAGTGAGACTTCATTGTAGTGCAGATTTCTTTAACATGCTTGCTTGGTTGGCCAAAAAGGGCATATACATTTTTTCCTGAATATATTCAGGAAAAAACGCATACGCCCTTTTTGGCCAAGTGCATCATTTTCGACGTTCTGCCTCTTTTCCTATACTTTAAATGCAATTGCAGTCTACCCCCTGAAATCGTTTTCCTGCAATTCTGCCCCGCTTTCAAGTCCTCTTCGCAGCCTTCCTTCAATATATTTTTTGACGATAGCTGTCATTTATAACTCTGCAGTTGTGTGAATTACAGTGCCCCTGAGCTCCTTTCTTCAAATCGCTTTCTTGTGAGCTGGCCGCAAACCCGCAGGATTGCTTCAGGCCCTAATATGGTTCCGGCACGGCATGCTGAGCCTTTGGTTAATTCCTCTTCCTGGTTGGAAATGAGCGTTAAATTTGCCCGTGCAGACACCTACAGCTAGTCTCTCATTGGTTCTCCCTATTCCTGTTCATCTTGCGCAGAAATTGCAAACTGTGCCAATCAGCAGGTTAAAGGCACTGACTCTCCAAGTGGGGAGAGTGTTAGTAAAGGATCTGGAATTGTGAACCCAAGTAAAAGGGGACAAAAACTGAGATGCATTTGAAAACGTTTCCCGGTCACACAGTGCACCATACTGTGGGTTTCCCATGCATGTTTTAGCTGAAGGAAGAATCGCTTAAACCTGGAGAGTTGGGACCCATGGAATGGGTACC